>NC_134710.1:69010486-69338700 GCF_043290135.1 Rhipicephalus microplus
TGGCTGCATTTCCGATGGTGGCGGAAATGTTGTAGGCCCATGTGCTCAGACTTGGGTGCATGTTAAAGAACACCGGGTGGTTGAAATTTTCGGAGCCCTTCACTACGGCGTCTCTCATAATCATATGGTGGTTTTGGGACGTTAAATCCCACATATCAATCGGTTGATATAACAATGCTAGCTTATTTCAGTTGCGCTCTTTCACATTTCGTTTTTCAGTTCGGCCACGAACTTGGAGAGAACTTAATCGTTTCGCAGTTATTACTTGAGGCCGTTTTTCCGGAATCTCAAAGCGGCAAATGGGTTTTCGCATGAAGGACTTCAATTCTCCCATTTGACTTAATGGCCTAATTACACTAATGAAAAAGTTCATTATTTTAACTTTCCTAATTACCGTTCCAAATAGTATCTTTAACCCTCTTAAGATTCCTGCCACTATAGAAAAAGCAACTGTGAACACAGCGAGCAAATAGCGCCTTTTTCAGATTTTTAGAGAATATTGTACACATTTCTTGAAACACCCTGTATATGTTAGTGTTGCTGATTTTTAATTGAAAGTGTGAACACACTGGCAGATTTTCTCAGCTTGCAAGATCAATACTCAGCTGAACGGAATATCTTAGACGCAAGCAATGAGCTTTGATTTTCCACTATGTTTAATATTTACATAAGCTGGGAGAAAGGGCCTATGCATCAAGTAGAAACCAGCTGGCAGAACTTAATATTTTCATGTTGCTAATTAGGCAAGCCTTGGGGTTTTAGCTTGTTGGATTTGTTCTGCAAAAAATTAGAGCAGTCTGAACTTTTGCTTCGTTATCTTCTTTGCATGGATCTTGCACACAAACACCAAGCAGCAGTATATATTAGTACTATGTGGTGTAGGCCCGTGTACTCAGATTTGGGTGCACGTTAAAGAACCCCAGGTGGTCAAAATTTCCGGAGCCCTCCACTACGGCGTCTCTAATAATCAAATAGTGGTTTTGGGACGTTAAACCCCACAAATCAATCAATATATTAGTACTATGTAGCTCTCCCAAGGCAAGGATGAACTGAATAGAAAGGAAGTTGTTTTTTACCCTATTTGTAAGTCGGATATGTAGTGCTTGGGTTGGGCATATCTTAAATGTCAAGTTTTTTAAAGTAACACTGCATATTGTGTGTGATCTAGCTTCTCACTGCATTGTCTATTTCTCAACAGGAAATACTTCCCCTGCAAAAGCTATTTCAAGAAGGGCAAACTGTGGTCTGTAAAGTTATTGCGGCTGCTCCAGTGGAATGGGGATCTTCCAAGGTGTCTGTCGAACTTTCTTTGGATCCGGCTGCAGTGAATGCATCGATGACACCATCTGTACTACAGAAGGGAATGGTAGGAGGGACTACGAGTTGCCTGGCTGGCATTGCTGAGTGCGGTCTCTTGTTGCAGGTGCTCCAGGCAGCAGTGTCGAGCATAGAGGACCATGGTTACACGATGGATTGTGGTGTGGATGGCGTCGCTGCCTTCTTGTCTCGGGCTGAAGCAACTCCATTCATTAAGCAGTGCAATGCAGGTCATGCACTTGCTGTTGGCCAACTGGTCCCGTGTGCTGTTCTGGCTGATGGAGGAGGTGGCCGAGCCTTACAATTGACAGCACGACCTTCAACTGTCAATGCACCCCTGGTATGTGTGTGATTGTAACCTATGTCAAGTTCTGAGGCTCATATGTAAAGTGTGTGACTCTACGTCAGTGGAGATTCTTTTTCAAGTTTTTAAATGGGAAGCATTTTTTTGCATACTGCATGCACTTTTAGCGTCTATCCAATCTATCTGTCAATCAATCTATCTGTCTAGCTAGCTAAATAACCAGCCAGCCATCTAGCCGCCTAGGTCTGGTTGATCTAATCATTACCCCACTTAACTTGGGGTGAACCAGAATTAGTATAGACTCGCCAGAGTGGTTTAGTGGCTACGGCACTTGGCTGCTGACCCGCAGGTCGCAGGATCGAATCTCTGCTGCGGCAGGCACATTTTCTATGGAGGCAAAAATGCTTGAGATCCCAGTGCTTAGATTTAGGTGTATGTAAAGAATCCCAGGTGGTCGAAATTTCCTGATCCCTCCACTATGGCATCTCTTGAATCATATAGTGGTTTTGGGACGTTAAACCCCAACAATTATATTGTATGAGATGATCATGCTTTCATAAATATGACTTGCTGGTCGTGACATGAAGAATGTGACAGTCCCATCGTGTACATCTATCTCAAATCCTTTCCGCCAGACACATATGGCATGTACTCATACACCACGAGTGTTAATAAAAAAAGCTGACATTGTCAGCGTTGACCCGACGAACGCAAAGAACAAATATCAGAGCCTCAGCAGGAATTGAACCAAAGCATTCTGCCTGGCAGTCAAGTATTCTATCATAGAGCCACGCCAGGTCTTGATATTGCTTTGGAAAGACTCTATTCTGGCGTAATGTTGGTGAAACATCAAATGTGGTTGCAGGACATTCCAAGTTTATAAACATTACATATGTACTCTTATGATACAGCTGTCATGTCGGGTTTAACGGCACTGGTTGAGCTCCATTCACTGAACTTAATTTATGTTACAGTGTCCAGGGCTACCATCCTCGCGAGCACAAGCGCTATCGGCTCACCGCTTCTGATGTTCCTAACAATCATGTTGCTGTGGCATCGTTACACAGCTGTAAACAACTGGTGATGTAAAACATGTGTGGCTGTTCAACATGTGTCTCTGTGTACAGCATTTGTATATATATTTAGTGGCAATTTCGTAATGTTTTGCTAATTACAATACACGTTACCTTCTCTCCGCATCCTTTGCATAACATCGATTCTCAAGGTACATGGGATCTGCCGACTTTTTTGAAACTTGCTCCCAGTAGAGGAAGGGGTTTGTCAAGCAGATAAAATCTCTCCACTGCTATTTATTGATTCTCAAGAAGTACTGAAATGACCTGATCGAAAAGAAATAGGAGTGAATATTAACAGAGAATATTCTAGCAGTTTACGGTTAGCAGATGACACACTTTTCAGCTGTGACTGCGACAAAATGCAAAGAATGATTGGGTAATCAAACTAAGACAGCTTCAAAGTGTGGTTGAAGATGAATATGTAGAAAACAGATAACGTTAGGTAGATAAGTGAAAGAGCGAAAGCTACTGATAGACAACGGCACCCTCGAATCAGCAAAGGAATATGTCAATCTAAGTGAAATATTGACAGGGGAGGCTACTCATGTAAAGAAGATTAAGGATGGGTTGGTGCACATGGTAGGCATTCTCAGCTCTTGATTGGTAACTAACCTTTGTCACCAAAGCAGGAAGTGTACAACCAGTGCATTTTGCCAGTCCTAACGTAACAAGCAGAAACCTGGAGAACATCACAGCAAAGGACCACCCAGCATGCAATGGAATGAAAAATGATAGGCGTAATTTTAACAGCGATTGGAGGATAGAATAGTGAATTAGAGAAAAAATAGGAGTAGCTGATACCTTAGTGGATATTAAAATGCAACATATATACCTTTGTGAAACATACCAAAATTCTGGAGGGGTCACTGTCTCGGTGTGGTGCGTCGATGGCAATTGGCTGTTTCCATATAGTCGTGCAGATTCCCGGCAGGTACTGAATGCATTCGTGAGGTCCTGTATGAGCACCCAAATGCCTGATAAGTGTACTATCCGGTCTTGAGGGTTATTTCAGACGATGCTGTGGCAGTTTGATGCTTGATCAAAGTAAAGGAAAAAAATTAACAGTATTCAGTTTTTAGGCTGCATGATATTCAGACAGTTTCACGGTGCCTTGGGAACGTTGACTGTATTTTGTGCTTTCATTACTATGTTGACCTTTGGCATAATTTTCTGGCAGTAAAGTTTGTACTATGTAGCAGCATAGTGCGAGCTACAGTATGGTTGGTTTGGAAGCCCCCCCTTTTTGTTTCTAGGTGCTAGAGGTATGTGAAAAGTATATGTAGTTATTTTAAATAAGGTCAGTTCTTATAGTATACTAATAATAAGATGTACACTTTATATTGTAAGCAATTAAAAAAAAATTCTGAATCTGGTTGTGTCTTGTTTTTGCCCAGGAACTTGAGGACTTTAGCTTGGATTATGTACTTCCTGGTTTCCGGGCAGAGGTTACTGTGATTGAGGTGATGTATTTTCATGTATTTGTTTGTTGTTTCTAAGCATTCTGAACCTTTTCTGCATATTGGGTATATGAACCTTTCTAGTGGTTGTGGCAATGCCCCGCCACGGTGGTCTAGTGGCTAAGGTACTCGGCTGCTGACCCGCATATCGCGGGATCAAATCCCGGCTGTGGCGGCTGCATTTCCGATGGAGGCGGAAATGTTGTAGGCCCGTGTACTCAGATTTGGGTGCACGTTAAAGAACCCCAGGTGGTCAAAATTTCCGGAGCCCTCCACTACGGTGTCTCTCATAATCATATGGTGGTTTTGGGACGTTAAACCACACAAATCAATCAATCAGTGGTTGTGGCAAGCTGTACTACTACAGTTAAACCTGGATGTAACGAAATTGACCATTCCCCCCCAAATTTTACAAACAGCTTTTGTTATATGCAGTTTCAGCACAAAAATTCGGTAAAGAAATGTAGAAAACGCTTGTCGAGACCAGAAAAATCAGCAAAGAATAACATTTTTTTTAACAATATTGAAAACTACAGCTATCCTTTTGATTGTAAAGCCTGACTGAAGTCTTATAAGTTCAGTGTTTCATCGTTGTTTAGACCTGTGCAATGAGTGTTCGCTGAATGTTAAATGCTTCTGGGTCACTTGTTTTGCTTGTTGGAGAGATATCTTATTGTCTGGAACAGCTAGAGCTGGAAATACTTTTACTGTAAAACCCAAGTTGCCTATCACAAAGCGCTGATAGCAGAATTCCCATTTCCTGCTTCCAGATTTTAAAATTTGATTTGGTTTTTTCTTTATGGTAGTCATTATACATTGAATTTCGATCATTTGTAGAATGACCAGTTATGATTCAGTCTGCAAACTGTTAGCAGCATTCCACTTGTTCTATATCATAGTATCTAGCTATACCATTATATTATACACTTTCTGCGAAATGTTCTTTTTTCCATTGTCTCTGGAAAAAATAAAAAAGCACTTTTGTGTATTGAATAAACTGGTTTATATATAAGAACAATCACTGCATATTTGAAATTGGCATCAAAAACTAAATAAGGTCTATTTAGTTTCATCAGTTTTAGACATAAAATACAGCAAATATTTCCACTTGCCATGTCCCCCTTTAAAAAAAAGGGAAAGGGAAGGTATATATTGTCACGGGGTCGTGACGTCGTTGAAGGCAGGAGACAGAATGGTCAGATCAAACTGTTTATATGGGCGTACCTGTGCCCGCTAAACGGAAAGTCGGGGAGACAGAATGGTCAGATCAAACTGTTTATTTGGGCGTACCTGTGCCCGCTAAACGGAAAGTCGGGTTACGGTAGCACACTTGCACTGATAGCGGCGCATGCAGCGTCTGCCGTCGATCAACTGACAAGCCGCGAATTGTGTCGGCATTTATACACTTGCCATTGAATATTCTAGCGTTATCGCTAGCGGCGACGTATGTTCCAAAATAATTGGTAGTGTTCACAAAGTGGGCGTAATCTTAACAAAATGATCTACTACCATCCTGAAGTTTCTCTATCGGTGTAGGCGTGGTTTGCGCTGAGAATTATTAGCAGTGAAACAGTGCGGTAACAAAACTTGAGGACGGAACGTGGCAATAAAATAAACGACACCAGTTTTAATATTTTCTGGCCAAGACAAACAAGCTTTCTAGAGGGACTGCAGACCATCCCCACTTCGCATTCGTGCAATTTTGGTGCCTTTGGGAATTGGCCCCTTTGAAAACACTACGCTTATGCGTTACAATCTATAACAGTTTGCGTATCACCTGCCGGTGCTCTCAGAAACGCTGCGGAACCAACGAATTTCACCGCTTTTTCGTCACCTGCGCGAAAAAAGGGATCCAGAGGTGCACTGCATCTCACTGAGTCGTGCGGCATACACTTCAAAATCATTTTTTAATATGTTCTAGGCTATATTCATTCTCGATCTTTCGAAGATGTTGTGTATGTCTTCACATAAGTCTATCTCACTCATTATCTTGCCCTTGAAATTTTGTGTCAGTGCTCCATTAAACTGAGAGTTACAAGTGAATCAGCATATTGCAATGATCCAGACTAATAACCGTGTGCATTTTGTTACACTTTTGTTCTAAAAAATAAAGATTCTAAACGTAGTTTATCGAAAGGTATAGTAGGACACTTAAACTGTTGTTTTTTTTTTGTGAAATTCCAGCCTAACGTGGAATCACTCATAAACGTTCAATGTACCGTAACTTATGTCCAAATGGATGTTCACATCCATTGTGTTATTGCACACAGTCTTCATTTCATATTATTGTGATATGCTGATTTACTTTAAAACTCTCTCAGTTCAGGAGCAGTTTTGCTCCAAAAAAAAAAAGCACGAAATGTTTTATACTTCAAGAACTATTTACAGTCTTGTTGCATAAGCTTATACTTGTTCGGGCACCAACATAAATAATTTTCAAACGCTGAAACTTTCTGGTCTGTGTTGGTTTTTGCAGTCGCAGAGTGAAGGGCTCGTGGTAAGCTGGAATGGCATAGAAGCATGTGTGCATCGCACCCACTTGCCAGGACCATGGGATAGCCCAGAGGACATCACAGTGGGTCAGACATTAGTGGGCACGCTGCTGTACGTGCAACCACTTGTTCAGCGGCCCTACCTGAGTCTTCAAAAGCCCTTGAGCCGAGCTATGTTTGGAGTGATTCGCCCTGGTGCCCTCCTGGAGGGTGCAGCAAAAGTTGTGAGCATTGAGGCTGGTGCCGTGCATCTACGTCTTGAGCCCAGTGGTCTCCGTGCTCTCTGCCCTCGACCTCTCGTGGCTGATGGAGATGTTGAGGATGCCCGTGACTTTGTTACCACTGGTGAATGTCTGAGGTGACTGGCTGCTTTTGACTGTTTACTCCTTAATGCAGAACTCTGTTTCACTTATCCATTCTAAATAACGTCATGGAGCATTACTACCTTAGTTCGCAGCATGGCGGACATGGTGTTCCAAGCAACAGTTCTGTGTGACAGTTACGTTAAGATGCCGAGTTATTTTAGAATAACTCGAAAATTCTGACTAAAGGAAGTGTTCACAGTAGGTGAAGTAAAACCTCATTAATCTGTACTTCTGGAAACTTGCTATAACTGTGTGCACTAAATGATAGTGCGCGGTTACCATCAAGTGCAAATTTGCGTCTTCTACTGTGCATTGCTGCTAGCAGTGAATAAAATAATGCTTTGCCTCAGTAAATGTTGTTTGAAGTACCATATACAAGGCCTTTTCTTTCTTTTTACAAATAAAAAGAAAAAAAGACAGCTTTCTCTCATGCCCACACTTTCGTGATCACAAAAAAAAATTTGTTGTTTTGAGGTAATCCAGGAAATGTTTTTTTTTCCACCACAAAAATTGATTGATGCTAAAGTCATAGGTATCAAATGATTGAACAAGAATCGATATCTTCAATTGTATCAATATTATGTAACATTCATTTTTGAATATTATCAGAAAATTATTCTTAAAAAATGGAACAAAAAGAAATAAAAAATATTGTAATTATCATTGATACTAGGCACAAGGTACAAAACAAAAAAAATTGAAATATATGTTAACGTGAGTTCCTTGTGCAGTTGAACTCCTTTGTAAGAGGCACTGATATAAGATATATATATGGGTATAAGATACACCAGTGTGCCTACAATAAAATGCTGGTTTATAACAAAATGTATGCAGGGTACCCTGCTTATAAGAGACATTTTGTATAAGAGACAAGAATTGCTGCCTGATGCATGTCTCTTATAAAGGAGTCTAACTGTAGAATAATATGCCTGAATATAAGCACTAGTGCCTGTCATGCCACGGCGCGAAGCAGTTTCTCAATGCGGTGAAACAAAGGTTGGTTGCTAATGTTTTCTAGAAAGCATTAAATGTTTTGGACATTGGCCACTAGAATTGGAATGCAAAATCAAGTTGATTGTCATTCACTGCTCCTTGTTCCTGCTATATACAGTCGAATATCGATAATTCGAACTCGAAGGGGCCAAAAATTTGTTCGAATTAATGAAAGCTATATGAACGGAGGGCTCCTCGTGCAGTGGCGCATGTGCATTGAGCTAGCACACGAAGGGGAAGTTTCAGAAGACTCGCATTTATTCACAAATCCCAGGACATCCGTCATTAATTGAAGTAATTGGTGATGCGCATCTGCACACATTTGGGTTGCAGCTAGTCAATCAATTTCGCATGCATCTTGCAAAGCATGTCTACTTTGGGTTCAGCATTCTCCTGGCATGAGAAATTGGGCGCGGCAATATCCGCCGCTGACACTCTCTAAAGACGACGATAACGACTGCATCTCTGCTACTACCCTCTGTGCCAAATCCGCAGCGTGGCCAGCATGTGACGAGAAAGTAAAAGCGTCTCCACGTGGAGAGAAGCAGATCGGCTATATTTGAGAGAGAACCAAACTACACGGCAGCTTTTTTTGTTTGCTCTCCTCGCGCGCTTCATTGAAAGGAGAAGGTTTATGTGGCAGGGACGAGAAAGGGGAAGCGTGGCACCGGCGCGTGAGAAAGAGCCACACTCCGCGACAGCTTTCTTTTTTTTTTCCTCTCTCTTGCGCGCGGCATTGGAAATAGAAGAGTCTTTACGTGGCAGGACGGTAGATATAGTGCGAGAACAGAACGACGACAAAGGGACAAGAAGGAGACAAGCGCTATAACTACCGTCATGTCATACCAACTAGCCCAAACCGCCACACTTCTAAGTTATGTGGCAGGGGGGGGTGGGGGAGAAGCGTGGCATAGGCGCGTCGCAGATAGGCATTTGAGAGAGAGCAAACATACCACTGCCGCCTTTTCTTTCCTTTTCCTCGCGCGCTGCGTTGAGGTGTCAGAGGTGCCGCCGCGGGATTGGGCGGGGTGCTGAAAGCATTTTTGGAGCGCGGTATGTTTGAATTAACCGCCGCAAGTGCTTGCGCGGTCGAATTACCGGGCGTTTTTGCCCACTGGAATACACATAGCTTTGACGGGACCACATCGCAAGTTCGAATTAACCGGAAATTTTAATTAAGTATGTTCAAATTAATGAGATTCGATTGTACGTGTTTTCTGGGGTGGAGAAGCCTTGCAGAGGGGTATTTTTCTCTCCTGTAGATTCTAGGTTATTGGTACGTTTGGGTGTGCCTGGTGTTTCTTTTTGCAGGTGTTTCTCGGTACGGCATCTCACTCATACAGAACCTTCTTTGAACCCTAGGAAACTTGTGTGACTGCTGAAAAATTGTTGCACTTGTGTTAATGTATCATTTCAATGACTTCATAATTAGTACTACCCTCCTCCAACCTTCTTTTTGCCTCTGAGGGTGAAAATAATAGCTACCGCACTACGGGTCAGTTATGGGACTACAGTCTAACCTCTTTATAAGAGACAAAGGGGTTTAAGAGACACCAGTGTGCCTTAAGTAATATAAGGGTTGATAGGAAAATGCATACATGGTACCCTGCCTATAAGAGACATCTCATATAAAAGACAAGAATTGCTGCTCAAAGCGTGCCTCTTATAAAGGGGTTCAACTGTATAAGCGTACTAAAGCTGTTGGTTAGCATATGGACACCATCAAGTAGGGCTGTGTGTTGACATAATGTTAGGTGCCTAGTATGCACAATTGTGTGCTTAATTTTGGTAAATCTTCGTAGTCAAGTAAATATACAGTCAAACCTGCATATAACAAACCTCCATATAACGAATTAGATATTACAAATTTTTTCTATTCCCGAGGTTATTTCATAGGAGCACATGTATTTGCAACTTGTAACAAAGTAACAGCAGGAGATATTTTTGATTAACAAATTTTTGCCGTCGACAATCGAGGAATTTCGCTCCGGATTTTGTCATTTTGGCATGAGCCTGCACCTTCTGCGATCGCCCCGTTGCCGACGAAGCGCGAAGCAGCGACAGGGCGCTCGTGGCCTTGAGGACTCCCAGGCGAAAGCGAGTGCTCATTATTGTGTGTGGGCATGCGCGAGGCGGGCCTGTGCCCCTCGAGCCAGCGTAACCGCCGTTCTCGCCACCATGGGGAAATGCGCCAATGTGCCCTGCCCTTTACTCCAAACAACAAAAAAATGAAAACTCTTTCTGCATTCGCAGTGCCACTGTTAAATTGCTGCGAAGTCTCTAAACTGCATTTAATTGTTAAAGTGACACAGGTGCGTTGGCAGTGCCACTGTTAAATTGCTGAGAAGTCTCTAAACTGCATTTAATTGTTAACGTGACACAGGTGATGCCACTTAAAAAGAATTTTCATGCATTAGGTTTTAAGTTACATCACATATGTCAGGCCACAATGCATATGGAGAGCGGTTTACCTAATAGTTTCCCGCGGTATCGGTGTTGTTCGCTCGTCATTTTCAACGTCGTGCGTGCGTACGTGGCTTCACTGCGTGCGCATGGAGTGGCCCCCGATGGCTTTCAGCTTTGCTTTTTTTTAGTGTGAACAACCGTGTTGTTACTACCGAGGAGATCGGCGCTGATTGAAACCCTCCAAGACCAAGGCGACAGTGATACATCTTTGGAGGTCGACTTGTCATGCACTTTGCCATCTTGCGCCACGCCGCGAGTTGGCGATTAGCCGATTAGCTCTGGCAACACGACGGCGCGTTGAATGCAACACTATGACTGCAATAGCAACAAATTTTTATGTGATTTGAAGCTAGGCTCAACTCTTTTGGTTTTGATATCGCGGAACTCCTACTAAACACTTGTGTGACCAAATGCGGCGGTTCCAGGGAGAAGTGCTCTTGTTCACACAGTCTCTTTGTGTTGAAAGCGCACCGATGCTTGCCGAGGTAGCATATGCCCACGAAATCAAAGTTCTCTGTTGCTACTCGAGTCACCCCCTCCATCCTTTCGTGTTTTTTCATGGTCATTCAAAGATACTTATTTCCTTCTTGTTTGAGTATTTGACGGCAGTTCTAATACGCGAGGGATGTTATCGTACGCTCCCTCAAGGCGATCGAGATGGGCCCGCTTATTCGATCTCTGCTTCAGCAGCACTTGCGCATTTTTACGCGCTCGTAAAGGTTACGATATTGGGAGGCATGTTATCAATTTGGACTTTTTACAAAACATGGCGGCGACGGCAACACCAGTCAAAAGTGTCAATAAAATTGCTATCTCAATAATAATGCAGTTTTTTACCGCTAAATCAGCGTTTTAGGTCAGCTCTGCCTTCAGTTACCCTTTTGTTTAATTTGTGCATTTAGTTTTTTACTTTTCATACCGAACCTGCACATAAAAATCCTCTTAATAAAGCATTTTTTTGAGAATTTGTCAATTCTGTTATATTCAGGTTTAACTATATACATTGTGGAGGGCATTAAAGAGACTCAACAACAAATTTTTATGGTAACTATTTTCTTGAGTACAAAGGAAAGCTTATTGATCAGAGTTTCTAATCACGGAATGGTAGCATTAAAAATGGCGTAAATTATTTGTAATCATAATTTTATCATAATTTTTTTATCTGCATCAAATATGAAGTCTTTTACCCATGTGATAACATGCTGGAAACAGTGAGTGCAAGGGTGGTTTATATGGAGAAAGGAAAACTCAGGAGAGGCCCTTTTGTATCCCGATGCATTGTGAAAAATGTGGCGAAACTGACGTCAAACTTATAGGGCAAACAAAACAGCAGACACCACTACTGACCAGGCGGCATGCTCTTCATGCTGCTTTGCTTCTGTGCAGATTTGTAGTGCTGATGCAAACTTGCCACATAGTATTGTGCGGTTTGCATGTAGTAAAATGTTGCAAGCACATGTTTACCTTGCTGTTCGTGCTTGGCAGGCCCAAGCGATGTGTGCTGAAATTCTTCGAGAAGTGTTTTTGTGCAGCAGTACAGAAAGTTTTGGTACATGCCGTTAGCAAAAACATTCAGCCTCTGTGTGATCATATTTGAACTTATCTGGCAGTGATTTACGCGTTCTGCTCAGCATTAGGCCTTTCTCTTCCTTTCTTGCTGACCGATTTCATGATCTACCGGCCGTTCACCGCGACATGCTCAGTAGCTATTTGGCACAACACCAGCTTAGTAGTTGGGTTAACTTTACATTGAAAAGAGGACACCGTTGTATAATACATGATCGTAGACGTAAAGATTGTGATTCCTGTGCGCGCACTACTGCTAGCTTGCAGCTTGCGCCCACCACACAATACATGGATCACATAGATGAAAAACAACACGAAAATTTCATTGCCTTTTTGTATCAACGACACACCCTCTAAAAACGCAATACAATGCTTTCGGCACATGTTATGTATGGCGTGTAAGACGCCAAAAACAGTTCACTTGTGTTCCGACTTGACACAAAAGAGCGCACTCCCAGAAGCTTCACATTGTAAATGCAGTCGAATGTCGATAATTCGAACTTGAAGGGGCCCGAAAATTTGTTTGAATTAAATTAAGTTCGAATTAATGAAAGCTAAATAAACGGAGGGCTCTTCATGCAGTGGCACATGTGCATTTAGCTAACACACAAGGGGGAAGTTTCACCAGAATTGCGTTTATTCACAAATCACAGGACATCCGTTATTAATTGACGTAATCGGTGATACACGTCTGCACACGTTTGCCTTGCAGTGAGTCAATCAATTTCGCACGCAGCTTGCAAAACATTTCTACTTCGGCTTCAGCATTCTCCTGGCAAGAGAAGTTGCACGCGGAAATGTCCAGCGCCGACGTTTTCTAAAGACGACAACAACTGCGTAGCATAGCGGAGCCTCTCCGCAACGCAGCCACAGCATGGCCAGCACGCGACGAGAAAGGAGGAGCGTCTCCACGCCGAGAGAAGCAGATCGGCATTTGAGAGAAAACCAATACTCCACGGCAGCTTTTTTTTTTCTTTGTTCTCTTCGTGCGCGTCGTTGAAAGGAGAAGGGTTATGTGGCAGAGACAGAAAAGGTAAAGCGTGGCACTGGCGCGTGAGAGACCCCTCCTCAAGGCGCAGAGCCGTGCTCCCACTGGAGACAAGGGCTGCAGAAGATAGTGCCTTTTTCCTTTCCTTCAACCACACATTCATTCAACCCAGCAACAGCTAACAGCTTTCTTTTTTTTTTTTCCTCTCTCTCTTCGTGCGGGGCGTTGGAAGGAGAAGGGTCTTTACGTGGCAGGGACGGAAAAGGGAGAAGCGTGGCATGGGCACGTCGTCAATCGGCATTTGAGAGAGAGCAAGCATTACCGCAGCCTTTTCTTTCCTTTTCATTTCGTTCGCGTTGAAGTGTCGCAGGTGGCGCCGCAGGGATTAGGCGGGGTACTGGGAGCATTTTCGGAGCGCGGTTTGTTCGAATTAATTGTCGCAAGTGCTTGCGCGTTCGAATTACCGGGCGTTTTCGCCCATTGAAATACTCATAGCTTTGACGGGACCTCATCTTGAGTTCAAATTAACCGGACGTTCGAATTAAGCGTGTTCGAATTAATGAGATTCGACTGTATTATGCATTGTTGATCAGCAATGAAGCAAATATACATACACATGAAACGTGACACGCCGTACTTTTCATAGTACACAGCTGGGCATTGCGTAGCTTTCCTAAAAAACGCACAGAAGAAGCAGCACGCGTGAATCATCGACTGGACTGTAAGCATTGTGAGGGAAAGGGGGTGGGGAGACTATACAAAAGTGTCGTGACTTGCCTGATGCGCGCACGAGCTTGTGAACGACACGATGGAAATTGCAAAATGTTTAACTGTTCCATTGCTAGGAGGCGATGCGAGTGTTTGCGAGGAAGAGGCTTCACGAATGTGACGTCAGGGCCTCTCCTTAGTATTTCTTCCTCCTTGGCGGTTTGTGTTCGAATGTGGCAGTTTACTGCACACGTGTGCAAGCGCCACAGCTCAGCATGCTCCCCTGGCTGCCGCGTAGGCAGCCCTGCTTTTCACTGTGCAGCTCCTACCTCATAAGCAGTACAGAATAGAGTGGGTATAGATAATACACATATTCTACTATTGAGGACTAATTATAGTGCACATGGCAGCATCAGTCTGTGTGAGAACATGCATAAAAGTCATCTGCACCAACAGGTCGGTGAACTCACTCGGACTCATATCGAGCTGTGGGTCTGAGTCTTAGTGAGTGGGGGTTTTTTGGAGCCCGTTTCGCAGAAATTCTGGCGTCGGGGTCGTTGGTTGTGAGCGAAAAATCATCATCTTATGCATGGCCGAAAAATCGAGGACGATGCAAATAAAATAAATAATAAAAAATCCTGGAGCAGAGTAGGAACCGAACCAGAGTTATTTGGGTCCAAGTGGGGATCAAACCTGAGTCGTCTGCATGGCAAGCGGATGTTCTACCACACAGCCGCACCTCTGTTTGTGAAAACAGTGAAAAGAACTTCGTCTGCTTGGAAATACAGTGAAAATAGCTTTCGTGCTTCAGAAACACACACATCCTGTATACATGCTTATTGCAGTAATAATGCTTGGTATAAGCATCCATTGCCAACGGGCGTCAGAATATGTGATCATAATGGCCCCGTGGTTGAAAACCGGTACCCTACTGCAAAAGGCACACACGCTACTGCACCTATTCCCTCAAGGCCACGTAGTGGGTGCATAGCAAATTCGAAAAGGTTTCATGCACTAAGTGTTTCAAATACGCACTAGGAACAGGATGTCACTATTGCATTCAACTCCTAAAGGCAAAGTTTTAGGGTACCCTAATTTTTTTGGTGATACACAGACAGGCCGGTGAAATCACTCATAAGTTGACTCACTAGCACCCAGATCGAGCTGTGGGTCTGAGTCTGAGTGAATGGGGGTGAGTAATATTTTTGTGAGCTTGAGTTCGAGTTGGTACGGTTCAAAGCAGGAGTTATATTGTTCGCGTGGGTCTGAGTGAGTTCCACCGTTTTTTGCCAGCCTATGGTTGCGTTTACTCATCTTCAGCATTGCTATCAGTGTTACCAGGATTCACGTTTATACTCTAGTCTACTCGCACATAATCTAAAGCAGTATCCTTTATACACCATTTCACTATTTATTGATCAGAGGCATGAATTACGTAAAAGTGTCTTGAGCCTACCCCCTCCCCGAATGTTCTTGATAAATGTATTATGAAGTCTTGGTTTGGAAGACCTTTATTAGGCCCGAGGAACCGGCAGTCGACAGCTACGATGAACGAACCAAGATGATGATGCTACGCCACAACGATGAGGATACATGAGCAACACATGATAATAATAATGTACAGGTGAAGAGGATGGGTATACTAAATGCCCACAGTATCTTATGTTGTCATTTATTTCGAGAAAAATGCCCTTGTTCATTTGTAATTGTGGTGTCGGGGTTTCGGTTCCGGTTTTGGAACCAGTTGGCTGGCCCCTAGGGGTGTGTACTTTTGTATATAATAGCATGCTTGTGTACATAGTTCCTGCTTGACTACGGGCTGCTGCGTGCTTCTTGTCGGCCGGGGTTAGAATTGCTCAGTGAGGCCATTAGTCTGGGGATGATAACTAGAGGCAGTCTTGTGAGTTGTGCCGGAGGCGTGAAGAAGTTCGTTCACTAGTTGTGAAAGAAAGGCCCTTCCACGGTCACTGAGCAACACACGTGGAGCACCATGACGCAGTATAATGGCTCGGAGGATGAAATCGGCAATTTCAGAAGCTGAACCAGTAGTGGCGGATGCCGTCTCGGCGTAGCGCGTCAAATGGTCAACGGCTGTTACTATCCACCGGTTTCCAGCAGCACCGACTGTAAAGGGGTCATAAAAATCGACGCCTACAACTTCGAATGGCGTGGCTGGGCACAGAAGAGGCTGTAGTGTACCGGCTGGAGCAGATGTTGGTAGTTTTCTACATTGACAGATAGTGCAGGACCCGACGTACCGAGCTACACTAGTGGTAATGCCTGGCCAATAAAACCGACTTCGAAGGCGATCGTAGGTTTTATAGTAACCAAGGTGACCAGCAGTCGGATGGTCATGAAACGCTCTGAAGACTTCGGACCGAAGCAATCGGGGTAGAACTGGAACCCAGCGCTGACCGTCAGGATGGTAAATTTTGCAGTAAGCACCGAGTTGTCCAGCTTAAATTGCGAGAATTGGCGACAGAGCCTCGCATTAGGTGGACGGGAATTGCCAGTGAGGTAGCCTATAATACGTCAACAGTATGAATCAGCCAGCTGACGAGAAGGAAAATCGTGGGGGTCGTTCGAAGGCAGCTGGTTCATAGAGAGGAGAGAGGAAACCGCCGTAGACGTGGACTCCGAGGGTGTGTTGTGCAATGTGATTGCGAAAACACCAAGTGGAGCCGCTGGTAGTGGGCACCAAGAAAGAGCATCGGCGTCACTATGCTTTCTGCCACACTTGTATACGATGTCAAAATCATATTCTTGGAGGCGTAGAATCCAGCGGCCGAGGCATCCCGACATGTTCTTGAGTGTCGAAAGCCAACATAAAGCGTGGTGGTCAGTCACAATGGTGAAATGGCAGCCGTGCAGAGAAGGATGAAGTTTCTGCACTGACCAAACGATGGCGAGGTACTCCTGCTCGGTAATCGTTGCATACGCCAGTCCCGTCCTCTCAGTTGCGGAGAGGACGGGGCTGGCGTATGCAACGACTCGCTCTCGCGAAGAGTTGTCGCGTTGCAGGAGCACGGCTCCTAAACCGCGGCCGTTAGCGTCTGTATGCGGGAAGGTCGGTGCATGATTGGGAAAATGAGAAAGTGCAGGGTCGGTCGTGAGGGCATTCAACATGTCGAAAGCCGATTCACATTCCTGAGACCACTGAAAGGGCATACCGGAAGCAAGTAGCTTATGGAGTTGTGCGGCTATGGAGGCAAAGTTTTGTATGAATCGCCGAAAGTAAGAGGCGAGACCAAGGAAACTTTGCGAATATTTCGGTTTGCCAGGGCGAGGGAAGCGAAGCACCGCAGCAGTTTTATCAGGGTCTGGATGAATTACGTCCTTGCTCACAACATGACCGAGGACCTTGATAGATCTGCTGGCGAAATGGCACTTCTTGGTGTTAATTTGAAGACCAGCGCTCGCAAGGCAAGTCAGGACCTCGTCCAAGCGTTGCAGATGTTGAGGAAACGTCGATGAAAAGACAACAATGTCATCGAGGTAACATAGGCAAGTCTTCCATTTCAGGCCACGCAGCACGGTGTCAATCATGCGCTCAAAAGTTGCGGGCGCATTGCATAGACCGAACGGCATAACATTGAATTCGTATAGGCCATCTGGGGTTGCAAACGCAGTTTTTTCTTTACCATCTTTGTGCATGGGGATTCGCCAATAGCCGGAACGCAAGTCGAGGCTCGAAAAGTATTCAGCACCCTGTAAGGAATTTAGGGCGTCGTCGATGTGTGGCATGGGGTATACGTCTTTCCTATTGATCTTATTGAGTGCTCGGTAATCGTCGCAAAATTGTACGGAACCGTCTTTTTTACGCACGAGAACGATGGTAGACGACCAAGGACTGGTTGAGGGTTGGATTATCTCCCGTTGCAGCATATCGTCTACGTTTTCCTCAATGATTTTTCGTTCGGCTAGAGAGACGTGGTACGGACGGCGGTGCACAATGGATGTTTCGTCGGTCTGAATACGATGTGCTGTAGCGGTTGTCTGGCCCAGGGTGGATGAATCAACGTTAAAAGAGTTTGCATGCTTTTCCAACAAATCAAGCAGCTGCTGCTTCTGTGAGTCTGTCAAGTCTTTGTTGATGGCTGCTGTAAAGGCCGAGGAAGCAGCATGATCTGCAGGATGGCCTTTAGAGGAGACAGGGGTAAGAGGCACGACGCACACAGGCTCCAGATTGGCAACACAGGCGACAGTAGTGCCCCTCGGCAGTAAAATTTTATCTGGTGTGGTGTTCGTAGCAGCGAGGACAGCTGATCCATTGTTGAAGCGAGCCGCACCTGATGCGAGAGCTATGCCTTTATTAAGGCAACGGGGTGTCGGAGTGACCAAAATGTTACCAAAGTCGACGTCGTTGGACAAAACTGAGTTTAATTGATGTTCGTGTGGTGGTAACTCGATGTCTACAGCAGCAATGAGTGGAAGTGGCCTGTAGGTTTCGTCGCTGAGCAAGTGGTCTGTGTCAGTAAGATGGACGACATGTTGTGCACAACAAATAGCCGCGGAAGCAGAGGAAAGAAAGTTCCAGCCTAAAATGAGTTTGTGGGAGTACGGGGATACCACAGCAAATTCTATATGATGAAGAATGACGTCAATTAGCACATGGGCAGTACAGAGAGCGGAAGCGCGAATTATTGTTTTCTGGGCTGTAACCAGTGTTGTTCCATCATTAAGCGTCGTGACCTTTCGAAGACGGGCACACAAATTAGCACGAATAATAGAAAACGCAGCCCCAGTGTCCACGAAAGCATCAACGTCCACTCCCTCAACTGTGATTGAAATCATATTGTAAGGGCACGCTGAAGGAATTGGAGTCCTGTGTTGGAATGCAGTTTGTCCTCCAAAAACTGCATCACTTAGTTTTCCGGACGCCGATCAGAAGCGAGAGATGCAGGCTGAAGAGGAGAAGAGGAGCGACGGTAGGGTGACGGTGAACGGCGTCGGGTTGATCGATGACTACTGCGCAGTGGAGATGGAGACCGACGCGGTGGTGACGAATAACGGCGACCCTGGTACAAGGCTCCTGCGGTATAGCCCTATTCGCGTCTGTCGTACCCTCGACACTCGTCTTGCTGGCGCTTGCGGCAAAAGCGTGAAATGTGACCACGATAGCCGCAATAATAGCACATAGGGCGAGTCTAGCAATAAGGAGGGTAGTAGCTTGCGTTAACTGCACCGGGAGAAAGAGCAGTGAGAGGGACAGATGACGGCTCAGGTGGGGTTGATGGAAAGCTTGTGGGAGTTGCGGCAGCAACCGAGGTGTACGTTCATGGTGGCGACGTCGAGCTGACGGCGCCTAATGGCGCGGCGGTGGCATGCGAGAACGATGGGAGAGTACGAGGGACATTGGGCTGCAGGTGGGCCATGTGGGTCATGGACGTGAGCTCCTCCCTGATGACATCCCGCAATGACGTTGAAGAAGACTGAATGGGACACACTGAAAGTAGTGTGAATCCCATTGATTCTAATTCTTCGCGTATAATCACCCTTATTGTGTCTCGTAGGTTTGGATCCGCCGTAATACGGGCCGTGTCACTGTCCAGTTGTAGGCGCACAGACTCAAATTCTTCGAGGCGTTGACAGGTTGTCGCAACGTCAGCAACTGTAGCCGGGTTCTGGATTGCAAGGGCATTGAATGCGACGCGTGCAATCCCCTTAAGAAGCTGACGTACCTTGTCTGACTCTGTCATTGGGGTGTCAACCCGGCGGCAAAGTGAAAGGACATCCTCAATGTAGGATGTATACAACTCCCCGATGTGCTGTTTCCGAGTCGCGAGAGCTTTCTTTGCGAGAGCCGAACAAACAGCCGGTGTGCCAAAGACATGGCGAAGCTGGTCTTTGAAGGCTGACCAGTCGGCGATGTCGATGAAGTGGTTGAGGAACCACGTCTTCGCGACACCCGTTAGGTAGAATGAGATGTAAGCGAGTTTGTAGGTGTTATCCCACCGGTTAGCAGCGCCGATACGTTCGAAATCGTCCAGCCATTCCTCCACATCTTCTCCACGCATACCAGCGAAGAGATGGGGCTCACGCTGGAGGCTGTTAATGACGTGAGAAGGCGCGGCACGCGGTGGGGGAGTGGGAACGGCTGCAGCACCGACCTCATCTTGGTGCGATCTATTTCCGGACACCTGGCCCAAGCGGTGACCTGAACGTAGCTCCAGGGGGTAGAGTGGTCGCGAGGACGATGGGGGATCTAACAGCACCCTCCACCACGTATGAAGTCTTGGTTCGGAACACCTTTATTAGGCCCGAGGAACCGGCAGCCGACAGCTATGATGAACAAACCAAGATGATGATGCTACGCCACAACGATGAGGATGCATGAGCAACACATGATAATGATGATAATGTACAGGTGAAGAGGATGGGTATACTAAATGCCCACAGTATCTCATATTGTCATTTATTTCCAGAAAAATGCTTTTGTTCGTTTGTAATTGTGATGTCGGGGTTTCGGTTCCGGTTTTGGAACCAGTTGGCTGGCCCCTAGGGGTGTGTACTTTTGTATATAATAGCATGCTTGTGTACATAGAGTTCCTGCTTGACTACCAGCTGCTGCGCGCTTCTTGTCGGCCGGCGCTAACACAGGGCTCGGCGCTTCAGCGTCGCGCCCTGTGTTTTCCATGCATTAGACGCTACGCACGATATTACAGTAATCACTCGTACCTCATATTCTAAGGTACTATATCAAGACACTGAGAAGAGCACCCATTATGTGAGAATAGCTGAAGAGCATTGACACCATGGTCAAGCAAGCTAATTCTAGGCTAACAGACTCATGATTAGACTCACTTGAACTCATTCAGACTGAGATCGAGCTGTGTGTCAGAGCGAGTCCGGGTGAGTAACATTTTGGGGAGTTTCAGTCCGAGGGAGCCCGGTTCAAGAAAATTTTTGTGAGTGTGAGTTTGAGTGAGCTCTAAATGCAAAATGTATTTCATGAATGGGTCTGAGTGAGCTCGACAATTTCTGCCGGATTATGTCATAATCCAGCTTGAAGGCTCTTCTTTTACAGGGCTGCATGACATACAGTTTAAACACGATTTAAAAATACAAATCCTACTCTTAACACGAGAAGGATGCTAGAATTAGTCACTATATTTCATGATCTTATCATTTCTAACAGGATCTAATCACACATTCTGGCTAGTTCTTAGTTTCTTTATAAAGGTTATATGTACAGTTGTAATTGACTAACCCCCCCCCCCTCCTTTTTTTACCAGCTGCCGTGTCATGGCTCTCAGCTACATGGATAAAGTTGTGGTTGTGTCCCTGAAAAAGTGAGTTGATTATATTTTCCTTTTCATTTCTGCCACCTGTATAGAAACTGCATCTTGACATCTTATTTCACCTTCCTGCTGTTGCAGGTCCATGCTGTCAGAAAAGTATGTTACTCCTGATGCTTTGGTTCCAGGAGCAAAGTTTGAAGTAAGCACATACCTATTACGATTTGCTAGATATCAGTTCTTATGCAAAGTATTTGTTTATGAAGACAACAAAGATAATTAAATTTTGATAGGGAATGTTACGCATTTCTAAAAATAATTGAAACATATACAATACCTGCTTGTGGAATGAGTGTTGAGTAGGAATGAGCTAACAGGAATTGCGAGGTTTGAAGGGAATATTGATTCGGTCGAATAATTTTGAATCAAATAGTTTAGTATACAGTAAACCAAGGTCTCACACACCCGGCCCTCAGCCCGCAGGCAGCTCGTTGGTCAATGTACATGACAGTCATACACATCCAT
The DNA here is from genome assembly GCF_043290135.1 of Rhipicephalus microplus. Taxonomy (NCBI): domain Eukaryota; kingdom Metazoa; phylum Arthropoda; class Arachnida; order Ixodida; family Ixodidae; genus Rhipicephalus; species Rhipicephalus microplus. The sequence goes on from NC_134710.1 coordinate 69,031,982, forward strand.
TACAGTTTTTGTCCTATATTTTTTATGACTCTGTGGCTCGTTGTGATGTTGCTGAATGGTGCTCGCATTATGTTTGCCTATCATGATTAGTATAGCTGTCTTTGGATAAGCTACACAGGCGTGACTTGTCTCAAATTTTTCTTGAGGCACCACAAATAGTCACCTTGTGTTGAAACATAACTGCAGAACGAAAACTCTATACTTCAGTCCAGATTGAGTCATTGCGGTGATAGGTGTCAATGTTTTTTCTTGAATCCTTATGTCGAATCTCTTTTAAAAAATTATCTACATACAAAAAAAACCAAGACGTTTCGGCTCCCCCCCCGTGAGCCTTGTTCACAACGAAATTCATTGTGAACAAGCCTCCCGTGGGTGAATTGAAATGTGTCTTTTGTTTTAAAGTGTTCTTATTGTGGCCAGTTTTTCTTGGACTTACCGGGACACCGTCATTAGAACGTTGAATACGAGAATCCTGCCATATTTCGAAGCAGGAAAGTGTGGCTACCAGAGTTGCGGGCTTCCTTTATTGCTTACCAGATGGCACCATATGATAAAAAATGCGATTGCACCAAGAATGCTGGCTCTAATAGTGGCGCAAATTTTGAAAACAGGAAGAGACAAGCGTGCATTTTGATGCATGCGAGAATATGCCGCGTGTGTTCACACTAAGTAAAATCTTGTTAATTTGACCCCCATTAATTTGGAATTTCAGTTCATTGGACCACGGTGTCTGGTCCCGTCCAAAATATGCATGATTGTATGACTGGAAACTCAATAATTCAGGCAGATTCGGGCATGCTCTGGATAAGCTTCCGACCACGGTCGGATAGGGAAGCAGTAACGGATTCCGCTGGCCAAATTGATGGCGCACCTAAACAGATAGAGATAGGATTGTGACCTCTGAGATTCGAAATTCCTTCATGGATAGGAATTTGCTTTGCATCTCAGACACAGAAAAAAAAAAAAAAAACGCATGGCACTGGTTTATAACCAATATTAAAGGCAGTGCATCATTACTGCCATCAGCAACAGGCAACCAACGCCTCGTGGATTTGCCTCTTTTTTTTTGTGCATCCTACACGTGTGTGTGACGGCTGAGTCTGATGGTTTACCTGTACTGTGTCATTGCTTTTAAATTATTTATATTGGTGCGTGATCAGTGCCATCTGCAGCTTTATTGTTTGCTTATTTTGAAAAGTGGTTAATTTTTTTTATCACCGAGCTCGTTGTCTACTTTGTGTGCACGCGGCAGTGCATCCGTGCTAGCGACACTGAGATGGCTTCCCCTACGTCTCCTGTGGCCCCAGCCATCCCAGCTCCTGCAGTGAAGAGGGTGAAGTATGAAGCTAAGGATTTGGCTGCAGAGGTGGAAATATCGAAGGCGTTGCAAGCGGAAGCATCTCGAAAAATAATCATGCAAAAGTTTTACGTCACAAAAACCATGCTGAGCAGTTACGTGAAGCATGAAGACCAGATTATGCAAGCGTATGACGGCGAGATATGTTTAGAATTTAGAGGAAGAGGCTTCGAACGGCAGCGCACCCCAAGCTAGAAGAAGTGCTGGATTGCCACCATTCTAAGCGATGGGCGTTTGCTTTTGAGTGGCCCCCTTATCTGCGCACAAGCAGAGAAATTTGGGCTGACAATGAACATTGTCTCTTTAAATGTGTTGCAAGGGTGGTTTGACCAATTCAAGAAGCGACACGGGCTGGTGTTTCGCAATGTGTGTGGTGAAAGAGGTGTTGCTGACGAAAGGAAAGTGGCGAAGAGCAAAACAACCGCTATGTAAGCATCATGCCAGCTGATGTGCCCTTTGGCGATAACGTCACAATTGACAGCAATAGTGACATCATCGTCGAAGTCTTAGATGGTTAAGGGGGAACGTGGGTTCTAAAATTTTTTTAAAAATTTTTGCTCAATCTTAACCAAATTTCACTATCTAAGCTAGTTTTTCATGCTGATTTCAAATCTCTAATTTGTTTCTTAATATTTCAAGTGGTTTAGAAAATATGAAGGTCTGAACCTTCATTAATTGCGTACTTCTTGCGGTACTTCTTGGCAATTTATTCTTGCTAAATCCAAAAAGTGAATGCATAATCCCAATGCTGGAGACTTGCTGTTGGGGGTGATGCTATTTTTATCCATTTGAAGGCAAGAAAACGAACGAACACTTATGGTCACTATATTACAATAAATTTCTCTCATTAAAATCTTCAGTGGTAATTTCTGAAGTGATGCTAGAGAAATAGAAGTAGTATTACTCCCTAGATCATGTCAAGACGAATAAAATGATACCACCAACTTTGTCACATTCACTCAAGTTTAACATAGGAAAAACCCCCGTAAGGCCGAGTGCAATGTGCAAAAACATCAAAATCAGAAAAACGCATTTGAAGTTTCTAGCAACTTTAACTTTTGCTAAAGTGAAGCTACAGCGATATTAATGACATGATTCTGTAGCTCTATATTATAGGATGAATGGCCATGCTAAATTTCACTGTACCCACCCAGAATACTGCTCACAGCTTGTTCTAGAACTATAAGATAGTCATTGACTCAGCATGAGAATTATTTTTTTACTTTGTGGTCGTTCCAGTGCCTTGCAAGTGAAAGGAACACAAAAAAAAATTATGTAATAATGTTGTCCTTGGATAGACAATATATTTACACAATGTTTAGGTCTAAAACCAAGAATACCTATTTTTACAAAAATTCTCACTATTTGCCATCATGACTGTTTACAGCAGACCAGAGCTGTAAGCAAAGTCCCCTGCTGGCTTGTGACGCTTTGAAAGTTTTTCCTTTATTGAACTGCTGTCAAGATGCTCTCTTCGCGATTTTTGTAGCCTGCCCTTGTCCTTCTCAAGGCTGCGACGCACCAAGTTATTGCCAGCGCTGTAGCCCAGCTTCTCGGCAATTTCCACGTTGCTCTTGGTTGTGCCTTGATTGAAGCGGCTGATGGCTTCGGCAACTGCCCTTTCAATGCTCCGCAAGGATGCACGCTGAGTTTTGGGGGCCTGCTGCCAAATCATAGCGTGCAGACTCTCACTTGGGTTCTGGGTGATCCCATCGCTGCACCTTTCCAAGAGGGCATTGTCGCTCAGCCGCCTAAACACAGGCTCCAATGCCTCAATTACGAAATCAGGCAGGCTGTCCTTGTGTGGTGGCGACTTCTCATTTTTCGCAAGAGCTCTCTGAAATTTGCACCAGGATTCAGGGCCTTCAGGGCAAAGGTCATGCTTTGGTGCCTCGTCAGTTGAAGACATGTGGTTCAAAGTTGCTAGAACAGCCTTCTGCATACCTGGAACATCGTTCCTGTGGCTTCCCAATGCGTAGCCATGTATGAGGTGATCTTCTTTATCTTTTGTTGCGTAAGTCTGCCCTTTCCACCAAGTGAGCCACCTTGAGCTTTTTTTTTCTCTACAAGGGTGTACGTAAGGCAGCTCCCATATGCTTGTGTACATAATTTATGCAGTCCTTTTTGGCCACCTTTATAAAGCCGTACACCTCTTTTTCTGTGAGTGCATGGAATGTCCTGCTGTCGCCGTCCCACAGCATTGTCGTATAACGAAGCTTGTGCTTTTTAAGTGACCGCTCAAACAAGCGTAGTGCTGCCTCCACGTCCATCTGGCCAGCATTACAATCAACATTCTTCTGGCACAGAGGGGCATGCTGAATGAGCCAGGCAGAATGTCTTGCTTCTCCTTCCTTGGGTCCTGTGGTGCAAGCCAGGCAAAAGTTCGATAGCACGATATGGTCTATCATGAGGCCACTATACATCTCAACAATGCAGCAAACACATATATGCGAGCTATGTCCACGCGTAAGCCAGGTGCCGTCATAAATGACGTCGACGTTTCCGGGCGCGTTGCCGAACTCCGCATAGAGCTCCTTGACGTGAGCAACACTCGCCGCTTCGCATTCGGCAGCAGTTGCACAGCAGGCTTCTTTCATTATATTCATGTGGCTTTGGTAACTCTTGTGGTGAAGCCCTCGATGCGAAATATTCATCCCGGCAAAGAAGTTCGACAGAGCCGTTGCCCCCTTGCCGATACTGTTGATGGCCTTCATGGCACGCATATTAACTTCAAACAGCCTTATTTTGGCGTCGGTCTCGTCGGCTATACGTGGGGACGAAAAACGCTCTTCGCGAAAGTCACAACTGCCGCACGTGACTATGAGCTTTGAACACAGCCCGTACTCTTTCTTGGCCTTTGAAACAGTGACGCTTCTTTCACCACATTCTGAGCACGCGACAAGTCCAAATAACGAGCGTATGGCCGCCAGATCAACAATAACAAATTCTGTCCCGTTTTCTTTGCCACCATCCTCCAGATCAATATCTAGTAACTCGAACTTACGTTCCGTCGCGCACTGCGATGCGAGTGATGCCTTCAAGTCCACTGCATTTCCCGCGCACTCAGCAAACTCGTCCGCCGAATAAAACGTCTTGTCAATGCGGTCTAGGATGCTGCTGAAAGTGCAAGATGACGATCCGACGACGACACAATCCGATGCTGCTTTAAGGCACAGGAGAATGCACCGCTTCGGACACAAGCGGCCGCGGCTTGTGTCACGGCTGTGGCTTGGCTGCTTCGGCGGCATCGGGCGAAATCGGCTGCATGTTGTCGGCTGCTTTCTTCTGGCAGGCGTTCCACGGGCATGTCCGTTTCTTGCCATACGCTTGGCGCGTCGTCTTCTTTAGACGAGCGTCTCCAATCATGCCGGCAAAAGACGGAAAGTCGGTGCGTCGGTCGCGTAGCACAAGCAGGCACGTGTGGGAAGCAGACGAAGAACGTGCGCGAACGGGAACCGGCGGCCGACGAACAATATACAAAAAAAAAAAGCACGGGCAACTTTGGCCACATCAGCCAATGGAAAGCGAGGAACAGGGGGCTCACCTGGTGCGCGCGCGCTCCGGCCAATCAGCGATTCGGAAGGGGGCTCCGGAAAAGGGGCGAGGGCAGCCGTTCTGTTTAAGCGACGCCATTTTGAAGGGTGACAAAATGCGCACAAAGAAATCAGCTTCAAAACAAGCCCAAGATGGCGGCGATCAGCCGACTGCCTCGCCGGTGGCGCGCACGGGAAGTTTGAACGAATTTGACCTGCCATGTGTTGTTTAGCGGCTCCCGTGGCGACTTCATAATCAATTTTAATTCATTTACTGATCGAATTCAGCGTTCACAATATGAGGACACATGCTTATAGGTCTAAAAATTTCAAATATCACATTTTCTCAAAATCGACTTTTTGGCCATTTTTCACCATTCTAAGACCCGCGTCCCCCCTTAAGGGAATCTGCTTACAAAGACCCAAGTGATGCAGACGATTGTCCACGCCACACATCGACGAAGGCATGCGTTGGCTGATTTAGAGGACATATGCATGATTTCTTCGAACAGCGTGCGCGGACTAAGCCACCTGCAGGAACTTCGCAAAATTGTGACTTCTTCGCACATTGCATTCGTGAAGCAAACCGCGATCAGACTTTTTAAATAAATAGAAGTTTGACGGTGTAGGATACATTTTTCAAGTGTTTTGTTCGTACTCGCGATAATTTGTATCATCGGTTAGTAATTTGGACATTCTCTCCGGTCCTGTTAAGTCGGAATTAACGGGTTTTTGCTGTATATAGTATTGCACATTTTTTTCGAATGTATTCGCGAAATTCCTGCATTTTTTTCACACCACAGCTTTGGTGCTCCAAAATCTCGGTAAAAATTGCACAAATTGTGGGAGTAGATACGGTACCCTATAATACTACATTGTTATTCAGTATTACTTTTCAGCTTTTCCTGCTGGGAGGAGAATTTACTCATTCTGGTGTGTTGTCTCCTACAGTGTACAGTGCGGCAAATGCAGCGTTCTGGCATGCTGGTCAGCTTAAGCCCGTGGATGGCAGGCTTTGTTCAGATGCTACATGTGAGCGGTCCAGGAGAAGAACAGCCCACTCTTGGCTCTAGAGTGAGATGTCGTCTGCTCAACGTTGATCGCAGCTTTGACCCACCACGGCTTCTTCTAACCTGCCGGCGTGCGCTGGTCACTTCGAAGCGCCCAATTATGACGTCCTATGATGATGCCATCCCTGGGAAACTGACAGATGGACTTATTGTTTGTGTCACACCCCAAGGGCTCCTTGTGACTTTATATAACAATGTCAAAGTGAGTGCATCTTTTTACATATCTCTTAAACTTGATTATCAGTGCATTTTAGAGCACGAGTTCTCAAGCTTTCTGACCTTGGGGAACCCCAGCACCTTTTCCAGAGTGCCGTGAAGTGAAATCCCAAATTTTTTTCTTGCAATTTTAGGGCGAGAAATATAGGGAGCATAAGCGGAGACTGGGGAGAGGGGGGGGGGTAGTGAGGGCACTTCTACATGTGCACAACTGCAGTATTAACACCGCCACATTAGCCTTTTATCTTTCATACTGAAGGTCATTGCTGTTTATTTTTTTAAATTTATTTCCAGGTACTGTTGGCCGATTGGGCCGTTACAGGGGTGGGGTAGAAAACTGACATAACAACCGTCATGTCATGCGTAAAAAAAAAATGCATAGCCGATACAAAAGGAATACATCACTATACTACGTTCTACGACTTACATGCTACATCACATACATCACAAAATACACTTCCCAATATTACATCCTACAATGTACATGAGACAAGTTACAGCAAATAGATTCATAGTCAAAAGATGACAGGCACACACACCAAAAACAGCAATCACCGTTTACGAAGATTCACCTAGAAAATATTTCGTAACATTGTTTTCAAAATGTTCTGCAGTTTGAGAATCACGTATAGCATCGGGTAATACATTCCAGTCTTTTATTGTTCTAGGGAAAAAAGAGTATGCATATGTGTTCACACGACATTGAGGAACTAGATATTTTCTGAGGTGGTCACTTCGTAGGCTCCGCACTTGACGGGGAATTAGGTACTGCTCTGCATCAAAGTTAAATGTATTTTGGGAAAGCAGGAACAAGAATTTAAGTCTGGCTATGCGACGGCGGTCCACGAGGGGCTGTAAATTTAATTCTTGCAGCATCTGTGTTACAGAATCTTTACGAGAATATTTTGAAAGAATAAATCTAGCCGCCCTTCTTTGTACCCGCTCGATGTTTTTAATTAATCCTTTTTGATAAGGGTCCCATATGATGCTTGCGTATTCCAGTGTAGGCCTTACTATTGTTAAGTACGCTGTTAACTTTACGGGGGCTGGAGCCAGTTTTAATTTGCGACGTAAGAACCATAACTTCTTTTCAGCAGTAGAGCAAATATTACTGATATGTTGGGTCCAGTTCAGGTCTTCAGATATTGTTACTCCTAAGTATTTACATCTGTTAACGGTAGCTAACGCAGTGGAACTTATTTGATACTCAAAATTTTTGACGTGCTTTACTTTGTTTGTAACTCGCAAAACAACCGTTTTTTCTTTATTTATTTGCATTTTCCATGTTTCGCACCATTTCTCGATAGATGCCAAGGCATCGCTGAGTATTTTTTGATCACTGTGGTTACATATTTCTCGGTAAAGTAAACAATCATCGGCGAACAGTCTAACAGTAATATTTTGATTAATGTCGGAACAAATATCGTTAATATAAACGAGAAATAACACCGGTCCGAGTACGGACCCTTGAGGGACTCCAGATGTTACGTGTAAACGATCAGACTTGTAGCCGTTTATGTCCACATACTGCGTCGTACATGTCAGATATGACCTGACCCATTCTACTACATTGTTATTTATGCCAATCTGCTTCAATTTCTTAGTTAATTCGTTATGAGGAACCCTATCGAAGGCTTTTGCGAAATCAAGGCATATTGCATCAACCTGTCTTTCATTATCTATTGCTTTTGAAAAGTCTTGGATGGTCTCAAGAAGCTGCGTTACGGTTGATAGCTTTTGTCGGAAGCCGTGTTGGTTAGGATGTAGTAGTTTTGTATTTTCTAGGTACTGATATATAGCTTTGGATATAACATGTTCGAGGAGTTTGCAGAAGACGCAGGTTAAGGAGATTGGCCGGTAATTTTCGATATTCTGCTTGTCTCCGGTTTTGTGTACCGGGACCACTTTTGCTACAAGCCAGTCGGCTGGGACCCGTTTTTGTAGCAAGGAGGCATTAAAGATTATTTCCAGGTATCAGGCAACCCATTCAGCGTATCTACGCAAGAAAGCATTTGGAACCCCATCAGGACCAACAGATTTATGTTCTTTAATGTTTAGCAGGAGCGATAGTATTCCTTCATAGCTAATGCGTACTTCTGGCATGTCAGACATATGGGAGAAATATGAAATGCTGTTGATGTGGCAGTCGCAATAATATTCTACAGACTTGTAAAAAGTCAATAAATTAGGTGCTGTTGTGTTTAAGAAAAAAGTGGGCTGCATTTGTTTTGTTCGCTCACAGAGCCCGACAATGCCCTTCTAGGAATCCTCGGGTTCTGCCGAACTCCGAACCCATGGTTTAGAAAATTACTATGCTACTATATTGCTCTTAAAGTGCAGTGTGCGCAGCTAATATAATTCCCAAATGCAGAAGGAGTGAATATTTAAAATTTTGCTAGAAAACAGTCGTGTTGATGGGAACCAAGAGAAGTAGTGTGGGGGAACATTACCTATGGAACTTGCCATAAATGGAGATCAGCTCTGAAGTTCTGTAGTTGACAAGTGATATATGTGTGTTGTGTGCTTTGTGTGGCTGTATTGTGAAGTTGTGTTGCAGTAGTACCGTATTTACTCGTGTAATAAACCCACCTTTTTTTCAGAAAAGTTAATGCCAATTTAGGGGGAGGATTCATTAGGCGGGAGAAAAAAGTCACGGGAGTAATAACAGCAAAAATTTCGGGTGCCGACTTTGCTTGTTTTGACCCGTGAAATGCGCAACAAATTTATTTCTAGCCCGAAGTTCTTTTTGTTTTGTCCCGTAATGAAAGTGCATAGATCGATGCCGAAGTGTCGTCCAGCCGCTCGGTTCCGGTGCTTCAGCGCATGCTGTTAGTAACCAGCAGTGTAGCTAGCGTACCGGCCGCCGAACGCACGCTGGGCAGCAGGTGTCCCGACTAAGTTCACAACAACAAACCCAACAACGAAAACGTAGCGTCGGATGGCGGCGCACAAACGTTTTATTAGATGTTGCGGGCGCACAACGCGCCCTCGGCGTGGTGGGTGCGGTTGCGCTTTGCCTAGGTTCGAGATGGCGATCGCGCGTCGTGTTCCATGACGCAGCGCGAGTGCCATTTTGGACGCCAGGCGCTTTGTTTTTGTGCCGCTGTGTTTGCGTGGTGCTATCAGCAAAGAGGTTTCTCCTGCATTCAACAGATGGCGCTTTGCTGTACAAGGCACAACTTTCAAGTATTAATTGACGTCGTTTAGCATGATTGCATGACTATCTTTTGCTTTCATTACATTGTTATTTTGTCATATAATGGCTTGATTTAACATTGTTTGTATCATGAACGGCACTGGCTATCATACCAAAATAAAATGGAACAGATACATTTTAAAAAGTTTTTTTTCCCCTTTTTTTTGAAAGATTAAGGTGGGTTCACTATGCGAGTGGGTTCATTACGTGAGTAAATACGGTGTATGCTGTGAACTTTTCTGACATTTGTCTCTCACACCATTAGAGAAAGTGTTCAGTGTTCAATAAATGTGGTTGTTAGCCTAACCCTTTTAATTTTTCCGGAGTCCGCTACTGATGTCTTCAGGCAGCGGTCGTGAGCCGTCAAATGCACATCATATCAGATTATGAAGTTGACTACTGGCGTTGACAATATGGAGTAGGCTTCGATATTTCTGATATATGCCCGGTAGTCGGGGGTTACTCACATTCCCCACATGTGGTTTGCCATAGCATGTCTGTGAAAGAAGGTGGGGGGTCACGCTAATGCTTGATATTTTGGCACATGTGACGACTCCTCTTTGGGGATTTTGAATGTGAACTTAAAATCCATGGGAATATCCCTTAAGGGACTGGCATGTCAGAATCTGAAGAGATGGGAAAACATATCAGAATATATTGGTGAGGTTTCATTCCACTGAGTTGTTTACTTTATTCCGTCGATACTGTGGGAGTGTACACTCGTACATATATATTTCGGTACTATTTCTGTTAAAGGGGTCATAAACCTCCCCTTGGGCTTGGTGACAAAACACATCCTGTGAAAGGCAGACTGCCCTGAGAAGCTTAGTTAGTCATGTGCAACAAGGAAAGTTTAGAAGCGGAATGCAAAGTTGCCATTCTTTCAGGTGCCCTTTTTTATACAATGGCCTGTTCTCACTCTCTTCATAGAAGCCGGTGCCTGCTGGTTGAAGGGGAAGAACAGATACTAGTATACTGTTGGCCAATAACCAACATAAAGCAAAAGCAGAATTTGAATCATATGAGCCTCTTGCAACAGGGGGCTGATGTGCTGGTGTCGTGCTCCATAGTCTGCTAACATTACACAGTAGTCACACTAGCACACAAGAATCGCAACAGGAAACAGGAGTGTATTTCATCAAGTGATTTCAAAGTCAGGATGCACATCACTTTAGCTCCATGCCATCTCTTCCTGTGTAGCTTCCAAGGTGCTCGTTAGGATTAGAGAAGAGAGAAATTTCCTAAAGCTTGTGACAAATTTATGTAAGTCCACTCGTTCTTGATAGATTCGAGAAATTTTTGAGGCAATCTATTGTTTCAGGAGAGCTTTCATTGTGGGTAACATGTTGCAACTGATGAGGCGAAATCCTTTGTGGGGATATGGTAAATCAGTTGCTTACGTGATTATAGATGAAACACACTGTAATGATTTGGAGATGGTATTGTCTTGGCTGCAGGTTCTTGGCTTCTTAGTGCCCTCTTCTCCCCCGCAGGGGTGTCTGCGCAAGTAGGCGTTCGGTGCGTAGCGACACCACGAAACCGAGCTAACGAGGGGCATTTCGACCTCCTCCCACGCCTAGCCGTGTCTGGCTGAGCCGTGACCGGGGAAAAAGGGATCCTGGGGGTTGAGTCGATGCCGGGTGATTGGACCTTTAAGGCAGAGGCAACACACCCCTTTGGTCCCAGCTTCACGTAGACGGCACCCATGGGCTGACCCACCCAGGGGAAATCTGCAGTCGCCTTTTCTTATCTCTCTCTCTCTCTACATCTTCGTCTTTTCTCCTCTTTAAATCTATCCTGTCTTCTTTTTTCTTCTATTTACTTCCATGTTTTCTAGCGCCAATTAACCTTGTGTGTGTGTCCTCTTTTGGGTACATTATATATGGTTAGAGTAGCTGTGCACAGCTGGCGTTGGCATGCCTTACTTTAAACGCAGGAACTGTCGTGTCCCCATGTTGGGCTCCTTGATAGGCCGCTGGCTTGGCTGCAGAAAGAACTCTTATTGTATGGCTTCTACCTCCTTTTTCCAACTTAACGATCGTCCTCACTCAAAGAGGGGGCGCACCGAATTGACTGAAAGTATTTTTGTCATGAAGCTCCCAAGAAACTTTCCCATGATTCCATGTTATTCACTGCGAAACAGTCAACAAGAATGCTAGAACAATCTCGCCCTTTGTAGTATCTAAATGTCTTACTGAAACACTAGGCTGGGGTGACAAGGCGACAAGAATGGCTAGCGGAGATCTTCTTCTCGAAGTCAACAACAAAGCATAATTTGAAAAACTGTCTAAACTTTCTTCGATCGGAAACGCACCTGTTTCAGTCACCCCACACCGTTTTCTTAACAGCTCGCGAGGAGTGGTATCTGACCAAGACTTGCTCAACTTGTCAGAGAATGAACTGCTTGCGGGCTGGAGTGAACAGCATGTCATGAATGTACAGCAAATCAAAATGAGGCGTGATAATAAGGAAATCCCCACAAAACACCAAGTCCTCACATTTGGTATCAGCACGCTTCCAGAATATGTAGAAGCGGGTTATTTGAAGTTGAATGTCCGACTGTATATTCCCAACCCCCAGCGGTGCTTCATGTGCCAGCATTTCGGTCACAGTTTTCAGAGCTGCCGTGGCCGCCAAACTTGTGCTAAGTGCAGTTCACATGACCTCTCTGATGACAGCTGCGATGAAACTCCCCAGTGTGCAAACTGCAAGGGTGCGCACCCAGCCTACTCTCGCACATGTTTATCATGGAAGAAAGTAAAAGAAATTGTAACACTGAAAGTAACCCCAAACATTTCATTTAAGGAGGCACGGAAACGTCTCACTTTTGTGCAGAGTTCTTCATTTGTGGACGTGGCATGCACGGGGGCAGTGCCACAACGGTGAGCGCCGCCCGTTCGTACCATACACAGTGGACGGGCAGTAGTGCCATCTGCCCCCTCAGCAAAAGCAGCAGCCAGTGGTGCTCCGCCACCAAAGGGCATGCAGGCCTCGTGACCTGTAGCCCCAGGGCCTTTTGTTGTAACAGAAAGCCCCAAAACACAGACAACCAGCGCCTCTACCGAGGCAATAGACACCAACGTTACTAGATTCTTTTTCAGTTTGCCAATTCTGCTGGGACGAGGCGGCGAAACATGGCCCCTTTCGTTTCCCGCTCCCTAGGTGGAGCTTCTGATGCCATTTGACCGGTCGCCGCGATGTAATGGATCCTATGCACAGTGTTAAACGGAGTTCTTACAGTTAATTTGGCGTTGCGGGAGTTATTTTTCATGATAGTGTACTAAGGTTATTATGAGTGGGCAATTAAAGCACCAGTTGCGCAGTGAATGCGGTGCCACATGGTGGAGATGCGAGTGCGATGCCTGAATCTTGCGGGCATTGTGTTAATTTAGCTGTATTGCGTTCTTGTTCTTTAAAATTCAACTGTGTATATTAAAAAACCGTTGCAGTGGGCTTAAGGGTAAATGCCGGAGGACTAGGCACTTAATTCAGGTGCATGTTAGAGAAACCACATGTGGCCAAATTTTTCAAAGCTCTTCAACACGACGTGCCTCGTAATCGTATAACCTTAGTTATTGTTATATGATGAGGCACACACCACATTCATCCGATGCCGCCGAAGATATTGGAAGTGTAAAGCCTAGAACAACTTGTTCATTCCAGATTACTCAAATTTATGATCCCAAAATTTTTTTTAGGAAATATAGCGCACGAATTTAATAAATGCGTGTCCCTTATAAGGCTATAAAATGCAAAATACAATGAGTTCAGCAAAGTCTTATTGGATACAATTTATTGAACACTACAACAAACTGGAAGTCACTTTTGTATCAAAACTACGTCACTGTGAACATTGTGCACGTAGTCAAGATATCGTCCTCCTGGAAGTGGAGGTCGCACACAGCGCAAGATCTTAATAGTTCCTTATCCAATCTCGGTATTGCTCGTTGCCACTGTTGAAGACCCACCTCATCAACGCGTGGCTTGAAAGAGTGCCTTTTTTCGGTCACAGATTACGTTGAGTCGAAGCCGCTTCGGCAGCCAGTGACAAAGCAGCGGGGCATGTTTTATAACATCAAACCGTCGCACGTCGCATGAGAGCTATGCAGCTAACACCCGGCATGATAACACAACAGAGCTGACAGCAAGTGAGACACACCATGATATCGCAGTAAGCAGCAGTGGGAGCACAAACTGCGCGAGTGTCGTCGATCTCGCCGAGACACACAATGATAGCGATTGCCACGAAACACACTTGCACTATACTTGCACGCTACGAAGAAGCATTTGCTGTTTTGCTTCACCGGCGTGGTCGGTGTGCGTGCGCCTAACAGCCGTGACCCTAGTCAGACCGGTCGAAAAACGACGAGCACGTCCCCTTGTGGTCGTGCATAGAAGGCCGACACCTGTGGCAGCGCAGTTTGCAAACTGAAAGAAGAATCTAGTAACGTTGATGGACACAGCGGCTAGTCCAACGGCGTCCCAGATGCCGAAGGATAGGCGCAGCTCATTGGAGTGCACCAGAAATGTGAAGACTCCCGTCACGGGGCCTGACAAGGGCTCCGTGACTTGAAGTAAAAGTCATTCCAGTACACACAGCACTACTTTACACACAACATGGCGACACAAATTCTACAATGGCCCATTAGAGGACTACTCATAAACCTCGATGATATCCAAGAACTTTTACATGAACATTCACCAAAAGTGCTGTGTGTACAAGAAACACATTTAAGATCCAAAAACATGAACTTTCTACGCCAATTTGTTATACAGTGAAATTTTGGTATAACGAGCTTCAGGGGGCCGTGGCAATTTGTTAGTTATTTAGAAAGGTCGTTATAGTGAAAGCCCAAAAATGAACCATAAATACTTATTTTTCACTGACCAAAACGACTTACCTTTACATTGGTGGGTTCTTGAATGAGTTTTTCCACGAGAAAAAGCAAATGCACAAGTGAACATCAAAAAATGCACGTTTACTTTAAGGAAGTCTTTTTTTTTTTACGCGAGCAGCACAAACTTTTCAGCGTGAAGATCTCCAGCTCATCCACATTCCTGTGGTGCGGTTCAGTTCTTTGGTCACAACAGCCTGCTTTTTGCCTTCCAATTGCCAAAGAATGTCTATTGTCTCGATTAGCAAAAACTGCTTCCGTTTCATCGTCGCAAGCAGAGATGAACTCATTTGTAGTATCACCGCAGCGCGACCGCCGACTTGCTTTGCGGATGCGATAAGTAATCACCAAAAAGAGATGAACACCACTAAAAAAACAAGGCCTCCAAAGAAAAATCCGAAGTGTCATGGCTGTCATCACCTCTTTGCTAAAAAAGAAAAATCCTAGCGTTTTGTCTTCTGCTCTCTCGCTGTCTCAGGTTTTCAGCACCCATGCTTCCTGCTCCGTAACTCCCACTCTTCCTCCCTGACCTAGCCCTCCCGTGTACCATACCCTGTTTGCCCTCGCCTCTGCGCCCACTTGTAAACCTGCAGCGTCGGCGTTTTAACAAAAAGCAAGAAAAGAAAGTCGCCCTTTTGTTTTTTGTTTTCCTCCGCACCGTCGAGCGTCTTCCGACAAGCAAGGCATTCGTTCGCTTTGTCGTCTGCTTGCGCACTGCTCCGGTGGTCGCGACGGATTTCAGAACATGAGTTCGTAGTACTGAGGCGTTGTTAATATAATGCAGAACTAAATTAATACTCGTGCCCCGCCGCGGTGGTCTAGTGGCTAAGGTACTCGGCTGCTGACCCGCAGGGCGCGGGTTCGAATCCCGGCTGCATTTCTGATGGAGGCGGAAATGTTGTAGGCCCGTGTGCTCAGATTTGGGTGCACGTTAAAGAACCCCAGGTGGTCGAAATTTCCGGAGCCCTCGACTACGGCGTCTCTCATAATCATATAGTGGTTTTAGGACGTTAAACCCCACATATCAATCAAATTAATACTCGTTATTTTGAAGTATATAGTAGTGAAATAATTTTACATTGGAACTATTAGCAGTTCGTGCGGGATTTTTCAAAAGTTCCTTAATCTGAAAAGTTCGTCAATGTGGGGTTCGTTCTACCAAGATTTAACTGTATCATGCTTTAGTAATGTTTTTATGACCACTTTATTCAACAGGGCTGGGTGCCTTCTCGGGAAATGCCTCATTCTGGCCATGGCACAAATTCAAATTACACTGAAGGCAAGGTTGTGACCTGCCGTGTAGTTGACTGCCAACCCTCAGAAGAACGTTTGACATTGTCGCTAAAGGTGCGTTGGTACTAACTTGTCCAATTTTCCATGTTTACTGGAATACATTTGTATATTATAAAATAATTTTTCAGCTGGCTCCAAAAGGGGAACAAGAGGAGGAAAAGCAATCTGCTCAGGTAAAAGTGTAATGTCAAAAGCTCTTGTAACTGGCACATCTGATTATGATTTGATTTTTTTTTTCAGGAAATCGCAATGTCCATGAAGTCTGGTGCCATAGAAGTGGGAAAAGTAAGTAGTACCATGTTGTGATCATTTTTGTGCTTTGACGCTAGCACAGGCACAAAATTTCCCAACTGAGATAGCCTGTGGGATTGATTGCAATGAGCAAATTGCAACAGCGAGTACAGCTTGCAAGGTAACTTATATGAACGTTGAAGTTTACATGTGCATTGAAGTTTACATGTGTGAAGTTTTCATGTTGAAGGTGCTGGCCGAGCGCGCAGAAGCAACTGGCCACGAAATAGACCAGAATAGGGTAAAAATAACGAAAACAAAGGGAAAAGAACTGGACTTCTGGGCTATATCTTGACTTTCTGACAAATCAGACTCCCATTTCAAAATATACATAATCCGGATGTTTGCGCATTCATTTTTTATTGGGAACAAGACTTCCGTGCAGAAACTGAAACATTCTGCTTTTATGTGAACATTCATGGTCTGTGCTCATTTTAACCCTATGGGCTCGAAATAACAACTACAATACCAAGAAAGAAAGAAGTGGCAGCTGGCACTGCCAGTGGCGGCGACAGTGGCATCACTTGACATAGCGCACTGTTGCACGCTGCCAGTAACGTTTACTGGAACTTTCCGCCTTGCGTAGTCTGCAGAAGTCTGCACAGATGAAGTCTGAGCAATACAACGCTGTTCAAAAGTAAAAACACCTTGAAGTTCCCGTTAAAAACAACGCATCCAACCGCCAGTTTTCCTCCGCCAGAGCAAGGTGAGATCACATGATCCAACTCTGCACATCACAGTGATTGCAGTGCTCGCGCACTTCCAGTGGTGGGCCGCGCGCCCGATAGCACGTCTTTGCAAAATTCTTGCGGCAGCATGTTCACATAGCAAAAGTGCACATATTTATCTTCATTAAAATTTTTGGATCGGGGGGTTGTTTACTGACCCTTTAAAGTGCAAACCTGACTCGCTGAGATAACCGACGATGTGGCCATCATTCTCACAGTGGCCACCACTGAGGAGGCTGTATAGTAATCACCAACTCTCAAGCAGTGATGTGTAACTATGCGAGCAGCCAGGTATCCTGGGAGGCTCCGCGAATTCTAATGAAAATCTATGAAAATTTTCAGGAACAAGACAATTCGTCTGTAATTATACCTTCCATCCCAGTGCGTGCACCTGCGTGGACACATGCACAATATTCTGAGAAGCTTTTGTTAGCTTTGGAGTACTTAATTTTTATTATGCTTGTATTGCTGAAAAGCAGTGTTCTTCAAGTGCAGTGGTTGCCAAATGTTACCTTGGGTAGTTTAAATTTTTAGAAAGGGTGAAGTAAGAAAAATGCTTTTTCTCAGTCATTCAAACGATACGATAACATGGACACTTGTTAAGTTAGTGCAGTGGTTGCCAAATGTTACCTTGGGTAGTTTAAATTTTTAGAAAGGGTGAAGTAAGAAAAATGCTTTTTCTCAGTCATTCAAACGATACGATAACATGGACACTTGTTAAGTTTTGTTCTGAAAAAACTGGGGCCATAGTATACCTTTCTCACTCCCTGGCAAGTGTACAGAAACCAGTAACATGTAATTCAGCAGATCTGTGTAACCAGCGTTACTAATTGTGATGAAATTTTTCATTTTAGAAATAATGGCATAATCTACATGAAAACAGTTCGTATTTGATATCAGCACATGAAAATATATCAGCACTGAAGTTTACATCGTCTGAGCTTAAATAATGTAACACCTTGTGTTGTGTCAGGTTCTGTATGTGCCTCTGAATTAACATTTGCCAGATGTGGGCATCTAGTTGAATTGATGCTCAGATGGCTTAACTCGTTCGTTACCATGCCTGTTTGAATCGATCACCGGTGATTGATGCTTTGAGTTGTCGATTTTGGCATGTTGAATTTGTTTCTTGTGCACCCAGCACTTCCTACTCGTAGCTACTGAACTTTCAGAATCAGTTGGAAAAAGCCCCTTTTGGCAATATAGTGATTTTTGACAGATCTTTGCTTGAACCAGTGTGCGTGTGTTGTAGGAAAATGCGCTTGGCTGACAAACTTGACAAAAAGGTTGCCTTGACACTTAGAGTCATGGTTTTAGCTCGTTGATTTGCCCTGAGTATTGACGGAGTCCTATGAACATAATCAGTAGACTGTGGGAGTTCTGGCATTAGCTGATGATGCGTCTAAGCTAAAATATAGTGCTCAGAGTGTATATAAGCCCTACATTTAGTTCATTGAGCTGGACTGAAATGGACTGGCCTCATTCTTCAAAAATTCCAAGAAGAGAATACCTTCTGTGACAATACACATACCACACATACATTTGCCTTGCACTGAAGTTTTGCAGTGGAGAGCTTATTATTATTATTATTATTATTATTATTATTATTATTATTATTATTATTATTATTATTATTAATGCACCTTATTGTACAAGTCGCCTTGATTGACTACACGTCTTAATTTCTACCTCATCATTGTAACACAAGTCATGGCCTTTTTTTTTTTTTGCAGCTTGTCTCGGGTTGTGTCGAAGCTAATACAAAAAATGGCTTCACTGTGCGACTTCGCACTGGAGAAATCGCATCTCTTCCCAAGCAGCACCTGTCGGATTTTGAGCCACACTGTGACCGTCTTCAGCAGCTGCTTGCTGAAGGAACCAATCTCACTAACCTTGTTATTTTCAACTCCTCGGAGAGCCTTGTATCCTTTTCCAAAAAGCTGTACAAATTATTTGTGTGTCTAGTGGTCTGTATTTGTTCATAGCTGCATAAGGGTATTATATATGTCTAACACCAAGTACTACAAAAGATACTACCAACTCATAAGTACAGATTAACAATATTGAAGCAGAAGGTGTTTATAATACTAAGAATACAAGATGCTAGTATAATTGGTTCAATTGTGGTGGAAAGGCAGAGTGAAAAACTGAAACCAGCCTTAGCGGGTTATTCTACACCTTGTAACTTCCTTATTACAGCACTTATTATTCTTGCAGAACTTCATGTAATACCGTATTTACTCGCCTAATGAACCCACATTTTTTTTTTCCAGAAAAGTTGACACCAATTTGGGGGGAGGTTTTATTACGTAGGAGAAAAAAAAGTCACTGGAGTCATAACAGCGAAAATTTCACATGATTGTTTTGGCCAGCGAAATGCGCAACGAATCTTTTGTGTACCCCAAAGCTCTTCCTGTTTTCTCTCGTAACGAATGCGCACGGATCGACGCCGAACTGTCGTCCAGCCCCTCGGTTACCATGCTCCAGCGCATGCAACCGTGTAGGTAGCGTACCGGCCGAATGCGCCCTGCACAGCAGGTGTCCAACTAAATTCACTACAACAAACCCTACAAAAAAATGCAGAGTCGGATGGCGGCGCACAAACGTTGCTGGTGCACAACATGCTGTTGGCACGGTTGCGCCCGTCAACTCTGAGGCTTTAATTCTTGCTTTGTTTTCGTGCGGCTGTGCTTGCGTGGCAGGATAAGCAATAGGGTTTATTCTGCATTTAACAGATGGCGCTCTACCATGAAAGGCACGACTTACATATTGATTGACGTCATCCGCACTCGCACTGCTCACAACTGTGTAGGATGGTTGCCCAACTTTGTTTTGATTTTTATCTCGTCATTATTTTGTGATATAGTTACTTTGATTCAACATTATTTAAATCGTCAACGGCAATGGCTATTACACCAAAATAAAATGAACATATACATTAATTTTTTAAAAATTTTTTCAAGGACCAAGATGGGAAGTGGGTTTATTACGCGAGTAAATGGGGTAGTAGCACCTTATTATAGCCGCTCCCTCTAGCCACCTAAAAGTAAGGGGGAGGGGGAGGGCAAATTTTACCTATGAATTGATAAGGTGGGGGGGGGGAGCTGCGATAAATCTTTTGCCCCTTGCCTCCCTGATAAGCAACCCTACGCACACCTATGGATATAATATTGTTAATTATTGTGGACGTAAAGCACAGGCAGTACACTTCACTTCCTATTTATACCAATGTTTGTAGTCCTTTCTGCATCTTATATGCTTGTGTTGCAGTGTAGCTGAATACAAGTTCACCATGAATTGCAAATAAGGCCTTTCTTTGTATTTTAATGCACACACCTTACTCATTTATCCTGCATGGCATGTCAGTCCTCTTAGATTCTATGCCTTGCTGTTTTCTCAGTACGAATGCTTCCAATCACATGAGACATAATTTCAATACTGTTTCGAGATGTTCATCTGTGAATGTACAGCTTTGATATCAAAAAGGATTGTGCACTTTCATGATGGTCTCACCGTACAAAGGTCTTGCATGAGCTTTCCAAAGAGTATCTACTTTTCTATACAAACAGTAATTTCATATCATTTTAGGCTGGGACTTTCTTTCCTCTGAATCTGCGGCTATTTGCTGTGCACAACGTGTCGTCCATCTTACTGACACGGACCACTTGCTCAACGACGAAACCTACAGGCCACTTCGACTCATCGCTGCAGTAGACATCGAGTTACCACCAAACGAACATCAATTAGTTACAGTTTTGTCCAAGGACGTTGACTCTGGTGACATTTTGGTCACTCTGTCACCGTGTTGCCTTAATAAAGGCATAGCTCTGGCATCAGGTGTGGCTCGCTTCAACAATGGATCAACTGTCCTCGCTGCTACCAACTCCACACAAGATAAAATTTTACTGCCACGGGGCACTACTGTCGCCTGCGTTGCCGATCTACAGCCTGTGTGAGTTGTGCCTCTTACCCCTGTCTCCTCTAAAGGCCATCCTGCAGATCATGCTGCTTCCTCGGCCTTTACAGCAGCCATCAACAAAGACTTGAATGACTCACAGAAGCAGCAGCTGCTTGATTTGTTGGAAAAGCATGCCAACTCCTTTGACGTTCATTCATCCACCCTGGGTCAGACAACTGCTACAGCACATCGTATTCAGACCGACGGAACATCCATTGTGCACCGCCGTCCGTACCGCGTCTCTCTAGCCGAACGAAAAATCATTAAAGAAAACATAGACGATATGCTCCAACGGGAGATAATCCGACCCTCAACCAGTCCTTGGTCGTCGCCCATCGTTCTGGTACGTAAAAAAGACGGTTCCGTACGATTTTGTGTCGATTACCTCGCACTCAATAAGATCACTAGGAAGGACGTATACCCCATGCCACGCATCGACGACGCCCTAAATTCCTTACAGGGGGCTGAATACTTTTCGAGCCTCGACTTGCGTTCCGGCTATTGGCAAATCCCCATGCACGAAGATGATAAAGAAAAAACTGCGTTTGCAACCACGGATGGCCTATACGAATTCAATGTTATGCCGTTCGGTCTATGCAATGCGCCCGCAACTTTTGAGCGCATGATTGACACCGTGCTGCGTGGCCTGAAATGGAAGACTTGCCTATGTTACCTCGATGACATTGTTGTCTTTTCATCGACGTTTCCTCAACATCTGCAACGCTTGGACGAGGTCCTGACTTGTCTTGCGGGCGCTGGTCTTCAAATTAACACCAAAAAGTGCCATTTCGCCAGCAGATCTATCAAGGTACTCGGTCATGTTGTGAGCAAGGATGGAATTCGTCCAGACCCTGATAAAACTGCTGCAGTGCTTCGCTTCCCTCGCCCTGACAAACCAAAAGATTTGCTTTCGGCGATTCATACAAAACTTTGCCTCCATAGCCGCACCACTTCATAAGCTACTTGCTTCCGGTATGCCCTTTCAGTGGTCTCAGGAATGTGAATCGGCTTTTGACAGGTTGAAGAGTGCCCTCACGACCGACCCTGTACTTGCTCATTTTCACGATGATGCACTGACCTTCCTGCACACAGACGCTAGCGGCCGCAGTTTAGGAGCCGTGCTCCTGCAACGCGACAACTCTTCGCGAGAGCGAGTCGTTGCATACGCCAGCCGCGTCCTCTCCGCAGCCGAGAGGAACTACACGATCACCGAGCAGGAGTGCCTCGCCATCGTTTGGTTAGTACAGAAATTTCGTCCATATATGCATGGCCGCCATTTCACCATTGTGACCGACCACCATGCTTTATGTTGGCTTTCGACACTCAAGAACTTGTCGAGACGCCTCGGACGCTGGATTCTACGCCTCCAAGAATATGATTTTGAGATCGTGTACAAGTGTGGAAGGAAGCATAGTGACGCCGATGCTCTTTCTTGGTGCCCACTGCCAGCGACTCCACTCGGGGTTTCCGCCATGAATTTGCACAACACACCCTCGGAGTCCAAGTCTACGGCGGTTTCCTCTCTCGCCTCTATGGACCAGCTGCCTTCGGACGACCCGCACGGTTTTCCTTCTCGACAATTGGCTGACCCATACTGTCGACGTATTATAGGCTACCTCACTGGCAGTTCCCGTCCACCTAATGCAAGGCTCCGTCGCCAACTCTCGCAATTTAAGCTGGACAACTCGGTGCTGTACCGCAAAATTTACCATCCTGACGGTCAGCGCTGGGTTCCCGTTCTACCCCGATCGCTTCGGTCCGAAGTCCTCAGGGCACTTCATGACCATCCGACTGCTGGTCACCTTGGTTACCATAAAACCTACCTGCTTCGGACGACCCGCACGGTTTTCCTTCTCGACAATTGGCTGACCCATACTGTCGACGTATTATAGGCTACCTCACTGGCAGTTCCCGTCCACCTAATGCAAGGCTCCGTCGCTAACTCTCGCAATTTAAGCTGGACAACTCGGTGCTGTACCGCAAAATTTACCATCCTGACGGTCAGCGCTGGGTTCCCGTTCTACCCCGATCGCTTCGGTCCGAAGTCCTCAGGGCACTTCATGACCATCCGACTGCTGGTCACCTTGGTTACCATAAAACCTACGATCGCCTTCGAAGTCGGTTTTATTGGCCAGGCATTACCACTAGTGTAGCTCGGTACGTCGTGTCCTGCACTACCTGCCAATGTAGAAAACTACCAACATCTGCTCCCGCCGGTACACTACAGCCTCTTCCGTGCCCAGCCACACCATTCGAAGTTGTAGGCGTCGATCTTTATGGCCCCCTCCCAGTCAAGTGCTGCTGGAAACCGGTGGATAGTAACAGCCATTGACCATTTGACGAGCTACGCCGAAACGGCATCCGTTACTACTGGTTCAGCTTCTGAGATTGCCGATTTCATTCTCCGAGCCATTATACTGCGTCATGGTGCTCCACGTGTGTTGCTCAGTGACCGTGGAAGGGCCTTTCTTTCACAACTAGTGAACGAACTTCTTCACGCCTCCGGCACAACTCACAAGACTGCCTCTAGTTATCATCCCCAGACTAACGGCCTCACTGAGCGATTCCACCGCACTCTTGCTGACATGATCGCCGCCTATATTCAACCAGACCACAAAAACTGGGACGCTGTTCTACCATTCGTCACTTTCCCCTACAATACGGCCATTCAGCGAACAACCGGCTACTCGCCATTTTACCTAGTTTATGGACGCTCCCCTACTTCTTTCCTGGACGTCTCTTTCTTTACCTGCCAAGCGAATTCATCTCCATCCTCTTCAGAGGAATACGTTTCACGACTCGCACAGTGCCGCCAACGAGCTCGTATAAACACTGAAGCCCGCCAGCAAGACAGAAAGCTAGTTTATGATGAATCGCATCATGCTGTATCCTTCCAACCTGGAGACGAAGTGCTCCTTTTGACGCCTGTTCGCACACCTGGTTTGTGTGACAAATTTCAGCCTCGGTTTATCGGGCCGTACGCAGTTCTTGAAGAGACTTCACCAGTGAATTATCGCGTGACGCCACTTGTAGCCCCAGCAGATCACCGTTATCGAACTACAGAGGTCGTCCATGTCTCCCGTATGAAGCCCTTCATGCGACGTTCTTTGTCCCCTTGACTTGCCGCGGCCAGGCTGGCCGCTTTCACGTGGGGGGAATTGATGTGGGCATTTAGTATACGCATCCTCTTCACCGGTGCATTATCATCATTATCATGTGTGGCTCATGCATCCTCATCGTTGTCGCGTAGCATCATCATCTTGGCTCATTCATCGTAGCTGTCGGCTGCCGGTTCCTCGGGCCTAATAAAAGGTAATCCAAACCAAGACTTCATAATATTCTTGAATGAGCAATAGTTTTTAGGCTGTGCTCATACTACTGAAATGGCACCACAACTAAAGACAAATGCACACGAAGTAAAGGAAACGCGAAACACAAGGTCTGACTCTCAACTGAACATTTATTCGCATGTTCCGAACATCAATATATACCCATGCGTGGCTTCACACAGACAACAAAACCGTACATAAACGTATGTCATCTGGTGTGTGGATCCTAAGAAAATACACAAAAAACTACAGTATATCTACCCATTCAAGAGTAGGATTTCTTTATTTTGCAAGGCTACGGATGGAAAGCTGATGCATGATTCTATTTCTTTTTGTACGTGCCAAGCCTCGATAATATCTCGAGTTGTCTGATTTGGATGTCGTGACACTATGCTGGTTTAAATGAACTGCGGTGTACGTCCACACTGCCGACAATGCGCAGCCACATGCGATAGGCCATCGCTATGTACACCCGTATGATGTTTTCTTATCCTAACAGAAATACACCTTCCCATCTGGCTATGTATGCGGTGCCGCATGACAGAGGGACTCGACAAATGACACCCGAGGCACACTCAACTGCTTGAGATCGGTGTTTAACACCACAGCCTACACTAGTCTTTTTTTTTTATTTCTGCTTTTTTCTCTCGTTTATACGGTGGCAAATTCCTTCTGATTTGTTGGGCACTGAAAGAACCACATCCACGCTGTATCTTCCAGCTACATATTTCAGCCAATGCGATATCGCGTGAATATATGGCATGATCGCTGAATTTCTTGCTTTTTCTACGGGTACTTCTTGACCTGCCTGGCCTGTTACTGACTTGATTGCCCATATCAATTTTTGCATGCCCTAGTTACCACGTAATCAGGGAAAATCAGGGAGTTGTGTCTACTTGCCCTGCCGCAGTGGTCCAGTGGCTAAAGTATTCGGCTGCTGATCCGCAGGTCATGGGATCGAATCCCGGCTGCGGCAGCTGCATTTTCGATGGGGACGGAAGTGCTGCAAGCCCGTGTGCTCAGATTTGGGTGCACGTTAAAGAACCCCAGGTGGTCTGAATTGGAGGAGCCCTCCACTACGGCGTCTCTCATAATCATATGGTGGTTTTGGGGCGTTAAACCCCACATATCAATCAAATCGGCTTTCTTTCATCATGTCTTGTTCACAGCCGATCTTAGACACTAACCTGCTATGTTATCTTTTACTACACTCAAATTTCCTAAAAAATAACTTAGAATGTCTTTGTGTGGCCTAAATTTCCAGCAAATATGACCAGAAGTAACGAACAATCACAAGTGCAGAAAACGCAGCTTGCTCTGTTTAGGAACCTCAGAAGAGTGCCTTCTTCTCCGAACAGCTCGAGTATATAGCCCACTGATTTGGATACTCTTCCTTGGCTCTTATCACCAGGTAGTCATCCACGTACCTGAAAATTCTAACGTCACAACCAGCTAGCTTTTGTTCTAAGACTTCATTGATACGCCCTGTGCTGTGCTGATTAACTCCTTAACCGATTGTATAGGTGGTGTCACGAAGAACATCGCTTGTGAATGCAGCTCAGAGGGGGTTGCTTGTCTCCCATTTTGAAGATATGGCAGTGAGTATTCTTGTGGGCATAGCTGACTACAGTGTATGCTAAACTCCAATTTCTTTTCAGCCGGGTACTCTAGTGTTTGGTGTCCTACTAGCCTTCGTGAGGCATGGTATGCTGCTGGAACTCCCTGGAGGAATCAGAGGCTTTGTTCCACTCAAGGTACTCAGTTTATACTATAAAAAATTTCTAACTTGATTTTGATGCAATTTGAAAAGTGACATGGGGTACCAAGAAAAAATACTATGATTTGGTTTGAATAACTTCGAATCGAATTTGAATAGTTTGTGTCACACGATCCAACTAATACCCCTGTCACACAGCAAATCTAACGTCATTTACAACAAATGACATTGAGCGGACCTAATGTTATTTTACCTGCGTGCTGTCACATGACGAAAACAAATGTCATTTTAAAATGATGACCATGACTTTAGCCCTCCTGAGACGTGGCTTTGGGAGAAATAGAAACAGATTAATATTTGCACGTAAGATGCGTGTATCTACAAAAATAATTTTTATGGGTAAAAAGATGCTCCTACAATATAAATGCGGCAGTTTCGCACAAGTTTCCGCAGCTGCACAACACACTCGAAAACAAACATGGCCGACAATAATATGACTGGGCGTGAGTACAGTGAACCAAAGCGGGGCGCACAACTGACTTCCCGGCTGCAAAATGAAGAGGGCGGCAGTGATTTTGTGTAGCCACCACCTTGTTCACCCTAACATGTGCAATGGGACGATCAGCATCCACGATACAGGCAGCAATGACAACAGAGCACTAATAAAGCATGACCGGAATCCAGCCGCTGTAGTTGAGAGTAGCTTTTAGGGGCAAAGTTCCTAAAGTCGTGGGTCCTCAATGTATGTAGTAGTAGTAGTAGTAGTAGTAGTAGTAGTAGTAGTAGTAGTAGTAGTAGTAGTAGTAGTAGTAGTAGTAGTAGCAGTAGTAGTAGTAGCAGTAGTAGTAGTAGTAGTAGTAGTAGGTAGCCACCTCTTGTTTAGTCCTTGGAGTGTCCGCTGGATGGCGGTACTTGGAGTGTTCACTAGATGGACGGATGGACACGCCAATGGATGGGTGATTCACGGTTTACTGATAAAACCCTCCGAAGCTTCGCCCCACTCATCATAATTCACTCCTTGGATGTGCTGTGACTTTTTTTAAAAACTTCCGCACATGCTGTTATGTCATCAAACCAGAAATAAGTTGATCCAGTAAGGAATAAGACATTTACAAATTATAAAAGTTACGTATACATAAGTTCGCAGCCATCTCCCTAAAAGTACCTGCCGTCGAGATTACTCATTCGGTCCGAAATCGAATGTGAATGCGTTCCGGGAACCCATTTTCGACAGAAAATGCCATTTTCATCAAATAACATTAGTTTTCTTGTGTGACAGCAAACAAATCACATTACAAACGAATGTCATTCATTGGAAATGACATTAGATTCGCTGTGTGACAGGGGTATAATTTGCACAATTGTAATGAGGCGTGTACAATTTTTTTCTTTTTTGTTCAGGGGAAGTAAAAATAACTTTTGACTAGTTGTAAGATTTGATCCTTATTAGAATGCAAGTGATAACCTGTAAAATATGTTACGTTTTGAAATTTACTGTTCTTGGAAGTATACTAGCCAGTATAATGAAAAAAATGAATATGAAAAATTGTGTATCGATGTCAGGGTAATATGACCATTTAAAAAGACACTAAAGAGAAACTATGAGTTGTTTTAGATTGATAAACTTCACTCTGAAAACTCTAATGTCATAAGTTTCATAGTCATA
Organism: Rhipicephalus microplus; assembly: GCF_043290135.1. Lineage (NCBI taxonomy): Eukaryota > Metazoa > Arthropoda > Arachnida > Ixodida > Ixodidae > Rhipicephalus > Rhipicephalus microplus. Next base: position 69,059,231 of record NC_134710.1, read on the forward strand.
AAGTGGAGGAAGTCAAGGTTGATGTTTCATTTTTAAATTTTGCGCCATAATCTTCACGCATGACTTACAAAATTTCACAATCTATTTTCCGTATTTTTGCGACATTGGCTTGATGAAATTTTCTGAGACTTCGTATGCTTAGTCTATAGCACCCACAAATTACAATGTACTTAAATTTCATCAGTTAGAAGCTACGTAGGACTTGAAAATGTGTATAGAATCTGCTTGCTTCACTAATATTTTCACATACATTTCATGATGCCGTGTGATTATACTGTTTTATTTTTTTGTACAAATACACTAGTAAGAGGGGCGTGGTTAGAGAAGAGAAGAAGCTTATGAGTCCTCATGCCCCACTTGGAATTTTGATCAAGCTTGGGTGTTTGTGGCCGACCAAGACAACCTCTGCCACAGCACATCCCAGGATTTTTTATGAATATCTTTTTATGTTCAAAAGAACAGTGATGCCATTTTTTTATGCTAACGTGTTCTGTTAGAGGGGCAGGAGTAAAGGAACTCGCAACTCGAAGGGAGTGCGCCTTTGCTTGCCGTATCATTTGACCTTCAACTTTTCTTGAGGCAGTGTTGCAGCGGCCTGCACGACTGCCTCTGCAGACACTGCAACGCATAGCTGCGTTGTAGGCTTCGTGTCAATATCAGCAGAAGACTGGTCGACGTTGCGATTTTCCACGGTGACAAAATACAAGAGGATGAGTTACATGTTCTGGACACCACTTGCAGCACCCCTCCGAAACGCTAACCTAGAAAAAGGACTCTCATGTTCCCACCACATAAGAATATGGTTAGGGATCCTCTGTAACATTGTTGTGCAATTTCACATGAGAGTATTTGAAAAATATTCTAGCAATATTAAAAATATTTGATTGGCACATTAAATTCAATAATTTGAATTCGCTTTGCACCCACCATTTCGCTATTCACTCTGCTGTGATTATACTAAGCAAGAAGAAAAAGAATAAACAAACTTGAAGCAGTCATTGGCATATTATTTGCTTCAACTGATGACTGAACAGAAAAAGTGGGAAAAGTGGATCACCTTCACGGTGCACTCAGCTTTTCAGACTGCAAAAAATGAAACTGTAGAACTGAAGTACATTACCTACATAACACAACAGAAGTCCCAGCACCAGAGTTATTGTTGTGAACATTTGTACATGTTATCAACTTAGTTCTGGCGGGCATTTCTGATGCAATTTTTATATTTGTAGCAAATTTAAGGTATCCTAGTGCTTTGAAAACATAGATATACCTAGTGAAAAGTTCGTTGGGTCCTACGTATCTTGGGAACCGATGCAAAGCATGTGGGTGGATGGTGGATTTTTTTATTGAGCGAAACATTATGAAATGAAGCTAAATATATGTACAAATGTTGTATGCACACACATACGCTGAGCAGTCACATACGTTTTGCATGATCAGTTGTTTACAGTTGCGTAAAAATGCCAAGAGCAACATGAGTATTAGCAACATCAGAAGCGGTAAGCCGATATGTAGCACTAGTGCTCACGAGAATGGTAGCCCTGGACACTGCTACATAAATCAACTTCTGTGAATGGCACTTCACTACAGTCGACGTTAGCCTGATGTGACAGCTGTATCAAAGGAATAAATATGTAATGTTTAAAAATTGGATAGCCGGCACTGCAACCACTATTGAAGTTTTATGAACATGAGGGTCTACTTGAAGAGGAGTCCTAAGAAGTGGCATGGCTCCATGCTAGAATACTTGAGTGCCCCACAAAATGCTTGGCTTTGGTTCCTGCTGGGACACTTACATTTAATATTTGCATGCAGCGGATCAATACTGCTAATGTAAGCTTTTTCTTAACGCAGTTTCAAGTCCATCCAACACGATATCACCCCAGCAAACGTTGATGATACAAACGCACGATTGACCGCTGCTTGTGAGCGGCGCAATGCAGCTGGTCTGTGGCAGGAAGGCCCGCACTTGGCCTCTAAGGGAGCAAATGCGGCAAAACTCGCCGGAGTTTTCCTCGCTTGGCCGCCAGAAAAGTGGTCTGAAAACCATGCCGCTAGGCCTACGCGAAAAAATCGGCCCGAGACCAATTTTGCCGTCACGCGATAGCAGATCGCCTTTCTGCTATGGCTTTAGATACTCCGTCTGCACTAGCTCTCAAACCACATGATGTAAACAGCCAGCTGTACATTCGACATGGCGGCAAAAGTGTAAGCGCAATCGCGAACTACCCGTGCAGCATGACAAAGCTCACAGCCTTGAAAAAGGTGCATTCATAGAGAGCCTGTTTTGAATTACGATCGCTGCGAACACCCGAAGTAAACGGAGGTGCAAAAACAGCGAGTCGGCGTGCCCTAACGTGTCAACTGGTGGCTGAATTCACCGCCGCCGTTGCCGGTGCGTCCGCTCCTGTCGTTCCTTCTGGTGTATTTCCCAAAAGAGCGTTTGTAAAGGTGTAAACTGTTTCTTTTCAATGCTTTGCATGAATGTCTAGAACACCGTACAGATCTTAATGCTCAGGAATAAATTGTCAAGTGGCGAGGTAGCGGTGGTGGCATGTATATGAGAGGCAGAACGAATGTGAACATTTTTGTGGACGTTGTTTTGCTGCCATTCTGGCGTTTTTGCTTGAATTCTCCAGTGTGAATTTTATAGGACACATTTTTTTCATCTCAACTTTGCCGCATGCTTTTCCGGCTGCTTGAGCGGCAAAGCCAGTGAGTTTTCAATAAGTTTTGCTGCTTTCGCTCTCTTTGATAGCAAGTGTTTACGCGCCTTATAGTGTCAGCAGCATGAGAGGAAATCGCGGCACTTTTTTGAGAGGCGGTGAAAGGAGGAAAGTTCAAAAGAGTATTATGGGCTTTTTTTCAGCAGGAAGTAGTTGACCCCAATAAAATTCTTGTTCATCTTCACGAGCAGCTCTAACTAGTTTTTGGTTCATATCGATTCGGGAAGATATGAATATTTTGTGGCTCTCCCATTGAATTTGTATCATCGAGGTTCTACTGTATGTGCCACACGTGTCCGGTAGAAAGGGTTGACGATGTGAATGATTGGATTGTCACATTATTCATGTCATGACCAGTGAGTCATATGTCAAACCATCTTACCCTCCCATACTAATTTTGGTTCACACCGATTGAAGGGGTTAATCACAAGAGTGCCCAGACCAAGGGGGCTAGATAGATACATAGATAGATGCTAAAAGTACTTGCAATGTGCAAAGAAATGCTTCTCATTTAAAATTTTCTCCTTGGGATGCTGGGCTGTGTTCTAAAGAAGCTTTGACAAGGACTTTTAAAGGACACTAAAGTCAAATACCAATTTACGTCGTAGTGAAAGCTCAATGTATGACAACATCCCAAACGACAATATTATCAACAGTGCCCTACTTACCGAGAAATTAAGTTAAATGCACAAGAACAAAAGCGGTGCATTAAGACATTTTGATAATTATCCCGATGACATTATATGGACCGCCTACAAAATCGCTAGTAATCGATCTAACTGCACTAAATAAAGAACCTTCTGTGCATCAAGAGACGCAATACAATGCTGCCTGTTTGTTTCTGTTTGATTCATGGAAAAAAGAACCGCCGGACGTTACTATGGGGAATGGCGCGAGTGATTCAAAAATTCAATTTTCGCGTGGTTACACGGGACAGGTGGTGCTATCTAGCGGGGCGCAGTGGAATCAAAAGCGTCTGCAATCTCGAAGCCAATGGTGGGAAATTGATCTATGGCCGTTGTTGCTGCTGTGGCTCCCACTGCTTTTGGTCTGCTGCTACTAGCGCAGTAACGACAGCAACAATGACGTGAGACGGTCCGGTCGGTCCGCTTCTTGCGGCGGGTAATTTGAAGTGCACTAACCCAATGCAGAGCACTGAAACAGGATTTTATTTCAAAGTAGGCCCTTCCTTGGCACAAAAGTAACTTAGTGTGGTAGCTTGGGCTAGTTGGTATGATATGACGATAGTTATTGTGCAAGAACAGAACGACGACACAGAGAGAAGAAGGACACTTGTCCTTCATGTCCTTCTTGTCTCTGTGTCGTCGTTCTATTCTTGCGCTATAACTATCAACGTCGACAAAAGTAACACTACGAGGTTTCTGGACCGTCATTTCAACAATCAACGTCAACTTAATAGTTGGCTTTAGTGTCCTTCTTAAGTTCTTGAAAGGCCATAAGTTGTTTTCTTTGAAACCTGTACAAATTATGGTACTTCTTTAGAAAATGTTCATACAAAAACATGCTTGTGTTCTATAATGTTACTGAAAAAATATGGGCATGGAATAGTTTAGTAGTGTTTTTAAGTCCACCAATATGCACTTGTCACTTAGTTGCAACGAGAGTGATGTAAACTTTGTGCTACGTTTTAGCCTTCTATGATGTGGTTTTGAAAAATGTGGCTTTTCTCTTTTGCATTTATAATTATACAGGATGTTGCTGATGAATTTATTACTGATGCCAGCAAGTCGGGCTTTATTATTGGCCAGTGCCTGGTTGGTAGGGTGACCAAAGTGGATCCTGAAAAGCAGCAAGTCTGGTTAAGCACAAGCATGCGCAGTTGTGGTGAAAAGAACTTTGGCAGCACCATGGAGTGCCTTGCAGCACAATTTACTGATGAAGAACTCATCTCAAGATTGGAGCGTAAGTAACTTTCGCAAGACGAGCATATAGTGCAAAACAGTAATTTGTAAATAGTAAATAGTTAAATTTTATTACAGTAAACACTCTAATGATATGAATTATCAACTTCAGCAGTGTGGTTGAAGTGTGAGGTGAAAAGTTGAACTTTATTTGTGTGAGAACAGTACTACTGCATTGAATATTTGCCTGTGTATTGTACATTATATAACCAAACTTTTTTGTTTTTATGATTCCCTCACACAATGTTGCATATAACCAAACCGAATATATTTTTTGTACTGTATTTTCGCGCGTATAACCCTCACCAGAAACCCGGAAATTTCAGCGGCAAAGTGGGGGTGCGGATAATGCGCAGTGCTGCTTCACAGCAATGTGTGTTGTGCCGTGAAGCCCCTTAACAGTGTAGCGAAGGGTACGGAGGCGGTTTCCGCGAATTCCTGTTGCTCCACAAGTAGCGCGGCAGCTTGCAGACGATTTTGGTTTCACTTGCTTGCATCGTTGAAGCGTTTAGAAAAACATGTGGGGAGAGCTTTCACGTGTCTCTATTTTTATGCATGCTGATTTATCATTGGAGGGCAATTAAGATAGGTGACCACGAATGTTTACATAAAATCAAGATGTTCTAGCTCCTGCACTGGTGCTAGAACATCTTTCTGGTGTACATAGCACAACACTGCATTGGTGAAAAATATGTGCAAGAGGCATTGCCTTGTACCAGCTGCGGGCTACAACAGCATTTAGACTGAGCCCTACAACCTGTGTATCAGTGACTGTTTCGCAGTGCTACCAACATGCTTTATATTTTATTATGCAAAAGGTAAAGCCGGCTTTTGTTAGTCTGGCGCTTCGTTTGCAAGAACACATTGCTTATGGCATGTTGTGCTTGAAGAATGCACTGTATAGATGTATCCAAGCAGGGGTTAAGGGGGGAATCACTAGCCTGTCTATATATTATAGTGAGTTCCATAACAGCGACAGCATTCGAGATGAAAGATAACAAGTCAATATGTGGTGGCATTAATATTTACTGTTGTCGCACACATCAAAAAACGTTATCCTCCCTCCTACCTGCTCATTTTGAATTTTCTGTTGCCAAAAGTGCATAAAAATGTTGAGGTTGTGTGGCACCCTGGAAAGGCTGTCAGGGTTTCCCAAGGTTTGAGAATTCCTGATTTAAAACTTTAATAAAAGCCACTGCAATTTCATGAACCATGGCCATAACCTTTACCAGTATCACTATTTTCATCACCCCGTGTTACCTGACTGCGTCTGGTGCAAAAAAAAAAAAGAAAAAGCATTCACTAACAAAACAGTGAGTGGGTGCAGCAACGAAGAGCCATTGCAGGACCCTTTGTTGGAACCATTGGTGGGAGTTTGCACGTGTGCCGTGTGTCCTGTAATAACCTGTCTTCCGCTTCTTCACTGTCTATACAATGTTTGTGCCAACAACCTCAGCTTGCCATTATTTTGAGGCCCTTTAGAAATCCGTGCATCCTGCGATCTCAGTACCTGAATGTGGATTAGTGTGTATGCTCTGTGTGTACGCATGCATGTGTTGTTAAATTCGTTGTTCCCTTGGTTCTTATCAAGTTAACCGAAGTGCACTTCATTATATGAGAAAAGCTAAACAAGAGTCTAGATTACAAATTTTCACAGGCTTTTGAGATTACCAAAGAATAGAGCTTTTTTCAAAATGCACCACTTTTCTTTAACATGCTTGTGAAGAATGCCCCTTGAACATCAAAGCAGTCAGCTGGGTCATTTCGTTGCCCATTTGGGTTTTTTTTTTTCATGATTTTCTTGGTATTTTTATATCATTTGGAATGTTAATTGCATGCATTTGCAGAAACTCAAGTTCCGAATGTTGGCAGCATTATCAGAGTGACTGTACAAGATGTAGATGAAGAGAACCAGCTCGTTCATTGCAAGATTCCAGACAGTGCACTATCTGCAGCAGCTGAAACTGTTCCAGGTTGGTGATTATTTTTGTTGTTTTATCTTATTTTCTCCCAGAAAGTTTCAATATATTTTCATCTCATTAACATTTTGTAGGTTTTTATCCTTAATTCTTAATGTGTCAGCTCATATTAGTCTTACAATGACCCTGTTCGAACAAAGTAATAATCTCTTTATAACCATTATTGTGGTGTTGAGGGCTTCAATTTGCATTCATATTAAATGGCTGGCCCAGGCACAGATTTAGTATTTTCATTGAATAAAAGAATAATTTTCAAATTTCATTATAAAGCCATGTTATGAAGAAAAGAAGTGTTCACTTATGGGCTCATTAGCTTTGTTAGGCATGACATAAATGAGGACTATTTTTTCAATCACTTTTCTTTCTTCACATTTACATTAGTTACTTCTAATAACATTGCCTAAACTTTCCTTTGCATCATTGTCTATTAGTTCTGACTGCTAGTTAGCACACATACTGTGGCTTTAATGAGAACCATGTTACCATTTAGACTTACTCTATCTAGTTTATAAAGCTTATTATAAAGCTCATTAGATGCTGCTTGCCAAGAACATTTTGTGTCCTGATAATATGCAAATTTGTTTTCAGGGATCTGGTTTTTGTTCACTGGAATACCAAGCATTATATGAAAAACCTGTTTTTCTTTTACTTTTAGGCAGGAACATTGCAAGCGGTAGCACGCACGAGGCGGTCGTTCTCTATTGCAGTACTGCACATTCGAATATTGAGCTGTGCCTTGACCCCCAAGTTGTGCGGAGCGTCAGTGCAGCGAAGAGGACAAAGGCAAGGCTTTGTTCATATTGGCCTGTGCAGCTGCCACTGCGCCATTTCTATGTGTTTTTTTATTATTTTTAATGTTATTTTAATAATTTTAAGTGTTTTTAGATATGTACTGAATGTAAGTGTGGCTTTGCTGCATGTTTTCTTGTAACGCGTTTCAGGGATTACTTTCAAGCATGAAATGTAGAGCTTTGCGAATAGGAAAATTTTGGGTGCGAAGCGAATTGAAGTATTAAAGTTTCAGTGAAAATCAAATATTTTTCTAATATTTGTCGAATATTTGTTTATTGATTTTCATATACTTAGAAGTGAAATTACAGAAGACAAAGTTTGCAGAGGAATCCTCAGCACTTTTTTGAGATGGGAACATGGAAGTGTTTCATTTCACTAGGTTGATGCAGTGCTGGGGGGGATTGGGCTCTCTAGTAGTTTTGTCAAGGATGAGGCAACTGTATTTATTTACATTATTTGGTGCAATCAATATGCTGTCACAACAGTTTTCACGTTAAAGGCTATTTGCTCCAGCCCTCCCCTCTTCAACTTCTGTAGAGGCCCAACTGATTTGGCAGACAAGGGCACGTATGCTCCGTTGGAATAAGAGCTGGTAATCTGCCCTGTAGATGTCAATGTATAAAGACATCCTTAATGTCAGATGTTGAAAATTTTCGTTAGATTTTTTCAGATTTTGTGGTCTGAAGCAACATTAATTAAAAGCCCCCATCTCTGTTGCGCATGTTCGAACCAGCGCTTTTCTGAGTCGATCTGTTTACAGCCATAGTGAAGCCTTAAAGATGGCTTCAATATCAGATTGTGATGCGTTCAAGCATATTAAAAATATGAAGGGGCCGCTGTAACAGCATTGTGCATTTCCATGTTGGAACCAGCATTTTCTTGAGTCAATATGTTTGTGATCGTAGCAGAGTCTGAAAGGCAGCTTTGCCGCAGTACGATAGTATGATGGGGTGAATTCGAGAAACACATAAATATTTTTTTCTTTTGGTGCCAAAGAAAAAAAAATGGGGGAAAAATAGTTCAGCGCGAAACCCCCTTCCTCCTCGCCCCCCTCTGTTGCGGAAATCTTCCAGATTAAGAATCCGTCAACTTTGCAGGTATGAGTTACACATGGAAGGCAAAGATGCTATTTCTTCAGCTTTTCTCCTCCCCTTTCAACTTGTGTGGAAGTGCAACTGATGTGGTGGACAAGGGTGTGGTTCCTTTGATTCAGAGTTCCACCCTGCCTGCCCAAATTTCAGGTCCAAAACAGCATTAGTAGATTCCGCACTTCTGCCACATCTATCATGTGCATGTTAAAACCCTGCATTTTCTCGAAAATATATTTGCGGCCATAGCAGAGCTTAAAAAGCAGCTTTGCCGCAATATGGGTGTGGTGGTGTGAAGCACATAGAAAATCTGAAGGGGACAATATCGAACATTGACTGACGTTGTCTACCAGAAGTTTGAATAGTAAAATTCTGGTGTGAATCGAATCATATAGCAAATACTATTACAAAGTATTAGAGATTTCAAATTTTACACACTCACACATACAAAATGCGATGCTCAGAAATGTTTAATACAACTAATTAAGGGTAAATGCGAGTTAAAAAACACAACTTTTTCCAAACTTACATATATTTTGTTTTTTCATTTGCTTTGAAAAGTAAAGTTTCTTTTATAAGTCAAAGTCGGACCCATTTATAACGAACCTGAAAATGCCACGATAAGTGATCGTTATATCAGTAGCTAGTTGCACATGGACTCGCCCATAAAAATGTGCACTTAACAACCAAACTTTTTTTTCAATTTTTTGTATTTTTATTGCAAAGTGCTAACAACCCCTGCGCTGAAAAGTTAGGTCTGTCCGCGTGTAAAGTAAAGCCCATTTGCTCATAAGTGAATTAAACCACGCTTGCAATGAACTCTCATCGTTCTACTAAAGCGAGGTAACGCCACATTGAAGCAATCATCCCTGGCTAGTTGCGGGCAATGCATCGCTTACTTGGCTTTTGCCGTTGCATGCCGGGTTGTTTGCAGTTCAGCGCATGTGCTCGTTTGTGCGTTCTTCGTTCATGCTTTACTCGGGATCGTGCTCGGATCCTGCGAGTGGTCTGTTTGTCTAACACAACGAAGACGAATTTTTTTGTAAGCAACGTGTGCAAGCGGCCTCGCATGACTCGGCGAATTTGAGACCGGCAGCATGGCACGCTTGTACCACCCTCACTCCGCCGAACAGATATCTGCAGATGACTGTGATAAGGTTGCTGGTGATGACTCAAAATGGCCTGCTCATCGCCACCGGCCACCTCGCAATCACTCTTTTCTGATGCTTATTCATTAAGGCACCGCCGCCACCGCGCAAGTCTTTATCACTAATCCACTGGTCTGCCCATTACCGAAATGCGGAAAACCTTTTGCGGCACACTGTGGTGTTGATGAGCTGAACGTTGCAGTGAACTTTTATGTGATAAAAAGTTATTGCCTCTCGAATTTATGGCTTCTTGCATTCGAAGGCATTGTTGGTTAATTGTCGGCGTTCATAGATACTGAGGATGGCTTCACAAAAGCTTGGCGTGCGAAAGCTGACTGCTAGTCTTCATGCTGCCTCCTCCTGTTTCTTTTTTTCTTTTTCCTCACTTTCATTCTGCCAGTGAACAAACGCCTTTAGAGTGAGTGATTTCGCTCGCAACGTACGAAATCTGCGCGTGGTGCTAGCCGTGGTCTACGATATTTTCGTTGCAAGTAAACTGCTGCGGGGCACACATGAGCACGCGGCTATCACATGCTTTAGTCTGTATAACATTTATTTTTTTTGCTTCGTATGTGCCATATTTTTATCGTGACCATGTCAGAAGTGTTCAATGTAAAAGTAGGAGGCATTACAAAATGTTTGCTGTATGAGGATTCAATTTCAAAGGGCAGCATAGGAAAATCATGAGTGCACCGAAATATGGTCATTATAACTGATAGATTATTATATCTGGGATCGTTATAAGAGGGCTCGACTGTGTGATAAAAGAACAAATGACTGAAATTAAACTTAAAGTAGTATAAAATTGCTATTAAAAAACTCAAGGTGGCTACTTAAAACTAAAAGGAGCTAATTTTCTAAAGTTTTCTGGAAATCGTCACGTGGCTACTTGCCATTGCATTTTGCATGAGAAGTTCACTAAAGCGACATCCTCAAAACAACCATGATTGCCAAGCTATCATGATAAAAGAAATCATCTAAAAACATATCTTTTCCGCATAGATGACCTTTAAGATGCGTTTTTTTTTTAAAAGATCCAGTTTTGGGCAACTTCTTAAGTGTGATTGGGTGAAATCATAAAACTTATAAGAAAATCTAAAGAGGCCACTGTCAATCAGACATTGATTGTACCTGTAAGTTTGAATACATAGAATAGTAAAATTCCAGTGTGTATCGAATCAAAAAGCAAACACTATCTGAAAAAACATTTTGATTGAGATGAAATTTTGCCCGCATATTGCTTAACAAGGGAAGGGCGCTAGTATCTTCTTTAAAAGTTGATATCACCTGTATGAATGCTGCAAACCTAAAATGAACAATTGGTATGGGCTGAGGATTCTAAGCAGGGGAGGGGGGTTTCACACATTATAATTTTTCTTGATAGTTAATTGCATTTTACAGTTAATGGGTAGTAATATGAGTCATTAATGAGTGAGAACCATAAATTTCTAGTGGCAGAAAAAGTTTGTCCAAAACCAACTGTTTGTTACACATTGTCATGGCTTAAAACTAAAACTGCTTAACTTGCTATATAAAAGTAATTACATTATTAAGATTAGTATTAAAGGCTATATATACAGCAAAAATTTTCTTGCCCTAGGCTACAGATTAACGCAACTTTTTCCGAATCTCATCTCCCCTTAAACATAGGTGATTGCCACTCTTTGTAAATTTCTGGTGCCAGTTTTTATGCTTTTTTAAGATATCGTGGTTACCCACATAACAACGTAAATGCAGCGCAAAAAAACCCGGACAAGGAAGGGTGCACCACAAGCGCTTACTCAGAACTGAAAGCTTTAATGCTTGAACCTAAAATATACAGTTGAATCTCATTAATTCGAACACGCTTAATTCGAACTCACGATGAGGTCGCGTCAAAGCTATAGGTATTATAGTGGGCGAAAACGCCCGGTAATTCGAACGGGTAAGCACTTGCGACGGTTAATTCGAACATACCGCGCTCCAAAAATGGTCTCAACACCCTGTCCAACCCCGCAGCAGCACCTCCGGCACCTCAACGCTGCACGCAAAGGAAAGGAAAAGGAAAGAAAAGGCTGCGGTGGAATGTTTTCTCTCTCTCAAATGCCGATCTGCTACGCGCCTGTGCCATGCTTTTCTCTTTTCTGCCCCTGCCACGTAAAAACCCTTCTTCCTCCTTCCAACGCCGTGCGCAAAGAGAGAGGGGGAAAAAAAGCTGTCGTGGAATGGGGCTTTCTCACGAGCAGGTGCCACGCTTCGCCCTTTCCTGGCCCTGCCACGTAACCCTTCTCCTTTCAACGACGTGCGCAAAGAGAGTAAAAAAAAGGCTGTTGTGAAGTGTTGGTTCTCTCTCTCTGAAATGCTGATCTGCTTCTCTCCACGTAGAGACGCTCTTCTTTTCTCGTCACGTGCTGGCCATGCTTCAGCTTTGGCGCAGAGGGTAGTAGCGGAGATGCAGTTGTTGTTGTCGTCGTCTTTAGGGAGTGTAGGCGCTGGACATAGCCACGCACTCCTTTTCTTGCCAGGAGAATGCTGAAGCTGAAATAGACTTCCTTTGCAAGCTGCATGCAAAATTGATTAACTCGTTGCAAGGCACACGTGTGCAGACGCGCATCACCGATTGCTTCAATTAATGACGGATGTCCGGGATTTATGAATAAATGTAAGTCTTCTGAAACTTCCCCTCGTGTGTTAGCTCAATGCACATGCGCCACTGCATGAGGAGTCCTCCGTTTACTTAGCTTTCATTAATTCGAACTTCCTTTAATTCGAACAAATTTTCAGGCACTTTTGAGTTTGAACTATCGAGATTCGACTGTATAACAATTATACTAGGTGCTTAAGAAAATCTTGCGCATGCGCATTGTGGGCAAAACAAAAGCACTAATACGAACCAAGAACACACCTCCTGCACCCCCCTCCCCACTGGTCTACCCCTTTTCCATGAGTAGCCCTACTTTCTTGTCCGATAAGGCCAAAGAAGGATAGCTAACGCACATGGGAGCCCTCGCATTAATATGGTAGGCCTCGACAAGTTCTCGTGTCATGCGATCGTGGTGTCTAAACAATATCTCTGTGGCAGAGAATTGCGCTTCACACTGGCACTCAGTGCCGTACATGGCCAGGTGCGTAAGGGGTCTGCGCTGAGTGCCACTGCGCTGAGTGCCACTGCGCTGAGTGCCAGTGTGAAGCGCAATTCTCCGTCACAGAGATATTTAGACACCACGAAAGTGCCAGTGTGAAGTGCGATTCTCCGCCACAGAGATTCTCCGCCACACCACGATCGCATGACACGAGAACTTGTCGAGGCCTACCATATTAATGCGAGGGCTCCCATGTGCGTTAGCAATCCTCCTTTGGCCTTATCGGACAAGAAAGTAGGGCTACTCATGGAAAAGGGGTAGACCAGTGGGGAGGGGAGTGCAGGAGGTGGTGTGTTCTTGGTTTGTATTAGTGCCTTTTGTTTTGCCCTCGATGCGTATGCACGGGATTTTGTTGGGCACTTAGTTTAATTGTTATATATGTTAGGTTCAAGCATTAAAGCTTCCAGTTGTGAGTAAGCACTTGTGGTGTACCCTTTCTCATCCGGGATTTTTCACGCTACATTTACGTTATGGATCGGTACCAACTCGCTCGCCTCTCCGTTTTACGCACATGATTTGCACTCTCGCTTAATTTGCGCACCCCTAATATTTTGCCAGCTTTTCGGGGGGAAAAAAATATTTACTCCCATACATCATGCTCCCTGACCCATCCGAGCCAGCTCGTCAGCGCGCGCACCTTTGAACCTTTCAATGCTTTGGCCAGGTGCGTGCCTCTCCAAGCAGACGAGCGCAGTCAAACAGGCTGCGAGTGCGAGGTTCCTTCTTCCGAGCACTTGCCCCGAACTAGGGTCCCTAGAATACCGCTCCCGAACACAAACCCGTTGATGGGTCGCCGGAACTGCTTGAGCATTTGCCACCCCCTATCTCCCAATCTCTACCACGGCGATGATGGTGAGAATGCACGCTCGCGTCGCAGCATAGACAATTTTCTGCATCCGAGGCGTGCGAGGGCCTGTCACGCCCTTGTTTCCCTCGTTCTCTGTGTCTGTGCTGCAACGCATGCTTGGTTGATTTCGGAAGTATAAGTTTCGCCATCCGACCAACATGTTTTGACGGTTTCCTTGCTATGTGCTACAATAATTACATATACAGCGAAATTGAAGCTCGCTGTAGTAAATTTCGCCAAAGGAAACGGGAAGCGTGCCGCCGCAGAGCATTTCAAGGAGACATACTTCGGTGTGATGACCGTCGTGATCAGTACGCGAGAAAGCAGAAGAGTGCACGCTTGCTAATGTAAATTTGCTGCCATTCAAGGAGGTCTTTTAATCATGTGCGGATGCTTAGTTCTTCTGGTATCACCGTGTCGGGGACCTGGTTTCTCCCGGCATTGTTGAAAGAGATTCAAGAAAATGGGGCATTCAAACTGCTCGAGGGAACCAAGGACGCGTTTCGAGAGGGTGGTGGCAGCGGCCTCTACGGTAATTCCCAATTGGACTTCGCGATCAGTGATTTCCGCTACACCACGTGTGATTAGATCTAACTGGTTAAAGTATGGGCTAATTCTTTTAGAATTAACAAGTACACTTCGCTTGTGCTCCAATTTATTTCTTCTATATTTTTAAATATATACACTGCATGCATTAGGACTGTGACACAATATTTCGTATCCACCCGCATAATTTGCGCACCCCCTTCTCAGGGCCCAAAAATCACAAAAAAAAGAGGAAAATATGCAAGTAAATACGTTTATTCACGGGGAACTTCAACATATATTCACACCAAACATGCCATGGTGGATGAACAGAGCCTGTGCTACGACTGAAGTTCACTAGCAAATTTTATTCCACACGCTTTATTCACTAACACACACACATGCATCTTTGGTGGCTTGGAAGATGTGGGCTTTTGGTTTTGATGCTTACAGCTGCATTTTGTTCAAGAATGCGACCAGGAACATGTACTGCTTATGGACCCTTAAAAGTAATATACACACATCATTTTTTCAGAACTAGGGTCATAAGCAGGGGTAGCATGGGAATCACCTCGCACAATTACGACGACTTAGCTGCATACACTTAACAGCTGTTAATGTCCACCATGTTCCCTGGTTGTGAATGGCAGGAGCCAATTTCGTGCACTTTTAATATAATTTTACACTGGATGATATTGATCGTAGATTTTTTATGGCACAAAGGCATCTCAGGCCCAAGAGTATCAATGTTGTATTTTCACTGGAAAGTCCACTGGAAGCTGTTTCCTAATGTCAGTTGGCAGATTCCTATAAAGAGCTGCCATTGGCCAATAGAGATGAAACTTCAAGCAAGATGCTTGGATGAGTGCAGTACTTCCTGTTGTTTATATAACTTGAGTATCCAAGTTTCAAATTTTGAACAAAATTGCACAATTTCTTGGTAAGGGGTGTGTCTGGTCATGTGTGGCCGTGCCTGCCGAATGGAAAGGAATGCTTCACTTGGTGTGCTGCAGTTGTCACAGTGCTTCTTTGGAAAGGAGTAACGTGAAGGTAGATGGGACAGGGTAACATAGCGTTGCTTATACTTCTGCTAATACTAAGTCCTTTAAAAAAATTTATTCATAAATAGACATTTTAAAAGAGAAACTTGATTTATTCTGAAGCATTTCTGAAACTTCTCAAATGAGAAAGGTGGTTCAGGGTGCCTTCTTAAAATGGCTTCCTATGAGCTTGCATGTGATAGATGGTACACAAAAGACTCTTGGTTTTCCCTCACATTATTTTTCTTGTTCGCTTGATTCGTATGCTTGTGTTCAGATTTTTTATGCAATGGATGCAAGAAGTACATGGGCATCAGAAGGAAAATCATTTAGTCGCAGTTTGTTAGGATCTCTGGCACACTGAACTATAGCAGGTCAAATTGAGTGTACTTGTTGCTGTGGTGTTTTATTGGGCAGGTTGTGTCAAATATAAAAGTCACCAAATGGTGCGTCCTATGTTCGGCTTGCTTTGGGTGAAGTGACAACGGTGGACTGGTTTCTGCGTTTTTCAGCCTGTTCTGCGGCGAATTCAATCGGGTCGTGTGCTACATCTGAAGCCCAATCATGCGGTGGTTCTTCTGCACTCTGGCCACTTGTGCCTGGTGCCAACCAAGAGTCATTTTAACTCCACCTTCCATTTGACTCTGGAGAAAAAGGCCGTAGCTTCCGTGTGGACTTGGAAGTGAGTGTGACATTGTCATTACAACTCCTAATTGTGCGTTGTATCTTTATGCACAACTGTTATGTGTAGCACTCATTAAGATTATCAAATTTTTAACTGTACTTCTCTGCCCATTTTATCTTGTTTCAAAGAATTGTAGACAGTACATCTTTACTGATAAAACTTGATATGTTGACTCTAGTATTCTTTGGTTTTAGCTTACAGTTTAAACTACAGTCTAACCTAATGATAGCTATACAGTAGACTCAGGATAATTCATACTTTGATAATTTATGCTTTTGGCTAATTCAAACAAAATTCATTTTTTTGGTTGGCCCTTTCAATGTTTTGAAAACCTCTAAATTCAAACTTCATCATTTGATTAATCCATACTTTTTGCGGTTCCATACCAGAAAATATCTGCTGCTTTCCCTCTACTGTTTAAAAATTTGTGTGTTTATATAATCGTAACAGTCTAAAAATGAAAAATATACACCCCTTCAAGGAAAAAAAGCTTTGCTGGTAGACAAGTGTTTGAAACAAAGCATTTGCATGGTAAAGCATTATGCTTCTCAACTGGTATAGAGAGATTTGTGCTGAAGGCACATACCTATAGCAAAGAAGCACTTGGCAATTTACAAGTTTTTTAAAAGGCCTGATCAGCAATTTATGGCCAATGAACTTGTGGAGCTTAAACCTTTGCGTTTTCTTTATTGCATGCAGACAGGGTTTAAAAACACTTGAAAATTTTTAAATGTGATAAAATCAATGTCTCCCCCGGAGTGATCTATCTGAGAACTTCTGAGAACTTAAACAAAGTTTAAAGGTTCCTTTGAGTTTGAATTAACGAGAGTTGTCTGTAGTAGACACTCAGTAAGCAGCAATCGCTTAAACAGAACTGCCGCTTAAATGGAAGTGCCGCTTGTACACAGTACTCTCATTAAATGGAACCTGAAGGGACCCGAAAATTATGTTCCGTTTAACAGTTCTGTTTACTGAGAGATGACCAGGGGGGCAGAATGCAAGAACCAAACCAATCTTGTCATATGCACTTGTTCCACTTTCCATTTAACAGATTTTCGTTTACTGAGAGTCTACTGTGATTGGTTTCATATTGGTCTTCTGCACCGCTGTCTATCTCCCAGTCAACGGAACTTATTTTAAACGAAACACATTTTCCTGGTCCCTTCAGCTTCCGTTTAATGAGAGTTTTATAAGACGTGTAGATTGTTCTATCGTATATTTATTACAAAAAAGTTGGAGGACCCTTAAACTTTGCCTTCAGGTGTTGAACGCGATAGTGATGTCCTGTTCCTAGTGTGTACTTCAAGCACTTAGTGCATACTTGTTATTGTATGATACTCAAGAAGTTTAAATTGTTGATTACTACAGTCGAATCTCAATAATTTAAACTCGAAGGGTCCCGAAATTTTGTTCGAATTAAAAGATGTTCGAATTAATGAAAGCTAAATAAACAGAGCAGCGATGGCGTAGTGGTTAGAGCATCTGCCTCGCATGCAAAAGGTCCGTGGTTCAAGTCCCGGTGCCGCGCAGTTCCCAACCGGATAAAAAAAATCCGCGTGTTGATGGAACTGCATTACGAGGCCTGAGGTGCGGCCTCACCGGTAACCACCGCCGGGAACGCACTCCCTCACCAGAGAAGGATTGGCCACCCTGGTGCAGTATCTGGCCACTACCTCCCACATGCATACGTCAAATAACCCACGGCCCTCAGTCCCCAGCAGCTGTGAAGCAACTGACCACGGCGGCGGTCAGATCTGCAACGCAGCAGAGGGTGATAAGAATCTCTGGATCCGGACAGGCCGCCATTGGAACCTGAACTTGGCAACGTTTAACGCTAGAACCTTATCTAGTGAGGGAAGTCTAGCTGTACTATTCGAGGAGCCAGAGGGTGTTAAATGGGATATAATAGGGCTCAGTGAGGTTAGGGGGACAGATGAGGCCTATACGGTGCTACAGAAAGGGCACGTCCTTTGCTATCGGGGCTTGGCTGACAGAAGAGAACTGGGAGTGGGGTTCCTAATTCACAGAAACATAGCTGGCAACATAGAGGAATACTATAGCATTAATGAAAGGGTGGTAGGTATCGTAATTAAACTGAATAAGAGATACAAGATGAAGGTGGTACAGGCTTACGCGCCTACATCCAGCCATGATGACGCTTCAGTTGAAAGCTTCTATGAAGACGTGGAATCGGCAATGAGTAAGGTAAAAACACGCTATACAATACTGATGGGAGACTTTAACGCAAAGGTAGGGAAGAAGCAGGCTGGAGACCAGGCAGTGGGAGATTATGGCATCGGTACTAGAAACGCCAGAGGAGAGCTACTAGTAGAATTCGCAGAACGCAATAATTTACGGATTTTGAATACCTTCTACCGAAAACGAGGAAACCGCAAGTGGACATGGAGGAGTCCTAATGGCGAAAATAAGAACGAAATAGACTTTATATTGAGTGCACACCCAGGCATCGTACAAGATGTGGAAGTGGTTGGCAAGGTACGATGCAGTGACCATAGAATGGTACGGTCTCGAATTCGCCTAGACTTGAGGAAGGAACGACATAAACTGATACGCAAGAAGCCAATCAATGAGCTAGCACTGAGAGGGAAAGCACAGGAATTCAGAGTCTCGCTTCAGAACAGGTACTCGGCTCTTAGTGAGGAAACCAACCTTAGCATAGATACAATGAATGATAATCTAACGAGTATCATTACGGACTGTGCAGTGGAAGTTGGAGGCAGGGTAGTTAGACAGGACACTGGCAAGCTTTCCCAGGAAACGAAGAATATCATTAAAAAGCGTCAAATCATGAAAGTCTCAAGTACAACAGACAAAATAGAACTGGCAGAGCTTTCGAAGTTGATTAATAGGCGTAAGGTATCCGATGTAAGAAGGTATAACATGGAGAGAATCGAACATGCTCTGAAAAACGGAGGAAGCGTCAAAGCAGAGAAGAGCAAACTTGGGATAGGCGAAAATCGGATGTATGCACTAAGGGACAAAGAAGGCAAAATAACTACCAATATGGATAGGATAGTTAAAATAGCGGAGGAGTTTTACAGAGATCTGTACAGTAGCCGGGACAACCACGACTTTAGTACTATAAGAATTAGCAGTAACCCAGATGACACCCCACCAGTAATGATAGAAGAAGTCAGAAAAGCTTTGGAGAGCATGCAAAGAGGCAAAGCTGCTGGTGAAGATCAGGTAACATCAGATCTGCTGAACGATGGAGGACAGATTGTGTTAGAAAAACTAGCCACTCTGTTTACGAGTTGTCTCCTGATGGGAAGAGTACCAGAGTCTTGGAAGAACGCTAACATCATCTTAATACATAACAAAGGAGATGACAAGGACTTGAAGAATTACAGGCCGATTAGCTTGCTCTATGTAGTATACAAGCTATTTACAAAGGTGATTGCTAACAGAGTAAAGAAAACATTAGAATTCAATCAACCAAAGGAACAAGCAGGGTTTCGAACAGGCTACTCAACAATCGGCCACATTCATACTATCAATCAAGTAATAGAGAAATGCTCAGAATATAACCAACCACTATACATAGCCTTCATAGGTTGCGAGAAGGCGTTTGATTCAGTAGAAATATCAGCCGTCATGCAGACACTGTGGAATCAGGGCGTCGATGAAATATATATAAACATCCTGGAAGAAATCTACAGGGGATCAACTGCTACCATAGTGCTTCATAAAGAAAGCAACAGAATACCAATCAAGAAGGGTGTAAGGCAGGGTGACACAATCTCCCCAATGCTATTTACCGCATGCTTACAGGAGGTTTTCAAAAGCCTAGAATGGGAACAGTTAGGGATAAGAGTTAATGGAGAGTACTTTAGTAACCTGCGCTTCGCCGACGACATTGCATTGCTGAGTAACTCAGGGGGCGAATTGCAACTCATGATTACGGAGTTAGACAAGGAGAGCAGAAAGGTGGGTCTTAAAATGAATCTGCAGAAAACGAAAGTAATGTACAACACCCTCGGAAAAGAGCAGCACTTCGAGATAGGTAATAGTGCACTTGAAGTTGTAAAAGACTATGTCTACTTAGGGCAGGTAATAACCGCGGAGCCGAACCACGAGATTGAAGTAACTAGAAGAATACGAATGGGGTGGAGCAGATTTGGCAAGCACTCTCAAATTATGACAGGTAGATTGCCACTATTCCTCAAGAGGAAGGTATGTAACAGCTGTATCTTGCCAGTACTTAGCTACAGAGCAGAAACCTGGAGACTTACGAAGAGGGTTCAGCTTAAATTGAGGACGACGCTGCTAGCAATGAAAAGAAAAATGGTAGGTGTAACCTTAAGAGACAAGAAGACAGCAGAGTGGATTAGGGAACAAACAGGGGTTAAGGATATCATAGCTGAAATCAAGAAGAAGAAATGGACATGGGCCGGGCATGTAGCGCGTAGGCAGGAGAACCGCTGGTCGTTAAGGGTAACTAACTGGATTCCCAGTGAAGGCAAGCGGGTTAGGGGGAGACAGAAGGTTAGGTGGGCAAATGAGATTAAGAAGTTTGCGGGTATAAATTGGCAGCAGCACGCACAGGACCGGGTTAACGGCGGAACATGGGAGAGGCCTTTGTCCTGCAGTGGACAAAGTCAGGCTGATGATGATGATAATGATGTATTTCACTTTGGCTTCAGCATTCTCTTGGCAAGAGAAGTTTCACGCGGAAATGTCTAGCGCTGACACTTTCTAAAAATGAAGACAACAGCGACTGCTGCATAGTGGAGCCTCCCGCTCTACGCAATGCAGCCGCAGCATGGCCAGCACGTGATGAAAAAGGAGGAGGGTTTCTATGCGGATAGAAGCAGATCGGCATTTGAGAGAAAACCAACACTCCACAGCCGCTTTTTTTTTTTTTTTTTGCTCTCTTCGCACACGTGCACGCGGCGTCGTTGAAAGAAGGGTTACGTGGCAGGGAAGAGAAAGGGGGAAGCGTGCCACCAGTGCGTGAGAGACGCCCCCCCATAAGGCGCAGAGCCGTGCTCCCGCAAAGGGCTGCAGAAGATAGTAGGGAGTTTTAGTGCTGGGTACCCAAGCGGCTTGCGTACGCAGCACGTTGGGGCGGCGGTATTGCGCATGCGCGAAACCCCAAACAGATGCGTCGCAAGATCGCTGGGGCGATGGGGCCATGCGTCCGTGCGGTCCACCTTCGCAAGAATTCACGGCATCCACACTGCGGATACTCTAGCTGTCGAGTTAAAATAAGCCAAAGTGCGAGCACTTATAACGATTACACGGTTTCAGCCAGATTTCCAAAGCTAGAATGGCTTGGAACATAGAAGCTAAAAAACATATGCCAGCCCCCGACCAGCTGAATAGGTGGCGCCATCTAGCGCGGCCATAGTGAAACAGACAACCACAACTTTGTTATTGCAGAAACATTGTGCATTGTACATCTGGTGCAAAAACTGCGCAGCGACAATATTACAAATGAGTAACCTTTTTATTCATTTTCACCTCAAAAACATTACGCGCAAGCTAACATATTCATGACTGCGGTTGCACGAAGTGTCACAAGATGTTGTCACTGTCGTTACAGTAACGTTGTATTTTTCATTTTTTTGCGTGTACCAGATTGCTGTACACAATAAAAAAGTGTCCTGATCAATAGGTATGTTTAATTTAACATTTTAAATCATAAAAAGACTCAAATAATACTTACGCGACAAGACGCTATGGCTCTGCGAGCGCGTGTGAACTTCGTGCGGCTTGCGTTTGCGTGCGTGCCACCGTGGCGCCAACTAAAAGGCATTCCGGTTGGGTATGGGTTGGGCACGCTATGCCGCGCGCTCCCAAGCCCGCAACGCCCCAAGAGAATGCGTACCCAGCACTAAAACTCCCTAGTGCCTTTTTCCTTCCTTCAACCACACATTCATTCAACCCAGCGATGGCTTTCTTTTTTTTCCCCTCTTTCTCATCGCCCGCGCCGTTGGAAGGAGAAGGGTCTTTACGTGGCAGGGACGGAAAAGGGAGAAGCGTGGCATAGGCGCGTCGCAGATCGGCATTTGAGAGAGAGCAAACATTTTACCGCAGCCTTTTTTTTTCCTTTTCATTTCCTTCGCGGGCAGCGTTGAGGTGTCACAGGTGCAGCCGCGGGATTGGGCGGGGTGCCAAGAGCATTTTCGGAGCGCGATATGTTCGAATTAACCGTCGGAAGTGCTTGGGCGGTCGAATTACCGGGCGTTTTTGCCCATTAGAATACACATAGCTTTGACGGGACCTCGTCGTGAGTTCGAATTAACCAGAAGTTCGAATTAAGCGTGTTCGAAATAATGAGATTCGGCTGTATAACGTAATTGATAAAATTGAAAGTGGCTTGTGTTAGTCAAGCTTTTGCATATATTGCTGCATTCTGTGTAATGGGTATCATGCTTTAAACCACGAGCAATTAGGCGTGTGAAATGTTTTCGAACTCGCTATGCACCCACTACGTGGTCTTAAGGGAATACGCGCAGTTGCATGTGTGCCTTTTGTAATGGGTGGCTGCCTTAAAACCACGTCATTATGAGAATTGCAATCTGACGCCCGATGGTAATATACGCTTATACCACGCATTACTACTGC
The DNA here is from genome assembly GCF_043290135.1 of Rhipicephalus microplus. Classification (NCBI taxonomy): domain Eukaryota; kingdom Metazoa; phylum Arthropoda; class Arachnida; order Ixodida; family Ixodidae; genus Rhipicephalus; species Rhipicephalus microplus. Next base: position 69,081,696 of record NC_134710.1, read on the forward strand.
AATATTTCATTTTGTACTGTGAAGCCTGTATACAGGACGTGTGTGTTTGCAAAGCATGACAGTTATTTTCACTGAATTTCCAAGCAATAGAAGCAAATGTGTGTCTGCATTTGCTTCCTACTTGTTATTCAATCCTCATTTGGTCCGGGAAATTTCTATTATTCAATTTGCATATTTCTGGATTTTTTGGTCTTGCAAAAGATTATAATTTTTTGCTCAAAACCAAAGACATTGGCACTGGAATCGAACTTTCTAACACTATCACGTTAATTAATATACATTCCTTACGTGATTACATCGACTAAAAAGTTCTCAGGTTTGCTTCATCGCAGTAGCTACATTTTGTTGGCAGTGAAATGCTAGAGACTCGTGTGCTTATATCTAGGTGCACATTAAAGAATGCCAGATGGTCAAAATTCCCAAAGCTCTCCACAACAGTTCAATTCAGTTCAATCTTTATTCATCGTTAGCACAGAAAGAGGTTGCGGAGAACTGTCAGGGGGACCTTCTAATAGTTATTTGACAATGTCAGTAGATAGGATATAATGGCACCATAGCAAAAAAATGAGTTAATGAATAATGAGAGAATAACAAATAGCAAGAAACAGCGTCCAACAAAATCATATTGACTTTAACATTTACAACACCGGGAATTATTTATATTTACTTCATTATAAGGTCAAATGACTCAATAATGAAATCACTGGGGAAGCAATTTTAAATTGTTCTTGTGAGTTCTTCGATGTTGAAAAAAAATTTGAAAAAATGCACACCTCAATTACTACTTCACACAACTAACATTAAAAAAAACTCACTGATCTCAATGCAGTAGTATTTTGATTCAATAATTTTAGATAGCGAGATAGTGGTCTTGTGGCTAAGGTACTCGGCTGCTGACCTGCAGGTCGCGAGATCAAATCCTGGCTGCGCCAGATGCATTTTTGATGGAGGCGGAAATGCTGTAGGGCCGTGTGCTCAGATTTGGGAGCACGCTAAGGAACCCCAAATGGTCGAAATTTCTTGAGCCCTCCACTACGGCGTCTCTCATAATCATATGGTGGTTTTGGGACGTTAAACCCTACAAATAAATCAATCAAATCATGCCTTTTGTCTGCCTTTCGCAGTATCGGTTGTGAATCTAGACTACTCCTGTAGCGCGAAAAACTTGCAATTCTAGTGAAAGGCGGCATCTTTATAAAAAAGCCTAACAACACTGCATATACCAAAAGCGTGAGAACTGTTGTTGTGTACACTGAGAGACCTGCGGCAGCACGAAGTTATCATTCGACAGACCGCGTCAGTATCGGTATGACATGACCATCGTGGGTGTCATCACTCGAAACGCTATGTGCCAATGTATTTGGCAATACTAGTCGGCAAAAAACTGCTGCTTTCATTGAAAAAAAAAAAAAATGAGGTCTTGCTGCTATCATCATCCGTCAAAATTTGAACAGCAATAGTCGCATCGATGATAGCTATTGGACATGTTTGTGCCAGACTAGCCTAATAAACGATGCTGCGATTTTGAACTTTTGTATCATAACTTTTGTATCTCTTATCTTGTCAACAGGCTATGTGGAAGTGTCATTATTGGCTGCACAAAGGCTACTTTAGACTGCTTGGGGCACAAAGAAGTCTCCAAGTTCCACCCTATAAAAGAAAAGAAGGCTTCAAGGGACACTGTGGTGGGACCAAGGAAAGATTCATGCCCAGACAGTGGCAAATTTATACCAGACATAGATGAACTTGATCATGGGAAGCCTGACTTGGAAGCAAGGGATCCTAAACAAAAGAAAGCCTACGTTGAGCAAGAATGTCATATAGATGAGCCTGATATTCACAAAGGCGAGAACTTTGGCAACAGAAGTTCTGGCACAGCTGCTGTGGAGGAAAACAGTTGTGTAAGTTCTTGGCAATATGGGGCACACTTTACCTCTGTCTGTATGTCTGTGCAGGCATGTGCATGCGTGTGTGTATGTGTGTGTGTGTGTGTGTGCGCGTGCACGCATGCACGTAGCGCTTTGAAAGGGGATGGGTAGCACAGACAGGAGTGCAACTACTAGTACCCATTGCTCAGTTATTTTTAAAGCAAACTTTACTATACTTTGCAAGTTGCTTGGATGGAGTATTACTGTAAGTTTTGTGAATTTGGCAAGAAAATACAAAGTGGTTCTAAAAGTAATAAAAAAGGAATGATTTGTTTGTTTTTATTTTTGAAGGAAAATTTGGGAAGATTTTTATGTAGAATAGTGAAATCTCTTCTTGTTATCACATGTGCCCATGGTGTCCATCTGAACTAAAATGATAATCTTAAGCATGACCATTCTTTACTTGAAAATATGAATGTTTTATGACTAGAATTTCAGGGCTCCTGATGAAAAACTTTATTCAAAATACAATTCAGGAGGCTACAACATTCTTTTGCTTCAGCAAGGGCACATTAATTTAAGAAAGAAGTGACAAAATTTTGCATTTCATAGCTTCAGTGGTTTCAGAGAACATGTTCCTTTTCTGACGAAACGTAGTGTTCGAAAAAACGCCATTTAATGTTTGACTTGCCGTAGTGTAGACATGGGATCAGGCGCATTTGAGACTGTTTTTAAATGCTTTCTATTGCGTGCAAAGGCTCACCACTTAATGGAGGAACTTGGCTGCTTTGCTGGAATATTGTTCCATGAAAATGGAAAAAAATTCCATATTTAGTCGTCTTTGCTCTTCATCCCCCCTTAAGCTGCTGTATGCTTTGCTAAAGAATAAGAAAACATTGCTTGCCTGCTGGTTGTGAAAATCGTAACTTATTCATGGCTTTGGTCGGCACTGACTAAGACTTCTTAGTTTAAATGCACTTATAAACCCCATAAAGTGGACTGGAGGATAACCGCCTCCATAGCTCATTGGTAAGCATCGAACACATTATTCAGAAGTTGCAGGTTTGGTTTTTGCTAGCGGCAAGTTGTTTTTTAACATCATCGCCATGAGAACTTGAAGCTAAGGTGGTGTCATTTTCGGACTTTAAGCTCGTCGTCACTCAATTCAGGTGTGGTGCAAGATAGTTTAGAGCAGCACGCGCTTTCCAAGGTGCTGGTGCACAACCATGCACGTGTGACGCCGCCACCATTGTATGCGGCCCCATGTCTGATATAACGATACAAGGGACACCAAAGCTGCCAGAAACTGGCTAAAAGGGCCACCTCCACACCTAATACATGTGGCAAACCTTCAGGAATAATTTTTTGTAGAAGGAATCTTTTCTGACACGAAACCACAGCTCTCTAGTGCAGTGGGTCTCAGCCACGGATGTGTCGGCGACTCCTGGTGGGCTGTTTGAAGTGTGATGGGGGACTCCTTTAAAGGGAGGAGGGAGGGGGGCGTAGGTAGATTACAACTGGAGCGTGAAACAGGTGCCTTTTATTGCTACTAAAAACATCAAACAAGCGTGCCCCATCATTTTGGACAGTTTATCAATATGTGGCACAGTCGCTCTTAAACAGAATTGCATATGTAAAAGAATTAAAAAATTAAAAAAGAAAGCGTATGAGGGCTTCGCTGATCCTAGAAATGGCTTCGCGGACCGTCTAAGGTCTGCGGACCCCCTTTTGAGAACCACTGCTCTAGTGAATAGTTGGCATAAATTTCAGACAATTATTACTGCTCAACACTGCAAGATTGTGAAGCTGACACCTCAATTTGATGTTTGACTTGCGAAGGTTCTTTTCATTACAGAGCTTTGATGCTACTGTAGCAAAACCAGAAACGGCGTGCACTTCTGTCAAGTTTGTCAGCCATGCTCATTTTCCCAACACACGCACATTGATTCTTGCAAAGGTCTATAAAACAATTGCTATGTTGCCCAAACGGACAAATTCAAACTGGTTCTGAAACTTCAGTGGCTGGTCTAAACCACCAGGAAGTGCTGGGTGCACAAGAAACAAATTGAACATGCCAAAATCGACGATTTGAAGTTTCAATCATTGGTGATCGATTTGGGTAGGCGTCGTAATGAGTATTTACATGAATCTAGGCCGACCCTGATTCTAAGCTGACCGCCAAATGTCCGAAACCTGGAAGAAGAAAAGAAACTTACCTCGAATGTAGGCTGAACAAAACAGGGAAAACAGTGTTCAGAAAGAAAACATATTTATTGAACATGAAGATGAAACTACAGTTGGTATATCATGCAAATAACTCGAGAAACATACAGCTGCCAGTCCTGTTGTGCGTGTGTCTTTGTCATCATTTTTCTTGCTCTGCTTCTAGTTACAGTAGACTCACGATAATTCAAACTCTGATAATTCATACTTTTGGCTAATTCAAACAAATTCAATTTTTTGGTTGGTCCTTTATTTTTTCAATGTATTTGAAAGCCTCTTAATTTAAACTTCATAATTTGGTTAATCTATGCTTTTTGCGGTTCCATACCAAAAATATTTGTGGCTTTCCCTTTGCTGTTTCAAAATTTGTGTGCTTATATAATCGTAACAGTCTAAAAATGAAAAATATGCACCCCTTCAAGAAAAAAGGCTGTGCTGGTAAACAAATGTTTGAAACAAAGCACACGCATGGTAAAGCATTATGCTTCTCAACTGGTATATAGAGAGCTTTTTGCTGAAGGCACATACATATAGCAATGAAGCAGTTGGCAATTCATGAGTTTTTTAAAAGGTCTGATCAGCAGTAAATGGCCAATAAACTTGTGGACTTTACACCTCTGTTTTCTGTTCACTGCGTGCAGTTAGGGCTTAAAAACACTTGAAAAAATTTAAATGTGATAAAACCAACACTTAATCATAATGTGTGGTGTCACCTCACACAGAGTCATCTATCTAAGAGCTTCTGACAATTCAAACTTCTTGATTATTTAAACGAAATTCAGAGGTTCCTTTGAGTTTAAATTAATGATAGTCAATTGTATTTGCATCATATAGATGCCGCGCTCATTCCGAGTCGTCGTCACTGACTTTGTCGCTGTCTGCAAATAGTGCGCAATCTTTGGTGCCATCAAGCGGCATCAGATATGCCGCACTTCTTAAAGGGGCCCTGCAACACTTTTTGAGCATGGTCAGAAAACGCTGCCGATTTGTAGTAGAGGCTCCCGACAACACGCGAGCCAAATAATATGGTGCAGCATGCGGCCTGGAATTCACAATAAATTATTAAAGTCAGCTAAAAATTGCTTTCTCTTCTCTTGACAAATCACAGAATATGCCCAAAAATCACACATATTAAGCCCGTCTATCAGCCATTGGCTGATTTGAACGTAGTGCGCTTGCTACAGAGATCGCCGTGGGAGGTCGCTACTTGTCCACACGTGCGTGCGCAATCGCACTGAAAAGACCGCATATTTCAAGAAGAAAAAAAGTGCTCTAGGTCACGAAGCGCAATTGACGTGTTTTGTTTGCCCCTCCCATCCCTCCTTGCTTAGCTTCCAGCGCTTTTGTCGAGACGAGAGAAGAGAGAATGCAATTGGAGCATGCGACAAACCTTTGTAACTCCACTCGCATTGGACGGATTCCTAAAATTTTTGTGGCATTGAATTCATGAGGCAATAAGCTCTTCCAGTGAATTCATTCCATGGTTTTCTTGAAAAAGTCATTCAGGGCCCCTTTAAAAGAGCTCACAATCATAATTCCTGGGATGTTTTCCCTTCAGCGACACACATGTTTTTCATCCATTCCAATGTCCTGCTTGGCTTGAACATTGGACGACGTTTCTTTTATAAGCGGCACTATAGTGACACCACCTATTTTGCGCCATGGAGCTATGACACACACAGACCACTCGAAGCGCGACTTGAAATGACAAACTGGTCACCTTGACACTCACCACAAAAAATCAAAATGGCAGGTTCAAGTGTGTACTTAAGCCACCGTTTCTAGGTATGTTCAGGTTGTGTACTAGCTTGGAGAGGCCACCAGGTTTTGTCGCCATTGAGAGAGGTGGCGCTGGGGTAGCGTTGAGATCGGGCTGGGGATGCAGTATGAAAGCAAACGATGGTACGAAGGACGACGCTTGCTTCAGCCACGTGTTTTTGCTGCATTGTTGGTGCTCGCGCGTTAAGCATGCATGTATTCTGAGGTCTCATGCATGCAAACGTGCGAACCTTTTGGAGTGATCGTGCATACGTATATCTACAGATACTGCGAGCAGTCCGCCGAGCTGTTGTTCGTGGTATGCTTCAACAGTGCGAAGTCTTGTCACGCGACATTTCTTAATGAGAGATTTGCCGGGTGTTTAGAGGCTTTGAAACCAAGTTTTCAGTTGAGCTGTGCAAGAGAACTGTCTCGACTGTGATGAGGCAAGCATTGGTTGTTAGTTCAATGACACCACTGTTGCAAATAATATCAGGAGTACGCCCCGCCGTGGTGGTCTAGTGGCTAAGGTACTCGGCTGCTGATCCGCAGGTTGCGGGATCGCATCCCGGCTGCGGCGGCTGCATTTCCAATGGAGGTGGAAATGTTGTAGGCCTGTGTGCTCAGATTTGGGTGCACGTTAAATAACCCCAGGGGGTTGAAATTTCCGGAGCCCTCCACTACGGCGTCTTTCATAATCATATGGAGGTTTTGGGACGTTAAACCCCACATAATGTCACAACATCAAAACAGAGGTCTTGCCGGAGAAATTAAGACACCAGAAGCAGGTCGGTCTTTTTAATACAACGCGTGAGGCAAGCCATTACACCACCTGTGCCAAGTCCTGAGCCACATCCAGCGAGCTACGCTGATGTGGTCTGTCGCCCTCCACCGACATTTGTGGCGACGCCCTTCCAGCCACGACCCGCTGCCATACCTTGGTGGCAATGGGATTCTACGAGACGACCACCAGTTCGCCGAACTGACTTATGGCGCATGGCCAACCATCTACTTATTTGCTTCCACTGCGGAAAATCCGGTCACATTGCCCGCAATTGCCGTCATGGCGATTCCGGGTTTGGGAACATTTTCCGTCCTGCTTCTTTCCGCTCTGAAGACTGTCGTGCCCACGATGCTGATCAACTGTCGCCTGGCCAAGCAACCCCACCGCGTCGCTGGAGATCTCCATAACCTGCACGTCACCGTGACTTCCCTCAGAGCTACGCGGACGTAACCAGAGGCCGTACGCCTAGCCCGAGCCGGGGAAACTAACTGCTGCGATCTCGAAGGCAAGGTTGCCAATCGTCGAGACACTGAAAAGTTCCCCCTATTTTCGCAAGAAGGTATAACGATGACGAATACGACGACGAATACTAAGCTGATAAAGTTGTATGTGCCGATCATAGCATTCTCATTGACGGACATCACGTTACAGCATTGGTCGACACTGGCGCCGACTTCTCAATCATGCGACAAAGAGCTCGCCGACTGCCTTAGGAAGGTCAAGACACCGTAGACAGGGTCGTACATAAGGAATGTTGGTGGTCAGCTGATAACTCCCACGGGTAAATGCACCACTCAACTTCGCATTGGGGATTCTAACTTCGTGGCCACTTCTGTCCTGTTGCCAGACTGCTGTAAAGAGTTAATTTTGAGCATGGATTTTCTTCAAGATCATAATGCTGTTATCAACATCTCTCAATGTATGGTGACGTTTTGCGCACATCCGTATGCCGACAACAGCAGCGACGAACCACGCGGCTGTTTGCGAATAGCCGACGTTGTGACACTCCCACCGAGATCCTGCTGCCTTGTGTCGGTGTCCAGTGAGTGGCCTTGCTCTAAAGATGTGATAGCGCAGCACATAGTCGCTCTTTTGTTCACGCAAGGCATTTCCATCGCGAGGGGCGTCCTGGTGCTTACTGGTGGACAGGCAGAAGTGCTCCTCACAAACTTCAGCAATGAGTGCCGTCAAATCCAGAAGGGTACCGCAATTGCCTACTACGACGATGTAGACCACGCCAGGGATTGTCTTTCAACCAGATGACGCGGCTGTCCCCGCCTCAACAACTTTGTCGGTGGACATCCGCTCTACGCTACCGCCCTCTGATAGGAAGCGCCTGCTTGAACTTATACACCAATTCGAAGACTGCTTTTCGCGTACGTCAAAGGTCCAGCAAACATCATTGACCAAGCACCGCATCATTACTGAAGACAACACGCGACCGATTCGGCAGAACCCCTACCGTGTGGCTCAGAAAGAGCGCGAGGAGATTTAGAAGCAGGTACACAAGATGCTCGCGGATGACATCATACAACCTTTGAAAAGTTCTTGGGCGTCCCCCGTGGTTTTGGTCAAGAAAAAAGACGGCAGCTTGCGCTTCTATTCATTATCGCAAGTTGAACCAAGTCATGAAGAAAGACGTCTATCTACTGCCCCGCATAGATGATTCGCTCGATTGGCTGCGTCATGCGCGCTATTTCTCTTCAATGGACCACCGAAGCGGCTACTGGCAGATAGAAGTTGACGTGAGAGATCGTGAAAAAACGGCCTTTGTGACGCCCGATGGCTTTTACAAATTTAAGGTGCTTCCTTTTGGGTTGTGCTCGGCACCAGCCACTTTTCAGCGTCTCATGGACACCGTACTATCAGGCCTGAAGTGGCAAACATGCTTGGTCTATCCGGAGGATGTTATTGTATTCTCGGCAACATTCTAGGAAAATCTCAGCCGTTTATTCACCGTCCTCCAAGCCATACGTTCGGCTGGCCTTACTTTAAAACCGGAAAAATGGCATGTTGGTTTCAACAAACTCGGCTTCCTAGGCCACGTCGTCAGTCACGAGGGTGTTCGACCTGACCCGGCCAAAATAGACGCCGTCGCGCAATTTCCTGCAGCACGCGACAAAAAGGCCGTGAGACGCTTCTTAGGGTTGTGCGCCTATTACCGGTGATTTATCGAGAACTTTTCGTCTATTGCGGCGCCATTGACACAACTCACACGTGAGGACGTCCCCTTCTTTTGGGGTGAACAAGAGCAAGTGGCATTCAATGAACTACAACAACGCCTGCAAACACCTCCAGTCCTTACGCACTTCGACCAGGAAGCCCCTACAGCGCTTCACACTGACGCCAGCAATGTAGGTCTGGGTGCCGTTCTGGTGCAGTGGCAAGACGGCTATGAAAGAGTAATAGCCTATGCCAGCAGAACTCTCTCTCGCACGGAGGAGAGCTACTTGACTACAGAGAAGGAGTGTCTCGCCGTGGTGTGGGCGGTCATCAAATTTCGTCCATATTTGTACGGCTGCTCCTTCTAGGTTGTTAGCGACCATCACTCTTTGTGCTGGCTCACCAACCTTTAAGATCCATCTGGCCGTTTGGCGTGCTGGAGCCTAAAGCTTCAAGAATTCGACATGACCATCGTCTATAAATCTGGGAAGAGGCACACCGACGCCGACTGTCTCTCATGGTCGCCAGTGGAGACTGTCGCTCGTGATGACGGAAATATCGACACGGCATTCTTGGGAGTTGTCAACACGGCCACTATTGCACGGGAGCAGTGCAGTGACCCTGAGCTGTTACCACTCATTGAATAGTTAGAAGGACGACATAAAGACATGCCGCGGTTATTTGGCAGAGGACTGCCATCTTTTTGCTTGCAAAAAGATGTTCTCTATAAGAAAAACTTCTCACCAACTGGCAACTCGCACTTGCTCGTCGTGCCTGCCTCTCTTCGAAAAGAAATTATGGAAGTGTGCCATGATAGAGCAACTTCTGGTCATCTAGGCTACACCTGAACATTGTGCTGACTACGATGCAAGTACTACTGGCCAAAGTTACCTGTTGCTGTTAACCATCATGCGCAAACTTGCACCGACTGCCAAAAACACAAAGCACCTCCCAGCAAGCCAGCCAGTCTTTTACATCCAGTCGAAGCACCAGCGAAGTTGTTCACCCAGATTGGAATGGATTTCCTGGGTCCCTTTCCAACTTCCAAAACAGGGAACAGATGGATTATTGTGGCCACCGATTACCTGTCCCGTTATGCGGAGACTAAAGCTATGCAGCGCGGCACAGCAGTAGAAGCCACTCAGTTCTTCATCGAAAACATCGTCCTTAGGCATGGCGCTCCGACAGCAGTAATCACAGACAGAGGGTCTGCCTTCACCGCAGAGCTTTTGGAGTCGGTTCTCAGACTCAGCGGTACAGCTCACCGTAGAACAACTGCATACTATCCGCAGACAAACGGACTGACAGAGCGCCTCAATAGGACTCTCACAGACATGATCAGCATGTACGTTGACACGGAACATAAAAACTGGGATCAGATATTGTCATACGTGACCTTTGCCTATAATACCGCTCGACAAGAAACCACTGGAATGACACCGTTCTGATCTATGGTCGCGAAGTCACGACAACGCTGGGCGCCATGTTGCCGCATGAGTGTGACGACATCTATGTAGACGCCGAAGAATTCACTCAGCGCACCGAGGAAGCCAGACAGCTCGTGCGTGTGTGCATTTGTCATCAACAGCATCAAGATGCACAACGGTACGACCCCCGACACAAGTTCATTAGCTACACACCAGGCAACAAGGTCTGGGTGTGGATTCCGATAAGTCGACGTGGACTGTGTGAAAAACTGCTAAGACGGTACTTTGGCCCATACAGTGTTACGCGACGCTTGAACGATGTGAACTACGAAGTTGTTCCCTACACTGACTGTAGTTTTAAGCGCCAAAAGCATTTAGCCATTTTAAGTAGTACACGCCGTGCGTATGAAACCGTATTTATCGAGTTAATTAGCTCCCGATTACTGTGTTGATGCAACCACTTCATACACCTGGTAGAGCGCCTATGTTGCACATCGGGACCATGCCTCTTTCGGAGGGAGGCAAATGTCACGTGCTTCTCAAAAAGAAAGACAATGGCAGTTGTGCATGTGCCATGAAGGACAATGAAATGGATAAAAAAAGAAGAACTCTCTTGCGCGTTCTTTTAAAAAGACCGACCTGCTTCTGGTGTCTCAATCTGCGGCAAGACCTCTGTTTTGACGTCGCGACAATATCAATCAATATCTGGAGTACACAAGATTATTGAATTCATCTGTGCCCCAATTGCCATCCACACAGTTGGCCTACAGTCTTGGGCCTGTATTGGCAGCCAGAGGTTGGCCCATGTGAGGCCATTAACCAAAATCGCCCTCGGCCCAACTTCGTTGACCAAGCTTGGGCGATGAATGGCTAGGTTGGCCATGGATGTTGGGCCAGCATGGAGCTGAGGCCATTTTTTCATTGGGGTACACGTCAAAACCACGCTCGATATGATTATGAGGCACAATGCTGTATTGCCTCCAAAAATTTAGACCATCGGGTGTTTATTATAGAGTGACGTCGTACAGTACTGCACGTCCTCTTTCACCTGTGTCCATCGATAAAGTTTTCTGCGTAGCCGCGCACCATAGCCACTGCAATTAGTCACAATTATGAAATAGCCGTTCTTAGAACGAATGTGAAATTGATGTTCCCGGGAAGTCTCCATATTCAATACTTTTATAATTATGTATTTATTTATTTATGATACTAAACAAGACATTACAGCAGAATTAGTAGGCCTTGTAGAAAGGCATTTTCTTTTTTGTGTGTGTGTGTGTGGGGGGGGGGGAGGCAGAATACTGCAGGTACTTCATGGCCGGTGCAAGGGTGGTTACATACACGAAAACATGCAAGTGATATCAACATTGCCGAAGGTTCATGGTGATCATTCAGTTCATAGAGCATCAGTCGTGTCACAACGCATTGTATGTGTCATTAGGTAAATTTTTCTAGTGGGAGTTATCAAACCGAAAAGTGGAATGTTAGTGAGCGTTGACACGACCTAATGGCTACATGCTTTAGAATGGCATGCCAACGAAAAACGCGCTGTGTGCGAAAAAAAACTGTATTCACAGGACAGAATGAGTGTATTCCAGTTATTGATGTATTTTGTGTGGGTACAATAATGCACGTCATTCATTGATGTAACCCCCCCCCCGCTATAACACCCTCGGGTGCTGCGGGTTATTATATGATTAAAGAACCTAAATAATTTTACGGTTAATCACCAGCCAAGCGTTATGGACAGAGAGCAAACCAGAAAGTGTGACCCCAATGTACTATCCGCATCATATAAAACCACAACAGGGGCAAGCCTTCGCGATAATATATTGTGCGCCGTCCAGTTATCACCATGGACAGGCACGCATATATGCACATAGCTGCCGAACCCGATGCGTGCGCCTGCCAATGGTGATAACTGGACTGTGCGCACTATACCATTGCGAAGGCTTGCCGCTGTTCGAGTTTCATTATAGTGAACTGTGGTTTAATCACCACAGTTCACTAAAATATGTCTTAATTACTATAGTTATGTCTGCACAGAAATAGTACCTGGTGTTTTCTGCTCGTATGTTACATTTTAAATTCTTATTCCCCCGTGAATTAGTAGTGGGTCTTGCCCAATATAGACGCATAATGAGTGCTTGAGGTTTCCGTGCACATGAAATGGACAAATATGTTTAAATTTATATGTTTTGTATATGCTCATATACAGCTAAAAGAAGATCGATACGTATTGTAAAGGGCACATGCTATAGGTACACATAATTTGTAGGCGTACGGCGCATAGAGTGCACAGGAAGGATAATTTTTCTTGTGGACAGTGATGAGAGCAAGTTGAAAATGTTAGAGCACTTTCACTGCAGGATTTGAGTGAGGAAAACATCTGGTGGGAATTTATTATTTTCTATCCGTATAATTGTTCATTAAGTGCGATTGCTTATAGTTAATAAACTTGCATTCCCAAAGTGAAGTAGCTGCTCTCATATTACATGAGCTTGCCCCATTCATACCGCTAATAAGTCAACAGGGATTAAAGTTATCATACATTTGCGCTAGTTTCATCTTCACTTTGGTTGAGTTGATATTTTGAAATACTTTTGAAGTATTTGGGCTTACAGAAGACAATATTCGGTGTAAAGATACAATTGAAAAAGGAACTGTTCCATTTAAATATCAAAATTTTCGTATATTTGCACGCACACCCCAGATATGTTGCTGGAAATGTACCTGCTGCATTCTTATTCACAGAATCAAATGAAAATCGCAAGACATTGGTTTTTTTTTTCTTCTGGATTTCTGGCTGGTGTTTGATTTGGTAGGTTATTTGGCAGCCTGTATATTATATGTTGGAGCTTGAAATATCATTGAGCATTACTGTATTGTAGAATGATAGCGTATATATGGGCAAAAAATAAATTCCCATATAATGCGAAACAAAATGAAGATGTGCGCCCTGTGCCGTGTTTGCCCTGTTTTATTTATTTATTTTTGTGTGCTGGCTTACGTGCTGCTTGTATCTTTTTATCTTTTTATAACCCTGAGATATAGCTAAAACGCGAGTTTCACGCAAGCCAAGCTCGAATGGAGCAGCTATCATATCAAGGCAACCATTGTAGTAGTCGCTTGTCAGCCCCTTGGACGCAGTAGCAGACGATCTGCCGAGGGCAATCCTAACGCGACCGCAGCGCCCCCACCTGGTTATCGATTGCAGAGAGCTGCTCCGCGCTTCTGGAAGGCCACGCTCTTTGCCAACTGAGTTAATCTAAAAACGCCGACTTAAGTCGGGTGTTGGCTCGGCTACTAACGGCTACAATACCATCTAGGTGGCACTAGTTGTGCACCACGTTTCTCAATTAAAAAGGCGCATTTTTCGAAAGCCTCGAATCTAAGCCAATCACGGAGTTTCATACTAAGAAATTTGAAAAAGCTATCGGCCTAGATTCGAATAAATACAGTAGTGAACTCCAGGTAGTCCAGCACTCTCCAACATGGCATCTCTCATGGTCTCGATGTTATGGGACCAATCTGTCGTACTTTCTGCACTCACTCACTTCGTGTAATCAATACATAATGGCTAACATTTCAAACTCAATGCATTGTCCGATGTAAAACCTGATTTAAGGTCAACACACTTATTTTTTTGCTACTTAGGGAGGTGTGGATTATACATAACCTGTGTTCAAACCATTGGATTATAGTCTGTTTTCTAGCAAGTCTTTGTTTGAAGCAATGAAAAGAGATGCTTCGCATTGTGCACATTTTGAAGTGATGTGGTGTGTCTGTACTCGAGGATAACTTTCTGTGGCAATGAAGGGAATGCAACGGGGGCAAAGCTATTGCACATGTACTTTTCTGCAAAGTAGTCTAGCTAGACTCGCTTTTTGAGTGACGACCGTGTTTGAATAATACCACAGCATAGAACTTAGTATGTCTACTTGCACAGCCATTTGTGAGTGAAATTCGACACAAGCTCCTTCGGCGAGTCGTCGAAATAGCGGGAGGCCGATGCGCGCTCACCTAAAGACAAAGACGCCATTTTGACTATGAGGTGGACCTAAAACGTGCCACATTTTCAGACTTGCAAAACATGAGTTAACACTTCATAAAGCAAAACAAATAATTATATCTCCTTGGTTTGTTCTAGCATCCTGTAGAAAATAATGTAATGCTGTTTTTTTATCATAGTCGCGTGGAAAACAGACGCATTTTTGGGACTATATTCTTAAGCGGTGGCACACGGCCACTTTGGTTCCGTAGCCTTTTCTTTATGTCCACAGAAAGTTGTTCCCATGTGTTGCATCACTCAGCTCAGCAAATGATCACAGCTTAAAATGATCAGAAATCTTTGAACAGGGAATGTCAAGTGGACTTGCCTGCGTCAAGGCAGCAAACGTCTTCCTTAGCTGTATGTCCACATTGCTTACTCTTACCAAGCTCAAAAGTGGAGAAGTAGAAAGGAAGTAGGGGCTATTGAGGAGAGGGAAGTTGGCATAGAATCACGGCAGTGGTCAAGTGGTTAGAGTGTCTTCCTCCAATGCAGGAAACATTGGGTTTGATTTTCAGCGTTCCAGGGCACCCACTTATTTTTCTAGTGGAGGGAGAGGTTTCCCAGCCTGGTGCTCACTGTTGTGGGTGCTCGTTTCTCAGGAAGGTGGCCTCTTCTTTCTTCTCTTTTCTTTTAGTCCCCCTCCCCCAATGATACTGAGTCGCGCTTCCTTCATCAGTTGTGGAAATAACTGTCTTGTCCATCATCAAGCTATTACAACTCTCCTGACAAATTGGGATCAGTGCTATAGCACAGTAAGGGAGAGACAAAAGGGGGTCAAAGTGGTACAGGTGAGGATAACGGTGTTCTTCTCTGAGAAAAGGAAGAGAAGAGAACCTGCATCAGAGTCGGCAGCAGCTGGAAATGAGATTCTAATTTTTGTTTGCTTAAGTAAGGAAAGGCTGGCCCCCCCGCCACGATGGTCTAGTTGCTTAGGCACTGGGCTGCTGACCCACAGATTGCAGGATCGAATCCTGGCTGCGGCGGCTGCATTTTTGATGGAGGCAAAAATACTGTTGGCCCTTGTGCTCGGATTTCGGTGCACGTTAAAGAACCCCAGGTGGTCGAAATTTCCAGAGCCCTTTACTATAGCGTCTCTAATAATCATATGGTGGTTTCGGGACGTTAAACCCCACATATTATTAAGAAAAAAAAGGAGCGTACACTTGCCTTTCTTTTGTTTCTCTGTTTCTCTGCATTTTCGATGGAGGCAAAAATGCTGTTGGCCCTTGTGCTCGGATTTCGGTGCACGTTAAAGAACCCCAGGTGGTCGAAATTTCCAGAGCCCTTTACTATAGCGTCTCTAATAATCATATGGTGGTTTCGGGACGTTAAACCCCACATATTATTAAGAAAAAAAAGGAGCGTACACTTGCCTTTCTTTTGTTTCTCTCTTTCTGTCTGCATACCACAGAGCTTACCATGAGGAGGGACATACCACAGTAACTTCCTTAGGGGTACTCATGCTAATGAAAGCTTTGGTTTGTAAAGTTTCATGCAGAAAAGCTAACTTACAAATTTTTGCAAACTATTGTGAAGTCTACATTTAGCTCCATAAGAGCCTTCTGTGTTTGCATTTGGTACTCATGTTTTTTTGTTCTCATTGGTTATATCTTGTACTGCACTGTGTCTTGCAGGAAGGTTCTGTTGGAATGGCTACAGGCAATGAAAGAGCAAGCCCATCATTACAACCTAGTCAAATGACCAACCCAGAGTTATCCACGAGAAAGCACAATATGCAGAGTATGATGGCTATGTAAGTTCATTGGCAAGTTTCTCATGTCCATGTGGCCCTTTTAAATGCATGCCATTCACATGGCTTCATTGCTGGGCCTTTATTTTTTGGTGATGCTGCTTTTGATGGTAATACCTTGTCATGCTTTTTGAGCATGCCGAGAAGTCTGAGAAAGTATCCGTCCTTGTCGTCAGTGGTATAGTCAACTGTGAGTCGTGGATGATAAATGAGCATAAAATAAGGCACAACACATAGCTACAAAATACCAGCCCTGTCATTACATACTGTTACATATGCTGTCCTCTGCAATTTATATAAACTTGTTCTCTAGTGCATTCTTTGTAGAAACTAAGTTGGGTAATGTATCTCTCATAGATGATAATTAATGTGTCATTGATGTATTAATAATGCATTGTTACCACATCTTGCAAGATTCAAATCTTGTTCATAAAACACTGGATGATTGATTTTGTGGATGCCCAATTTTTCAGAAATGCCTGCAGTACTGCCAGGCAATGCACCTGAAGAGGCAAGCATTGCACCTGAAGAGGCAATTCGTGCCTGAAAATTCGGTCATTTGAAACTGCAGGTCCGAAACAGCATTATTTGTCGGCGCAACTGCTGTCATGTTAATTAGGGAGTTTTAGCTTGTACGTATACTCTTTTACGTTAACATGTTATCGGATACTGGTTGGCTTTTATCATCTTACCAGAACGGATATTTTTCAACGTTTCAGCTCCTCATACGTAAACATTTACGTATGTACATACACGCGTATACCTTTACGTTATCGTAAACCATAAATGGTGATGCTAATAGTGTATAAACTTCAATTAACTTGCATAGGATTGAATTATTATTGTGGCAAAATCACGAGACATTCTTTTATCATGTACTGTATCCCCGTATGCGCGAAAGGGTGAAAAATACAAGGTGTAAAAGGGTGAAAAATACAAGGCTACTGTATCAATGGTGTCAACATCTTGTGACACTTCGCGCAACCATAGTCTTGAACGCGTTTGCTTACGCGTAATGTTTTTGAGGTGAAAAAAGGTAACTCATTTGTAATAACTCCGCTGCGCGATTTTCGCATCAGACATACAATGCACGATGTTTCTGCAATAACGATTTTGTGATTACCTGGCTCACTATTGCCCCACTAGATGGTGGGACCTACCCAGCTTGTTGGGAGCTCGCACGTTATTCCTAGGCCATTCTAGCTTTGGTAATCCGGCTGAAACAGTGTAATGGCTTTGGCGCTCGCACTTCGGCTTATTTCAACTCTACGGCTTGAGTCCCCGCAATGTAGATACCACAAGTTTCTTCAACCAAAGGTGGATTTGTGAGATAGGGCGGGAAACGTAAAGCTATATGGCGGGAAATGTAAACTTTTAAACTCCATCCGGTGGGAAACGTAAAGGTTTACGTTCCATAAGGCCTGTGCATGCGCAGATTCTGTCCATTAACCAATAGCACGGTAACGTAAAAAAGTATACGTACAATCTAAAAGCGCCTATTATCTCGCTGCTTTGAGCCAGTAATCTGTTTGTGGCCGCAGTGGTTCAAAAAAATCGGCTTCACCGTAGCATGTATGTGTTATCCAGTGAAACACACCAAGACTTTGAAGGAGCCATTTTCATTGGTCACAGCACATTTTCGTTAATTATACTCACAGTCATCGATCATCACCTCTATGTAGAGCATTGTGCCCATCTTTAATGTATTAATGGCTAAAAAGTAGGTGTGACATATTCTCGACTTCATCTGTATACGGCCTATTGTATTTTTCATCTGCACCTCACTGCCTCGTCGGCAAACTGTATCTGCTGCTTAGTGTTTATGATCATTTTGATTTATATAAAGGTCACTACAACCCTTAGCTAAAGCCGTGAATAACTAAAAGCCACGAAAGTCCCCCCCTTCCCTGTTCTTGTTATTGTTGTTCTCTCCCTCCCCTCCCCCCTTTTTTTGTAAGTGTATTGACTGGTCAGTTAGAGATCGTGAGTTTCTTTTGGCAGGAGTGATAAGCATTAGCAATGCATAAGATGGCGGTCAACAACCGATGTTTTGATACCACGTGCTGGCACTCTTTCACAATAAGTATCTTAAACTGTGTGCTCGGTAGCACAGTGGCATAGTATCTTTGTAAACGTACTCAAACATGCCATGCTGTCATTCACTTTCTCGTCTCCATGTGGGGAAGCTAAATGTGCCATGGAGATGAGAAGAGTGCATTGCTTGTAGTAAAGAAAGCAACTCACCATCACCACATTGGCCTAACAGCATACCCGTGGCACCTGTGCACATTAAGAAGTGGCCCTGGCATGAAGAAATCACCCTGCTTAGACACTGCTATGGCTAATGTGTGTATACAGCACTTAAGTGACTAGGGGTGGCCACTCTCCTAGTCCCTTAAGTCGGCTCCATACATTGTCATATGGGGGGGGGGGGGCGATGCGATGAACCTTTATCTCTCCTGAAGGGGAACCCTACACACGCCTAGGCTCACTACAGATCTGGTGTGATGTCACTACAACTTTCGCGTCCCTTGACATAGAACTACATCAGTGTGTTGGATGCGCTAGCGATGAGCCTCGATTGGGAGAATGAACATTTAAGTACTCTTTGGAAATGACTACAAATATATTCTAAATGTTTGCTGTCTTTGACCATTTGTGTGGAGTGTCCTTAAATACAGAGGAAATCCACAAGAAACTTGTTACGGCCTCGAAATTGGATGGTGCCGCCTCTTTAAGCCTGCGAGTGCAACAAAGGCAGGAGATCAGCTGTATGTTGACCAGGAAAAGCTTCCACTGAGAACGTGGGAATCTCAGCTTTCCAGCCGACTGAAGCTACTCTGTGCAGATAGAGCTTGACTAGGTAACGACCCCGGATACGTATGTGTGCTGGATGCCAGGGCACCACGAAATACAAGGAAATGTGTTGGCGGACGATCCGCAAAATGAAACCACTCCCTATACAGTAATAGCTATGGTTGTGCGAATATTCTAATGCTTCGAATATTCGAATGAATAGTTGAGTATTCGAATTTGCTTTGGTTCGAATCAAAATTATTGAATATTTTTGAAGTATTCGCAAAGAACGAATAGGTGTACATTCATCCGCATGTAACTGCCTGTAAAGGTGGTTCTCTGCAATGTAGAGGTGCTAAGCTGTGAAAGCACCTGTGTAGGGGAAATTCGCTTTGCCGCCAAGCCCTCTTTCAAATTTAAAGCGGCCCTGCAACACTTACTGAGCATGGTCTGAAAACGCTGCCAATCGGTAGTCGAGGCTACCGAGAACACGCGAGGCTAAAAATTGCTTTCTTCTCTCAGCAAATGACACTACAAGCTCAAAAATTACTTGTCACAGCCAAGAAGGAATATACAGCTCTGATCGCAGCCATTAGCTGATTAGAGCAAGGCGTGCTCGTCGTTACCGGGGCTGCCATGAGAGGTCGCCACTTGTCCACGAGCACATGCGCTGCGCAATGGCACTGAAAAGCCGCATATTCGAAGAAAAACAAGAGGTGCTCAAGGTCACGAGGTGCATGTGACTTATTTTATTTCGCCATGCCATTCCTCCCTGCTTAGCTTCCAGCTATTTTGTCAGGACGAGAAGAGAAAATGCAATTGCAGCGCGCGACAAATTTTTGGAACTCTGCTCGTACTGGACTTATTCTAGAAACTCTGCAGCGGTAAATTTGTGAGGCTACAAGCATGTTTACTGGCTCCATGGCTACTTGAAAAAGTGTTGCAGGGCCCCTTTAATGGAATATAGTACCCTCAAATCAATGCTTCATTTTATTAAGCTTGTTATGACAGCTTATATGCTCTAAGTATTATAAATTTTATAACGTTAAGTATTTTACAGGTTATCAATTGCATCCTATTGAAACTACTACTCAACGTTCTTTTAACTTCTCTTGAACAAAAAAAAATGACATTTGCATACAGCCTCTATTTCAATTCAAAAGAAATATTGTGCAGGTTAGTTAGGTCATCATAAATATTCTTCCTTTTTTATATGTCATACATACAATTCGATTCGAAATTATTCGATCAAAATCACTATTCGCTTCGATCCTAAAATTCACTATTCGCACAATCCTAGTAATAGCTATTTCTGTGCTTGATTTAAAACCTTTTCTCAGTCAAAAGCTCAGAGCATATTGGCAGAGCACATAGGATAGTCGCGCACAAAATAAACTGCACGTTCTCAAGCCGCGCTTTGGTAACTAGCCGCCAGTATCCAAATCACGCCGGACAGAGGTTACACTTACAAAGCTTACGATCAGACACACCTATAGTACGTGCTCCTACCTTCTGTCCATTGGGGATTCACCCATGTGTGAGAAATGAGGTGAACCGGTCACAGTTCTCCACATTCTCATCCAAGGTAGTGAATTCGACCCCATCAGAAAAAAAAAGCTTTTCCCATTACTCTACCTAGAAAGAATTCCACTTCACTCATCGATGCTCATTGCAAAGAACCGCTTTTTAACCAGCAGTCATTGTTTGCCTCTTTAGTCCACAAGCTTAATGTCTACAGCTTTCATGTCATATATCCAGGCTATCCGTAGCAATCATAACCTCTGAAAAGAGGTTGTTGCTGTGGTAAAACTTTACAGAAAGCACCTTCCTTCTAGCTTTTAGACCTCAAGGGCCTTGAGGAGGCATTTGTGCTGTGCGAACCCTCGCTGGTAGTTCATTACACATAGATATATTGCATTGCGTATCACTGCCATAATTCTATAGTCTATACACTGATTTTACGCTTGTTTATGGCACATGATTTTAGGACTCGTTACCGCCATACCACACCCTGTCATCGCAAACATTAGTCATTGTCACCACCATATAAGAGACATGCCGCTCTTTGGCCAGTCGTGGTTCTTGCGCCATAAAACACTACTAATCAATCAAACTTTTTTTCATGATACCATGGTTCCTTGTGAATCTGAAAAATTTGACGCTGAGTGTATTAAGCCTATTGTCACCTAACTCTTCATTTCTTTCTCGCAGTGTAAGATCTGTGGAGAAGCTCCAGCTCAAAATTACTCTCGAAAATGGTTACAAGGGTCGTGTGCATGTCAGCTTTATTGACGAGAACCCAAAAGAGGTGGGTTTTTTCATCTGGTGTTATGAAAATAAAGGGGCGCTCTAAAGAGCCTGAGTAACATATTTCTGTCTCGCCCCGCCGCGGTGGTCTAGTGGCTAAGGTACTCGGCTGCTGACCCGCAGGTCGCGGGTTTGAATCCGGGCTGCGGCGGCTGCATTTCCAATGGAGGCGGAAATGTTGTAGGCCCGTGTGCTCAGATTTGGGTGCACGTTAAAGAACCCCAGGTGGTCGAAATTTCCGGAGCCCTCCCCTACAGCGTCTCTCATAATCATATGGTGGTTTCGGGATGTTAAACCCCACATATCAATCAATCAATATATTTCTGTCTTTATGGTGACTGTCACAATGAATTCAAGTTACATAGATTTCTTTTGTAAATTGTGGCCACTTTTGTTTCTAAATTTAAATGTGCAAAAACTTAGAAAAGCATGCTAGTTGTTCGGTTGAAAGAAACTTCTCTGCTCCAAGTTTCCAAGTTTTTTTTTTTTTTTTCCACTCTCCTAGGGCGAGAACCCGCTAAAGAGGTTTGAGCCAGGTGATCAGCTGGAGGTATACGTCATGGAGCGTGTTATACCTCTTCATAGCTGCGCATTGGTAATCACTGGACGTAGGAACTTTTGTGAATGTAGCCTATTCCCTGCTGAGAATAACGAATTTGCTCCACCGCCAGGCAGTGAGGTCATGGGATATTTTTCGCATGTGAGTATGCTTGATAATATCTTTTCAAACAAATCAGCTGCTTCTCATTTTCCTTTCATTTATAGTGCACAGGGTAATCGTTCTCATTACATGACATTTTTCACAATAAGCCTGTTGTGCTCCCTAGATGGAGGGGGCCGTCAGCAGTGCTCGACATGTTGCATATTTCATTTCAAGTTCTTGCCTCAAGTTATGTGAAACACCATATATATATATATATATATATATATATATATATATATATATATATATATATATATATATATATATATATATATATATATATATATATAATGGAGAGAGAGAGAGAGATCTATTCATATTAATTGTGCTGCAGTGTTAACTTTAGGTACATTTTGCATGAGAAGCTCTGTTGCTTTGCTTTTAATATCTCACTGAGCTGTATTGGTGGTGAGGGAGAGTGGTAGGAGAGTAGCATGCATGCTGTTAGTGACTCCGAAGTACCGGGACTGCAGTATAACACTACTAGTAAGAAAGGTAGTGGACAATTATAGTTGTGTGGCTGCCAATACAAATGACTGCCACAATTTCTTTTTTTATGAATATAGAAAAGGCAGCTTTTACTCAGGCACATACCATACCACTAGTTCCATTGCGTGTACGGTACATTTTGTCCCTAGTGAAAACTTTTCTTTTGCTGTATTTTTTTCCAGTTTTCTGAGGGAAGCCTGGTCCTTGCATTGACACATAACAAAATAGGCAGACTTCCAGTCTTGAACATGGACCTACCGCCATCGGTATGAGAGGTAGTTAGCTTGTATCAAATGCTTGTGGACCTAATGGGTTATTTCTTTTTTAATTACTGATTTGCAGAGACTTGGCTACATACACACTGAACTAAAGGCTGGCCAGGCTGTCAAGGTCAAAGTCCTCCGGGCAGGTGAAAGTTCAGTGGTTGAGCTGTCACAGCTAAGTGCGTACAATATTCCTGTAACCATTTGCTGTGCCTTGGTAGCTCTTGATGCGTAGTGATGTATTTGTGGCATATTGGCTTCTTTTTCTCTGCTCGCAGGTGTGACCTCCTTATCTGTGGACAGTGTGGTCAATGGCTATGTTGTGAGTGCTCGAGCCGGTGTGGGCGCATGTGTGTCTCTTCCACTTGGTCATCGTGGGACAATCAGCATCACTGATATCTGTGACGACTTCAGTCAGGCGGCAACACTGATGGCCAACTACGTTCTAGAGCGCTATTTGCGATGCTACATCATAGACATCGACACTGAGACAAACACATATCACCTTTCAACAAGGGAGTCTCGGTATGTTTCTTTTTTTTTATTATTTCTATCCTTTCTTAAACATGGGATGCTAAAGGAAAATACTAATATGAACAAAAGTGTGGAATCTGCTCCAAAATGTTTGTAAATGTAAAATGTAATATAAAAATGTAATATGTAAAATAGGAATTATGTGAATTTCTAATATGACACAGTTGCATGAGAACAAAGTATGAGCGTGCATTGCTGAATATAGTAAATTAAAAAAAAATGGTGCCTTTCATATTAAGTGCATTTCACTTCTGATATCTCATCTGTCTCATATCTGTCGTCTGTTCCTATGTCTCTCACCTTTAATGAGAGCAGACGTAAAACAGCGTGCGCAAGTATTCGCAGTGCGAATGCAAAACTGAAGTATAGTACGTTAAAATGAATTTCACAATGCTTTTGTCGATAAAATTACGGGAGGCGTAATCTTTTTCCCTACTTTGAACCATATGATCTAAAGCATTGCCTCCGAGATGCGGCGCACAGCAATTCATCGGTAGAGCAGACGACGAATGACAACTTGCCCTAAAGCGTGTTCTTCAGTCTAATGCGGCAGTCTTCGTGCCCCAAATGATAAAAATTTGTTATGAATCGTTTATGAACTCATTCAACATTCAATTCTCTTACCCAACGTGTTGCAAACACATGGCCATCACAGCAGCTCCATCTGTGTGTCAGTAATGGAGAGGCACCACATATTAGAAGTCTCAGTGCTCTACGTATAAGAGTGAATCCAGATACTGTAGAATACCGTGTTCAAAATAGTTACTCCTATCTGCTAAAACAGCCTTTCTTCACCAAATGCGGTCACGTTTACTCGCGTTTGAAGCTTATTGCCGCTTTTCCGTTCCGATTTGTAGACTTCTGAACTTATCAGCGCATTCTCGAAAAGCTGTGATTTGTACCACGAATATTGTCGCTAAAAACAAAATAATGCAACATGTTTTTCTATATTACCGTATGATGGCCTTCGGTTGTCTATTTACGAGATTTTAAGAAAAATCGAAGATGGGGTTTTTTTTATTATTCAAATTTCAGCGGAGTACACTTTTGCCAATATGAGAACTTTGAGGCAATATATAAAAATTTACATTTGCCCTACGGCAGCAATAATTTATGTAACCAATAAAAACACTATATCCTTAAAACGTGTCAAGTTTGAAAACGCTGCTTGCATTACTTTCGGAGAAAAAAAAATGGGGAATACGTAACTTATCTTAAACTTTAGCAAAATTAGACATTTTTAAAAGCTATTTTATTAATGTCTGCAAACTTTGAAACTGTATGAATTCTTTCATCATTAGACATACACTTCAGGTAAAAAATATCTTCCTTGAAACAAAAATGTTTGTCTTTTTATAGCATCTGCAATTTTCGAAAATGACAGGGAACGAAGTTGGTGCCTCCGTGCTGGTGAAGTTTAATATTTTTTTTCTCGTAATTTATGCCGTTAATCATAATACGAAGTTGACTTTCGGGCTACCTGGTGAGAGGTGCACGAAATATAAAATACTCAATTAAATCTAAAATATCAACTTTTGGACCCGTGCCCCGCCGCGGTGGTCTAGTGGCTAAGGTGCTCTGTTGCTAACCCGCATGTCGCGGGATCGAATCCCGGCTGCGCCGGGTGCATTTCCGATGGGGGCGGAAATGTTGTAGGCCCGTGTGCTCAGATTTGGGTGCACGTTAAAAAACGCCAGGTGGTCGAAATTTCCGGAGCCCTCCACTACGGGGTCTCTCATAATCATATGGTAGTTTTGGGACGTTTAACCGTACATATCAGCCAACTTTTGGACCCGTGTCGATCTGTCGTGGAATCACCCTGCTGCTAGTTGTGTTGATCCTTTTCACCTTAGTGGGAAACCCTGTGTTCGGCCAACACTGATGTTGGCGCTTGCGATTGAGACCCCACCCCCTCTTGTTTTTCTGTTTTTTTTTTTTTTTTTGCTGAAAAAAAAGAGCAAATAATTCAGCGCTCCTCCCACCCCCCGCCCGACTGCGGAAATCTCCCGGATACAGAATCCTTCAACTTGGCAGGCGTGGAGATCGATCATCCTTTATTCTGTTGCAGGTGCTTTCTCACCTTCGTTTTGGCAGCTTCGTTAAAATTGTGAATGTTGCTTTTGAGGCACCTGCCTTGCAGTAACTCAGCCGGTGACCGTCCGTCTTCCAAGGGCGATGAGGGATAGGCCAACAGACCTAACCAGAAGTTCCCCCTTGAGTCTCACATTGTTTCAAGATAGGCTTGACGATTTGGATGCCTTTCTCGTCCAGTCAATTGGAGTTGAGGGAGGGGAAGGGGGGTAGCCAGGGCTTGATGTGACCTGTACAAAATCGTACTGCCTCGCAGAGAGCGTGAACTTGTGCCGAGCAAATTGTGGCCCGTTATTTGTGCACACTTTAACCGGAACTCCTTAGCGGACGAAGATAGCCCTGAGAGCCTCAACTGTGGTCCTTGCGCTCGTTTCACACAGTTGCTCGACCTCTGAAAAATTGTAAATGGCATCAAACACAACGACAAAAGCTCATCCTGTGTACTGAAATAAGTCGCACCAACCCGATACCATGGGCATGCTGGAGTTTCGCGCAAAAGAAGAGGCTCTTGCGGTTGCTTGTAGGCATATTTCTTGCAAGTGGGGCAGCTCTGAATAACCAGAGTTATGTCACAATTAAGTCCTTGTAAAAAAATTGGGCTTTTGGCCCTTTATTTTAACTTGCACAGTACCAGATGTCCAGTGTGAACCTGAACATGGTGATCCTTCTATCTGGGCGGCCCTCGCAGACTCTTTAGTCGCGCAGGCGCTTAGTTGCCAAAAAAAACAAATGCTGTGGTAGCTTTTTGGTATTGCTACTTTACAGCATTGGATTTCGAAAGACCCAAAAATTTCTTTTTCCAAGTTAAGAAATTCTTGAAACTTAATTAATTTAATTTAATTTCGTAATTAGTTATTATATCTGAGACAACTTGAAGTTGATACAGGGATCTTTATTTTATGACAGTTATGTACAATTATGTATAATGTTAATGTACGATGACAATTATGTATAATATTAATCTTTAGGAATTGCTGGTGTAGCACACCTGCCAAATCTTCCGATTTTCCTCTAAATGTACGAATTTCAACCGCGCTTACGATTTTACAAATCTTGCTTGAAATTTTAAGGTCAGCTAGAAAACATTTCCTTTTTCTACAAATGATGCACAGTCATTTGGGGAACGACTGTGCTATATACTGCGGCCGCAACGTGCCAACACACGGTTCTTCGATAACACCAAAACTAAGTCGCGTGTTCAGAAAGAAAAAAAAAGTACTAAAGGTCATGATGTGCAGGTGACGCAATTTCTTTCTTCCATGCCATCCCCCCCTGCTTAGATTCCAGTGCGTTTGTTGGGACAGGATAGCAAGCAATTGCAGCATGCAACAAACTTCTGTAGTGAAGCAATTTGATGGTTACTTGAAAAACTTTTGCCCCCTTTTAATACCACAATCTACATTTACTACTCTTATTATCATACATTCAGTACTTGGTAGTGATTTTGAACGCACAGAATTTTTTTGATACAATGGCCATTTGCAATTGCATCATTCATAGTATGCCATTTCATTTTGCATAGAGTTAATGTGAAAACTGAAGTACAAAAGTGGCTAAGTGATAAAAGTGGACTGTTCTTTATTAGTGCATCCCCATACGAACAGTTCTTCTAATGCTAATTTTACTGCTTATCTGACCTCCTCATATGAATAACTGGGCATGAAAAGACTGGGGAAAAAATAAAGATTACAAATTATAACAACAAAAGGGAGCATTAATTCTTCTTGCGATATCGATAGGCTTCATATTTTTAAGTGGCACCTAAAATTTTCAAAAACCGCCATATCACGTCAAACTGGTGCGCAAGCCTTGGTACAGCCCAATGTGTCGCTCGGGTTGCTGTACACAGTATGCTGCTATTAGGTGCACTATAATTCATATTTGTGCTTAATATTACTATTACTAGGCATCTCTGCTTTATTCACTGCTTATTATGAAGTAAAGAGTTGACGCAGTGAAGTGGCACTGCCGTCACAGCAACCTTGGGAACCATAAATCCGCATAAAGCCACAGCACATTGCAGAGTGAAAACATGAACTACCGCAATGAATTGATAGGGCTTCACTTGTTTACCAGTGTACAGTCACTATCGCCCTAACCTACCACTTTTTGCAGCATGTGTTGTGTGTATGACTCCATAGGTGCCAGACATCTCAAAATTGTGATTAAAAAATGTTTCCCTGAGTTTTCAGTGTGACTCAGTAGTATAGTTCCTGTTGCATTAGAAAGAATGGGTACCATAAAAATTGTTGTCACTCCTTTCAACTACCATTGGTATGGTGCGTTGGATGAATAAATTTAGCTTGTGCAGACAGAAATTTTTGCGCAATACTGTATAAATTAATTCATGTGACAAAGGTTGCACTTCATAGTATTGCAGTTATACACCGCAGGTAAATGTGAAATACTCCTGTAACCGCAAGGCTGAACACACCATGAAATTCAATGAATAGCAACAAAATCATCGTTGATACATCATCATCATCATCAGCCTGACTACGTCCACTGCAGGACAAAGGCCTCTTTCATGTTCCGCCAGTTAACCCGGTCCTGTGCTTGCTGCTGCCAATTTATACCCGCAAACTTCTTAATCTCATCTGCCCACCTAACCTTCTGTATCCCCCTAACCCGCTTGCCTTCTTTTGGAATCCAGTTAGTTACCCTTAATGACTAGCGGTTATCCTGAAACCATACATTCATACAAATAAGTGTATGGTTTCTCTCCAGGTGCTGCTTCAACTTACCTTCATCTCTTGTACTTTTGCAGGCTAAATCCAGAGAGTTGCAAAGAGGTTGAAGACGAGGAAATTGTGGCACTTAGCAGTCTCACTGTGGGCACTACCCTTCGAGGGTTTGTGAAGACTGTGAACAAACATGGTTGTTTTGTCACTGTGGGATGTGGAGTAGTGGGTCTGATACCCTTGTCAAAGCTGCCTGCTCAACTGCAGCGGAGCCACAAAGCCATGAAGATAGGCGAGCTGGTCACTGTTGTCGTGAAAAAAATCCAGGCCTCGGAGAGACGGCTATTCCTTGGTCTAGTCCATAGAGTGCAGGCAAATACCATATTGTCCCGCAAGAGGAAATTGTCTAATTCCTCTACAGATGAGCTAATTTTCGACAGTAGCGAAAAGAAAGTTAAGCTTGACAACCCACTGCCCAGGCTTAGTCTGAATGAGGGCTTCAGCTGGGATGTCGAAGCCACACCAGACTTACAAAAGCTACTAGAAGAACGGCCAGCTGCTAATAGTAGTGACGACGAAGATGATGATGACGGTAGTGCAAAGAAAAGTCGCAAGGAGATCCGTCAAGAAAGGGAGCAGGCTGAAGCGCAGTTACGCAAGGTAAAGCATCATTTGAACATATGCTGTAGTTGTGTAGTACTTTGTTATTGAAGTGCCCTGTGAAATATAACATAACCCCTTTTTGTTTTCTTTGTTTGGTAAACATGTTCCTCTGACTTGTGTAGTTTATATCTTTTCCTTTTAATGACACACCAGATGTAATAACAAAGTCAAAAGTCTGTTTCATTTCTCAAATGATCTACTTCTACATCACAAACAGTAGTGCGTGTCTTACTGCTGGATTTTATTGCAGAAGGAACGCATGCTGGTTGACCCAAGTCGTGAGCCTGAGACAGTTGACGATTTCGATCGGTTGGTCTTGGTGTCCCCCAACAGTTCTATTGTATGGCTGCGGTACATGGCTTTCCATTTGCGTCAAGCTGAGATTGAGAAAGCACGTGCTGTAGCAAGGCGAGCGCTGTCATGCATTGACTTCAGGTAATATTTCTCGTGTCTGTTGATAATATCAGGTCAGTTGTAACATCAAGTCTCAGTCTGCAGAGAAATGCTGTTTCTGTGACAAAGCTTATGTACTGTCAATTTTGTGTTTATTTGTATCCTTTAAACCAGTCCGGAGTTTTATTTTAATCATGCTTACAGAACCAATCCGAATTGTTATAATGGGTGCAAAATCGTCAGAAGAGCACTCCTCTCTTGCTAGACTAGCTAGGGAGGACTGCTCTTTAGAGAGCAGACGGCTAGTTAGCTTGGCTGGTAGAGCTAGCGTTATTGCAGCAATGCAGCGATTGTAATGCCATCACATTAAAGGGATGGGAATCTGAGCATAACCTTGTAAGTGTAAATACAAAAATGTGCCAGAACGAATTCCAATGCTTTACTGGCTTGCATGTACAATGGAAATTTTCATGAAAGGGAACATGCAACCGCATGGCCTGTGCGCTCCAGCGGCTGCTTGCCGCGCCTTCAAGCGAGATTGTGGGCAACCACAACCTTTATTCACGTCATGTATTGGCGAGCAAAGCAAAAGAAACAGTCGTGGGAGCCGTGCAACTGGCTGCTCAATTAGAACCCTCTCCTCCTTCAGGCCGATTACGCAAGCGGCTGGGCCAGCGCCATGTGGTCTGCTGCCTGCGAAGTGCTTGTTACGCAAGCGTGCTCGAAACGTGGAAGCTATGATGCTCTGCTTTCATGAGTTACGCTTTTGCTGATTAGAGCTATTTAAGCGGCAGCAGTTTTTTGGTGGTTGGCTGCTTAAAAATTTCCCCTGGAACGCTGTGGAAAACCTTCTCGATAGAACCCCACATAACCAAGAGCGTATCGTCTGCCAATACAAAACGGATGTCGGTGCTCGACACCATAAAGACGTGCACAGTGACTGCCGCTGGTGTGGAGATGATAGCTCGAGATGGTGATGTGTAGCAAACAGAAGAAGAAAAGGTCTCATGGTGGTTGTGACACTCTTTAGTTGCATGTGTAAGTAACATAAATGCACGCCCTTATGGTGTCGAGCGTAAGCTATAACTGTTTATCGCATAAACAGTTCTACTTAGGACGTTCTACTTGGGACGTTATCGCATAAACAGTTTTACTTGGGACGTTCAACTTCCACAGTGTGCCGAGAACAGTCTTCCGCCTTTCAGTGACGGCAGAGACTTGTCGATCGATGATAAAAACTTCGCATGATTGCGGTGGTGAAGCATCGTAAAATTGCCGACAACCTTATCACAGTCATCTGCTGATGCCCATCTGCTAAGTTGCGCACGTTTAAACTGCACAGATTGACGGCGTTACGAGCATGTCATGCTAGGCCGCTTGCGCGTTACTTGCTGAAATGCATGTATTCATGTTGAACGCACAGGCTACTCATTGCACCCGAGCACAATAATGCGCAAACGTGTGCTACTGTAGGCTGCAAACGGCTCGGCATGCGACGACAAGAGTCGAGTAAGCAGTGTGCTGCACACATGTGTATTAGCCAGGGATGATTGGTTCCACGTGGTGGTACCGGGCTTCAGTGTAATGGCATGAGTTAACTGCGAACGTGGTAAATTCACTCGTGAGCAAGTGGCCGTTGCATAACACGCGAAAAGGCCTAACTTGTCAGTGGAGAGGTTGGTTGCACTTTTTAATAATAAAATAAAAAGGTTTGGCCGCTAAGTGATTGTTTTTAAGGGCAAGTCTATATAGAACTGAGGGGCTTGTTCAGTGAATACAGAAATAAGAGTGCCGGTGGTCAAGAACCCTATGAAAGCACAAGGGAAAAGGTGGTGTGTCACTTATTCTTGCTGAAACAATTAATAGGCGTGCAGTTTTCATTTGCCCTCCGAAAAAATGAAAACTCTACACCTGTGGTTCACAGCTGTACATTTCGTAAGTTGGTGCTGTGATTGAATCCTGTACTGCAGGTGAAACATCAAAAGCTGAATAATGAAGCAGTACGAGAAGACATAAGCTGAGTATCCTTTGGTGTGTGCAAGGATGGGAGCATAATTTGTGTCTAAAGGCTAATGTGGGGCATAGCATAAATTGGTGGCTAGGTTACGATAGAAATGCTCATTCATGGTGGTTAAAAATAAGCTGGTCTCCTTAACATTTTCGGTCTTTATTCATAATGCAGAGAAGAGCAAGAAAAGCTGAATGTGTGGACAGCACTGCTAAACCTGGAGCACTTGTATGGAGCACAAGACTCTCTTGACAGCGTCTTCAAGGAGGCCCTGCAGTTCAATGAGCCACTGAAGGTCTACATGCACTTAGCACAGATATATGTCGAGGGCAACAAGAGGGAGGTCAGTGCTAGAGAAGAGTGCATACTTCTGCGATGTGTCTTTCCAAAACTCTTGTGGTGTCTAGTCTCAATGTTGTTGCTTTGAAATACAAGTGCGCAACTGACCAAGGACTTCAAAAGACAAGGATAAGTCCACATTTTTTTTTCGGTAGACCTTATTTAGTTATGCGCTTGTATTTCAGAGTACAGTGAACGAAACTCTCTTAATGAAATTGCAGCCTAAATAGAACAACTGCTACTAATATGGTTGGCCTTCTACTTGTTCTGCTCCCCTGTTTATCTTTCAGTAAACGAAACTCGTGTTAAACTAAACACATTTTGCAGGTCTCGTCGGGTTTCGTTTAAGAGGAGTCTACTGTAACGTGAATCACCAACTCATCCAATCAGTGTTGTGTTGAGAATTGGGTGTATCTGGTTCCTCTTGTGCAGAATATGTCCACAGTTCTGAGTTACTTTAAAATTCAGTGAAATTGGCAGCAGGAGTCTCAAGCTAAGAAATTTCTCTACTAAAAAAAAATTGATTGTTTGGCTAGTTGTTTGTGCATGAGTGGCAGAAATAAATGAATACAAATAATAAAATGACAAGGAACACAAGAACAAGGTCTTCATCTAATTCGTTCTGTTCTTTGTCATTTTATCACTTGCACTAATTTATTTCAACCAGTGCTGCTCTTGCATTCTTTTATATTACTCGTGTTTTCTCTTGCACACTACACATATTTTACGGTATGCCAAAGGGCCTTACTGGACTTTGTTGACTTGTTCAGTACAATTCAAGTTGTGTAAAATGTACTTTTTTCTTTTTACTAACTTAGAGCTCAAGAATTGCTTGTTGTAAGTAGCACAATTTCTTATACATATTAAGGTAAACTATGTATTTTCTTATACGAAGTATTCCGATGACTAGATGGGGAAGAAGCAAATGAAAATTAATAAAGAATTGCTGTTGGCATATATCAATGCTTCGGTAATAAGAATGGTGGTAAAGGGGGGGGGGGGGTAATAAATAATTGGAGATATAGACCAATCAACTGTTGAATTAGAGTTGAAGATAAATATGCAGAAGACAGAGATAGTGCTGGGATGCCTGGCAAAAGAACAAGAGTACATAATTGACAACTGCACCCAAAAATCTGTACAAGAGAATGTACACTCGGACGTCATTATAACAAATATGCATCTTACACAACAATAAGTTTGTTATATCCAAAGATGTGTTATAAAAGTGTGTTCCTAACACTATATATTTATTGTAAGAGCATTTTTTATATACTTCGTTATAATCGGGTCCATTATATCAGACTGGTTACGGAAACGGGAGCTTTCTCATGTAAAAGAAATTCTCTAACGAATGAGGATGGAATAGAGCACACACAACAGACATTCCAAAATCATGACTGGCAACTTTTCGCTGTCTTTTAAGTGCAAAGTTTACAATCATTTAATTCTGCTCATACTAACATGTGGGGCTGAAATTAGGGGGATAACAGCAACACTCAAGAAGTCAAGAACCACACAAAGTGCAATTATATGTAAAATGATAGGTGTAACTCTATGAGAGATAAGGAGGCAGCAGAGTGGATCAGAGAGCAAAACAACATTACCTGATGTCCTAGTTGACATTAAGAGAAAGAAATGGACCTAAGCAGGTCAGGTAATTCAAAGAACGGATGACCAGTGGTCAGAGTAACAAAGTGGATACTAAGGGATGGGAAATGCAGCAAATAACAGCAAATGGTTAGGTGAAGTGATTAAAGGGGAACTCCGGGGTTTTTTCGTTATTCACCGATTTCAATAAAACTTTGAACATGTGTTCTCGTCGGTACCATGGTGGTATGTGCCAAATCACACAACCACAAGGCATTTAGTTTTCTTAGAAAACAAATTTTAAAATTGGTACCCAATTCTGAAATCACATTTGTAAACGCGGGCCACCCTGTATTTGTGACTGAAAAACTCCATCTTTTCTAGCAGAGGGATGCAGTGCACGCTTTTTTCTATGAGGCGATGACAGTGTGAGCACAGTTCAGATTTGTCAGCTGAATACAGCGTGTAAGTCGTCGTTGACGTCGTATTTTACAATATTTAGCCAGGAGGAAATCGGTTCGAGGTATGTCAGATGCTTCAAAAAGCGATGTTTCTGTGCTCAGATAGTAGCTGCAATCATCGCTGAACTTGTCACTGGTAAGTTCAGACGAACTGGCGCAGCTTGATCAAGCGTCGGATGACATTGCCAACTTGCTATTCGCACGTCAGAAAGGGCACGTTAGCAATGTTTACACCCTGGCCAGCCATGGCGGGGTGTAGCGGATCTCGTGACGTCATCTGATACCCACCATAGATGGCGGAGCAGCTCCTTGTTTCGGTTTCTGTTTTGACTCATTGTATATTGCTTAACTAAAATAATTTATGAGTGTCGGAGTAAAATGAACCACCCTAGCTTTTTCAGGAATGTCAATACTATTTGAAAGCATCATTATCTCAGTATAGTTGAAAATCCTCCGGAGTTCCCCTTCCAATTAGAAAACTTGCATCTACTCAACGTAATCTTTTCACATAAGACGGGGAAAATTCAAGATCATTCAGTGGGGCTTTCGTCCTGCAATGGACATACTATAATAGGCTGAGGATGATGATGATGTACTTGAAACAGGTAAATGTTGAATGCATGAAAACATTGATGTTTGGTAACTCTCATTAATTTAATATTGCTGCAGAGCACTTTTTCATTGAAGCCAGGCAGTATGCAGTCATGTTTATGTAGCAGAAATTTTGAGAATAGCATCATTAAAACTGTGCATCTACTTGCAGCGCCTGAAGGGACATTTCAGAGATTTGTCCCAATTAGGTGCCGATTTCATTATTGCAAGTTGATTTGACTTCTTCTATGGAATATTCTCAACCACTCTACCATCTGTTTGGGTGGTTCGCTTTGTATTGGCATGGTTTTGACCAGCAGTGTAGTTTGTATCTAAAGCTTTCGAACAGCAAAGCTTTTGCACGACAACTTAGGAAGGCTTATCTTGAAATTGATGTGTGAATATTTGTGTAAGTGAATAGTCACACTTTGAACTGGCACCACTTTGTTTTCTCATTTGAATACTTGAGCTGTCACGTCATTAGAGCATAGCGTTTTGTAATAGAGGGAAATCTGGTGCTAGTGTTCGTAGCAGCTGCTGTGTGATATGCTTCATTCAGCCTGTACGAGTATGATGGGCAGTATGTGGACTTGCCTAAGCTTCATTTGAAGGCTCTGTATGACCTGCAGCCGCTTAGTCGCAAAGAAGTTCAGCAGAAGTTCTGGAGTTCCACTTTACCAGCTTGAGCCCTCCCCCTTTTTTAAGGCTTACCAATAGACCTCTTGCACGCAATGGCAGAGTGCTCCAAGGATGCGTTGAGCACTATGAAAAAGTGTGTACATAGAGCGAGCTGGCTGTTTGGTCACCCATTACCCATTGGCGTCGAGGGAACACAAAACAATAATAGCACGTTGACACTTGTTCACTATACTTCACAAATACTATTGTAACAAATACTAATGCAATATATAACCGATGCGATGTATAAATACTATTGTAATAGTATTGTTACTATATTATTATAAATACTACACATATCCAAATGCATGTGCATCTATCTCTACGCGTGAAATCTGAAAGGATTAGCGCAGTGCACTGCAGGTATTAACCGCGTGTGTATGTATTAAGGCAGTTAAGCGGCATGCACATGTGCTGCCACAATCAAGACCTACTATAATGTGAGTTGAAAGACTGAATTTTGTTTATTTAATGCTTGCCTGTAATTTACTGATGCGAATGTGACATATTGAATTTCCAGGGATACCGTTCAACATTAGCATTTAAGGGGGGGACACGGGTTTTAGGAGTTAGTTTTGTGCTTCTCAACTGCATTTAGTGGCTATGGCCTTTAAAAGACAATTTCTGTGTTTTTCACAATTACTCATATCTACTGTGTGGTCACCTGTCAGCCATTCTGCCAAAACACAGTCGTTTGTAAAATACAGTCCTTGCAGTTAGTGTAAATAAATAGTAATCAGACCTTGTCTCGTTACTTGTGGTGCAAGTGATATGCACGCTGTCTAATAAATTACACGAAAAAACACTCTCCAGCCACGTAATGTTTATAGTTTTTAATATCAAAATGAGAAACTGGCTCTACGTTTCGGGAACCATTCACTCTCTTCGTCGGGGTGTGACTGTTCGGCCGGCTCCGAAGTTAGCGACTTTTCTTAGTCTTCCTATGTATCAGGACCCATTCGATCCCTTCTTCAGGGGGTGACTGTCCAGCCAGCTCTGAAGCTAGTGACTTCTCTTCGTCTAAGAAAAATTGCTAGCTTTGGAGCCACCCGGGCAGTCACCCTCTGAAAAAGAGACCGACTGGATCCCAAATTGTAGGGCCAGTTTTTAATTTCAAGTATAAAAACTGTCGATTAAAAGTGGCTGGAGAGAGTGTTTATTCATATAATTTTTACCCAGCCAGACAGATCTCTGTCAAATATGTTTACCTTTAAATTGTCTAATATTAATGTATCTTATTGTAGTAGATGTCGATTGTACTCTCTCGCATAATCTTTAAATATGAGTTTCACCTTCTTCTACGTGAATATTGTAGATGGACATTGGTTCCGAATAGATCCGCGAATTGCGTTGACCATTCGGAGATTCATCTGGAAAACCAAGCTGTATGTTTTTTTATTTGATTTACGCCATAGGGCACCTGGCGTCAAAACAAACAATGATGCTTCGGTACCGCACAGCCTATCCAACAGTGGTATGCGGGAACACAGCAGCAGTTCGTGATGGGATGATGCAGGAATATTTTGCACTTTTCTAATATTCACTTGGTTTGAGAAGTGCTGGCATTGTGGAGGTGGAAAGCTAAAACGTGAGATCTCTGAGCTCATGGTGGCAACTGGTTGGTGTACGCACTTTTCCCACAAGCGCTTGTGCGCCCATTGGTAGTGCCTATGTACTTGAAAAGGGTCTACTCAAATTAGCGGAACACTAAAGTGTGTGCACTCAAAGACAGAGGGAGGCAATGACAACACACAGTATATGTGTTGTCATCACCTCCATTTGGCATTGTGTGCGCGTGTCTATGGAAAACCAAAAATCAGTGCTCTTGCTATTCAAATGAGCTCATGAGAATTATTCAAAACAAAAGTCGAAACAAATAATAAAGCCAAAAGTGTGTTTGAACCCACTGTTCCCTCTAGTAAAGCTTGAGAATTATTCGTGACTGTTGTCACTGTTTTTTTTTTCTTATTTTATGGTGAGAAAAACCTGTCTACTGCTTTGTCTAAGAATTATCTAAAGCACTTGACAAACATATCTGTGACAAAAAGTGGTAAATATCTAGTTATATATATATATCACATGGAGAAATTCTGCTTAGTTTCACATGCATCGGTGGCTTTAGGTGCTTTCTACATATTATTTTCCTGTTTGCAGCTAGCGGAGCAACTCTACAAGCAGATGCTGAACAAGTTCAAACAGCATGCAGATGTCTGGCTTAGCTTTGGCCTGTTCTACATGAAATGTGGACAGATTGAGGCTTGCAGGGCCCTTCTTCAGCGTGCCCTCAAAAGCCTACCGAGTCGGGAACGTAAGTGTGCACTCCTTACTGCTTCACCTCTGCACACAAATATAATTGGATAAGACAGGGGAACGGACTACCACCGGTTTGTAGCACAAAGCTCCGAGGTAATCCATACGAATTTCTCCACACACACACAAAAAAAGCTGCTTTAAGTTGCCAAAAAATTTGTCCTGGTTCGGGGACAGAATTCAGGACCAAAGGCATTCGATCCTAGAACCAGGACCAATTTTTCAGCAGCAAAGAAGCTTTCTTTCTGAGAAATCCATATGGATTTTCTTGTGGCTTTGTGCTGGAAATGGGTGGCTGTCGATTTCCCTTTGTTCCCTTTACACTACTTTGTAAAATTCCTTAGAACTGATTAGCAAATGCAATTGGAGCTTGTGTGTACTAAATATTTAGGTGCACATTAAAGGACCCAGTGTGGTTGAATGCGTTAAATAGTTCTCAAGAACATTGATCCAAATGATGTTTCTGCACAGAGAACCCAGTATTTAGTGCGAGTGGCATAAAGTAACGTTCCTTTGAATCTAATCGCTGATACACATAGCCCTTTTGCCATTTTCTTTCAGAAACATAGACAAATGTATTTACAAAGCACATATTTTTATGCTGTGTTCATTTATTTACTCTCTGCTGATATGTGACAAGTTATGAATCAGCCTGCTGATGGCCAAATTAAAAATGCTTGTCACCTTCGTTATTGTCATTGCTGAAAAGATAGTTACTAGTACAGTGTACTAGAATGGGGTGCTCACTGAAGGGTGGAGAGTGACTCCCTTCATGTTGTCGCTGAGAGGCGACGCGGCTCGCAGAAAGTGGCAGCAGCGCCCCTAGCGGGCGCCCGATCTGTCGACATGGGGAGGGCCATGGCGGCGCAGCGCAGCGATAGGGCAGTGAGCCCACTGCCTCCTTTTAGTACACTGTAGTTACTAGGTTGTTTACTCCATGACTGAATAATTGTTACTTTGCCAGAACTGCAGGCATGCGAGCGACATTTTCCTGCTCCTGAAAAGTAAGGCTGTTCTCGAGAGACAATTTGGCAAATTTTTGTGACTCGCAGGTGCCTGTTAGATTTTGTAACTCAACAGGGTTTCGTTTTCTACGCTGTTGAGTGGAATGAAGCCTTTCCTATGTTCAGTTCACTGCAGCATATGTCTATGCAGTAAAAAAAGGTCCTGTAAAGTGTGTGCCTACACATGTTTGAACAGGTGTAGTACTATTTGTGGATGTCAAAGAAGCTTTTAATCAAATGGTGCAGTTATTACTCTAGTTAAGCAGGTGCTATTGCATTTTAAGTTTTGAGGTTTAAATGTTTTTCAAGTGTTGAATTTTAAATGTTAGGTTTTAAGTGTTTAAGTCTTAGGTTTGAGGTGTTTAGATTGACTGCATATTTCTGCGCTCACTTGTAGATACCATGGTGATTAATAATTCATTCCACACCCATACATCACAATGCATATCACTGTCATGATTTTAGACTCTACACACACCTTTTACCAGTCATGGGTACGTTACAGACAAAAAGTAACCCTGTTACAGTTACAGTTACTGTGAAAAAGTATCATCGTTACTTTTCCTTACCACATAAAATAAGTTACTGATTATATACAAAATTAAAGTACTGTAGACTCTCAGTAAACGGAACCTGAAAAGACCAGGAAAATATGTTCCATTTAACAGGAGTTCTGTTTACTGACTGGTGAACATTGCAGAGGTAACTGTTCCGTTTAAGCTGTAGTTTCGTTTAACCTATTTCTGTTTACTGAGAGTGTACTGTATTTTGTAAAAGCGTGCGAAGAGCAATGAGGCTTGTGTATCAGGTGAACATGGCATCCATGCAGTCTATTTCTCATATACTTCAATGTGCATCAACCCTACTTGTTTGGAAAGCTTTGCATCAGCTGGGCATACAGTTTTTTAACACCCCTGTCACACGGTCACTCTAATGCGATTTACAACGAATGACATTAGGTGAAGTTAATGTGATTTTACTGGCCTACTGTCACATTAATAAAAAGCTGCTGCAAGAATATAAACAGAGCTATTAGATTTATCTTGCCAGAGCTGCACAAAAGAAACAAAGTCAAGTCTATGGTCAAGCCAAGAGTCAATCAAGAACCAGCATTGCCAACAATATGATGGGGCATGGTGACAGTGAACTGAAGCGAGAGAATACGGCTAGCATTCCTGCTGCAGAAATGAGATGACTGCAGCTAACTTGTGCTGTCACCTCCTTGATCACCAAAACACTCGGAATCGGACCATCAACACCCGCGATACAGGCAATGACAGCCAAGCACAAATAAACATGACCGACGTACAGCCACTGTGGTTGAGTAGCTTTCTTTTAGAAACTTCCGCTCGTGCTATTCCATCATCAACCCAGTCGTAAGCTAACCCAGTTAAAAGCAAAATACTTGAAAAATTACAGCATTTAGTAATAATATAATACTTGGTGTTTTGCATCCCAAAACCAAGATATGATTATGAAAATGCTGTAGAGGGAAATTTTGACCATCTGGGGTTCTTTAGCGCGCACTGACATCGCACACTGCATACACCTCTTGTTTTTGAGCTCCACCTAAATCCGAGACCGCCTGCTGGGATCGAGGATCAACAGCCGAGCACATTAACCACTGTTCCATCGAGGCAAACAAATTAAAATAGACATCTCCCAAACAGGTTCTTGGCGTTGAGACTACACATTTGGTCTGAAATCTAATAATCCGAATAAGTTTAAACCGAAAATATCGTTTTCATTAAATGACATTAGTTTGCCATGTACTGTACGATGTCGGGGCATGTTAAAGAACACCAGGTAGTCGGAAGTTTTTGGTGCTCTACTAGAGCGTTTCTCATAATCATATTGTGGCTTTGGGATGTAAAACCCGAGCTATTACAATGAAATCTCGATACAACCAGTCTCAAGGCACTGCTAGAAATCATTAGTTATTTTGGAAAGTCGTTGCAGTGAAGGTATAAAAAAAATTGTGCAAATATCGTAAACGCAAACACCGTGAGTGGCCTACCTGTGCTTTGTATACCTTCGCAACCGTATTATGTTGCTCGAATAAACGCAAAAAATAAAGCACAAAATACTATGGAATCGGTGCACGTTTCAGAAAAGGCGCGGTCCATCCTGATGTGGGCGACTTGACAATGCTGAAAGACGAACTCTTGAGCATGCACATCCTTCTTACGTGCTGCGAAGTGTCAGCGTTAAATACTCATGCTTCATGTTGGTTTGCGTGCGCTGTTTGGGTGGCGTCTTCGCTCTCATCGCCATTTCTTTATCATGACAAATTATATGGATTTTAGAATCGTTAGGCAAGCTCATGTGCATGCTTCGTCGTCACACTGTGCGCAGTGTTCTAGCGATGCATGGGTAATCATCGGCGACTTCATCCAATAGGTCACTCGTGTCGCATTTTTCACTGTCGTAGCATTCCTTTCATGC
Source organism: Rhipicephalus microplus (assembly GCF_043290135.1). Lineage (NCBI taxonomy): Eukaryota > Metazoa > Arthropoda > Arachnida > Ixodida > Ixodidae > Rhipicephalus > Rhipicephalus microplus. The sequence goes on from NC_134710.1 coordinate 69,122,069, forward strand.
TGCTTTCGGAGCTAATCTTGAACTTTCAACCACGAACCAAGGCGCTAGAAAACAGCCATGGAACAAACACGCAGGTCAAGCTGCCCGACGAAAACAAAGGCAACGGAGGGAAACCCGACGCAAAAAACAAGTACCAGGCGATGATGATGGCGATAGGTTTATCACACATTTGTACAGGGTGGGCAGATAGAAATACGCGGGCTCTCCGATGATGATGGTAGTGGCACTTATGAAGCTGGGCAATATTTCTACAGGTGTTAGTACCGTATTTGCATGCATTATTTGCGCACCTCTAATATTTTGCCAGTTTTTCGAAAAAAAAATATTTATTCGCATATTTCATGCTTCCCGATCCGCCCGAGCCAGCTTGCGCGCCTCACCGAGCAGATGAGCACGGTCAAACTGGCTGCGAGTGCGAAGTCCCCTTTTCCGAGGACGTCCCCCGAGCTAGCTAGGGTCCCTAGAACACCGCACCCGAACACAAACATGTTGACGGGTCGCCAGAACTGCTCGAGCGTTTGCCTCTCCTTATCTCCGAATCTCCACCACCACGATGGCGAGAATGCACACTCGCGTCACGACACAGACGACTTTGTGCATCGGAGGTGTGTGAAAGCCTGTCGCGTGATCTGTTCCCCTCATTCTCTGCGTCCGCGCTGCAACGCATGTTTTGTCGATTTCGGAAGTTAAGGTTTCACCATCCGGCCGACGCGTTTTGACAGTTCTCTTGCGGTGTGCAACAGTAATTATATTGTAACGCAGACTGAAAGAGCGAGGAAGAAGAAGAGATAGGGAAATCGTCAACTATTACAGGGGGCAATGTACTTTGTAGAAGAATCTCTCCAGTTCCACACAGTCAAGCGTAGGGCGGCATTCATGAAGGAGGTCTATCCCTAAAATGACGTCATGAGTTGGGCGAGCCAGTACAGTGAATTCGACTCGAAAATTTTGTCCACCAATCGTGAGTACAACTGAACAAATACCAACAGGGAATAACGCTTTGCCTCCAACTCCACGAAAAGTTTCTTTACGATTCCACGCGAATATAACTTTGTGACCCAAGAAACGATGTTTGAAACGAAGACTCATAACCGAAACAGCAGCACCAGTGTCCACAAGAGCAAGAGTATTTACACCGTCTATGCACACACGCACTATGTTCATCAACATCACAGCAGAAGGAGGAATTGGTGAAACTGACCATCTTGCGACCGCACCTCCATCGGTTGCACCAGTTAGTTTCCTAGCTGATGCGGGGAAGGTGACCGACGACGCAGAGACGGGCGGGACCGTGTCGGAGGTGGCGGCAGGCTTCGCTCGGAGGCGGGGCACTCGCTGCGAAATTCGTTAGGCCATTGCTGTCAGGGACGGTGGTCGGCCAGCTGAGAGATCCAGGTTTCGTGCATACGAGGCGGGTGCGTCGAAAAACGTGGTGGCATAGGCGTTTCGTACATACGAGCCGGATACGTCGAAAAACGTGGTGGTGGGACACATGTGTGAGACCACATGTGTAGCAAACGGGGACTTGTTGGCTTACATTAGCAGGAGCAGAGGTGGCAGAAGTACGCGGAGACGGGTCGTGCTCCGCAGGAACATTATGTGATGACGCATTGTAATCTTCTGGTAGAGGCCTGGTTCACGACGGTCGGAGGTCCGCAGCAGCATGTCGAGATGATGACATCCGGTGGTGGCCGTGACCCGTCGGGGAATACGGAAGCCGCGGGGTAAAATATGCAGTTTCTGTGCGTGGTTGGTTTTCGACGTGGCACTCTTGCATCCAGTGGGGAGGTGGTTCGGGGCACCTGCTTGAAGTCACCTTCAAGCAGGTGAACATCACCTGCTTGAAGTCGTACAAGCTCTTCTCGAACTACCCAACGTACGAGGAAGGGAATGTCTTCGCAGGTGGCGACGTCCATACTTGCGACAGTGGGAACATTGTCCAAGCGCCCGAACTTGAGTAAAGTTTTCCGAGTCTTCAACGCCTCGAATGCGCGACACTGCTGCCTGAAAATCGAAGGAGTGTTCAAGTTTTCTTTTGTTATCAAAAAGTCGTACACGTCCTCGGCGATGCCTTTTAACAAATGACCGACTTTGTCTTCGTCAGACATATTTGCATTGACAATTTCGCAAAGCTTCAATATTTCTTCAATGTAGGTTATGCACGTCTCGCCGGGCAACTGAGCCCTACGTGACAGCGTTTGCTCAGCTCTCTTTTTCATAGAACTCGTGTCCCCAAAGCAGGCCTTCAGTTCCTTAACAAATATATCCCAAGTGGGGAGGACAGGTTCATGGTTCTCAAACCAAAGCAAGGCTGTCCCGGCAAGGAAAAATACTACGTTCACGAGCTTCGCCAGTGCACCCCATTCGTAGTAGCGGTTCACTCTGTCGAAGTGTTTTAGCCAAGCGTCCACGTCTTCGTCAGTTTTACCTGATAATACTCGTGGTTCAGGTGCCCAGTAGTCTGGTTGTCGAGGTCGACGGCCACCTTGTGCCGTGTCGGTGGCACTGGTGGATGCAGCAGCATAGTGCGTCAATGGGATTGCTGTGTCGTCGTTCATGCTGATGTTGTCCGAGGTTAGGCCAGCTAAGCGTCTGCTTCTTCGAAGAACTGCTGCGGTGTCCAGGATGGCAAGTCACCCAGCACCGCTCCACCAAAGCTGTTACGGATGTGATTGGTTGTTACGGATATGATGTGATGTTACGGATGTGATGTGATACAGCGAAATTGAAGCTTGCTGTTCTTAATTTCGCCGAAGAAAACGGGAAGCGTGCCGTCGCAAAGCACTTCAACGTGACGACCGGCGCGATCGGTATGCGAGAAAGTAAAAGAGTGCTTGCTTGCTAATGCAAGTTTTCTGCCATTGAAGGAGGCCTTTAAAATATGTGTGGATGCTTACTTCTTCCGGTATCGCGGTGTCGTGGGACCTAGTTTCTTTCAGTATTGTTGAAAGAGCTTCACGAAGCTAAAGCTTTCGAACGTACTTGACGGTACTAAGAACGATGTACTTCGGGAGGGCCGTGGCAGCGGCCACGATGATGATTCCCAATCAGACTTCGTGATCAACGATTCCCGCTAGAACACGCGTGACCGAATCTGACTGGTTAAAGTACATTCTAATTCTTTCAAATACAGTACACTCGCGATAATTCAAACTCTGATAATTCGAACTTTCGGTTAATTCATACAAAATTCAAAATTTTGGTTGGCTCGCTATGCTTTCAATGTATTTAAAAGCCGCTTAATTCAAACTTCGTCATTCGGTTAATTCGTACTTTCTGCCTGTCCATACAGGAAAATTTCTGCTGATTTGCCGGCAATATTTGAAAATTTGCGTGCTTATGATTATCATAATAGTCTGATATTGAAAAATAAGCGCCTTAAAACTTCAAGGGAAAAGGTTTTGCCACACAATCATTTCTCAGCATTCCGCGCCGCGGTGGAAAAAAAAACGAAAAACAAAAACGGCCCGGTGGTTACGAAGCTGGCTCGCGGCTTATCTCTGCTTTTCCGGCGTGCCGGTGGCGCCGGCCGACTCCGAAGCACGTGACCTGCCCACAGAATGCGTACAGGTCTGCCCGTCTTTCTTACGTGCTGCGCATTTTTCGATCGACCATGTCACCGCGAGGAAAATATCGGACACTACCCCTAAAAGAGAAATTGGCCGCTATCCAAGAAGTCGACGCTGGGGTAAAGAAGACCGAAGTGGCACTGAAGTATGGAATAACCAAAAGTACTCTCACAACCTTCTGAAAGCCAAAGACAAGCTGCAGAATAACGCGAGCCGCTTCGCTCCCGATCGGAAAAGGCTTAGGGAAGCTGCGTACCCGGATCTCGAAAACGCCGTGCTTCTTTGGCTCAAGCGCGCACGGAGCTCCAATTTACCGATAAATGGGCCAATCCTACGAGAGAAAGCTGAAGAACTTTCCTTGCGCTTGGGAATTGAAGATTTCAAGTGCAGCGATGGCTGGATTTCTCGGTTCAAGGAACGCCACGGTCTCTCCTTCAAAACAGTGAGTGGTGAAGCAGCAGTGGTCGATGAAGCTGTTTCTTCTGACTGGCGGCAGACTAGACTTCAAAGCCTGCTGCTTGAATACTCCCCGGCTGATGTATATAATGCCGACGAAATGGGGCTGTTTTTTAAGTGCCTGCCCGATCAAACCTTGTGTCGCAAGCGAGAGCGTTGCACTGGCGAAAAGCTGAGCAAAGAACGGTTAACCGTCATGGTTTGCGCCAATATGGACGGAAGTCACAAGCCAGAACTCTTCGTTGTGGGCAAGTCAAAGCGTCCCAGGTGCTTTAAAGGCGTCCGAACGCTCCCAGTTGCATATTACGGAAACACGCGAGCCTGGATGACGCAAGCTTTGTTCGAGGGTTGGCTCCGCAAACTGGATGGGCAAATGAAGGGAGCGAAAAGGAAAATTTTGCTCATTGTTGATAACTGCCCTGCGCACGGCAACGTGGAGGGGCTGGAAGCAATTCGCCTTGAATTTCTGCCTCCTAACACTACAGCTGTCCTCCAGCCCCTGGATCAAGGGGTAATCAAATGCTTGAAGCTTAATTACCGGAAAACACTGTTAAAGAGAATGCTGATATGTATGGACAATTCCATGCCTTACAGTGTCACACTACTCTCATCGTTGGGCATGCTCACCGACGCATGGAATGCTGTCACATCAGCAACAATAAGGAACTGCTTCGAGCATGCCTTCCGCATACCTGGCTGCAGCATTGCCACTTCATCTGACTGCTTGCAGACTGAGGGCGACGATGAAAGCCAAGTGCTGTCTGCTCTAAAAGCGCACAACATAGCTGCCGACCTCGACAGTTATGCAGCTACTGATGATAACCTGTGCGTGTGCAGGGAGGACACACTCGATGACTTGGTGGCAGAGGTGCTGCCAGCACAACACAGCAGTGAAAGTGAAGAAGAACCGGAAGTGGAAAATGTGACAACTGCACAGGCTTTCCAGTACATTGCTAAAGTGAGAAAATTTCTGACAACAACAGAAAACTCTCAGAATCAACTGGCAGCACTTACTGGCATCGAGAGCTTTGTGCTAAATGCGCATGTGGCAAATAAGCAGTTGACCATCCATGATTTTTTTAAAAGGTCTAGTCAGCAGTAGATAGTCAATAAACTTGTTGACCATACATGCACCGCTCTCTGTTTTTGTGTAGTTAGGATCTAGATAGAGATGCTTAAAAGTGTGAATATAGATGTCTGATCATAATTTGTGCTGTCACCTTATCCAGAGTCGCATATGTGAGAACTTCTGATAATTCAAACAGCCTGATAATTCAAACAAAATCCAGGGGTCCCTTCGAGTTTGAATTAATGAGAGTCGACTGTATAACAAGTACACTTCCTTCGTGCCCCAATTTATTTATTCTGTTTTTAATGTATATACTGTGTGCGTTAGGACTGTGACACAATATTTTGTATGCGCTCGAGAAATCCCCGCATAATTTGCCCACCCCGGGGCCCCAAAATTGTGAAAAAAAGTGCGTCAATTCTGCGAGTGAATACGGTAATTTTTTCAAGTTGCTGTTCATTATTTTGAAGTGTTGGGGTATGAGAGGGGGATTAAATTCTATACATTATTCTGAAACATTCGGTATTCTGAAATTCGTAGTAGTGAAATATTTTTACATTAAACCAATAGACATTTGGAAGGGAACTTTCGAAAAATTGGTTAATCTGAAGAAAAAAAAAATGTTATACTGGAGGTTCGAAACCCAAAGACTGCACAGCTGCAGGCGATTAGTGTGGAATTATCTACAAGTACATCAGCGAAATGGGCAAGAAAGGACCAGGAAAGGAAAGGTTGCTAAAGTCAACCATGTGATGCATTCTTACGAAGCTTGAACACTGCTGAACAGGCCATAGCTTTGATCTAAACTACGCGATGACACTAGCTCATAAGCGAAAAGCGGGGAGGACTTTTGGAAACGTTCATTTGCCACGACGCATCGGCTTGCAACATCAACTGCTGCCAGTGTAAACTGAAGATGTCACCTGCATACGAGGCAAGAAGTATTTTCTAATATTAATACAGTGCCCCGCCGCGGTGGTCTAGTGGCTAAGGTACTCGGCTGCTGACCCGCAGGGCGCGGGTTCGAATCCCGGCTGCGGCGGCTGCATTTCCGATGGAGGTGGAAATGTTGTAGGCCCGTGTGCTCAGATTTGGGTGCACGTTAAAGAACCCCAGGTGGTCTAAATTTCCGGAGCCCTCCACTACGGCGTCTCTCATAATCATATGGTGGTTTTGGGACGTTAAACCCCACATATCAAATCAATTAATATTAATACAGTAAACTCCCATTAAGGTGAACGTTGTTAAAATGAATTCTCGCTTAAGAGGAACGACTTGGGAGTGTTTCTTTGGTTCCCCATAATCTCAATGCAAAACAAATCTGCTTAAGATGAACTGCGTAACAGGCCTCTTCTGTTAAGACGAACTCTTGCAGCGACGAACAACGACAAGGATTCTGCACAACGAACATTATATTATAGTCTTTGTGGGGATATTCAGGCGAACAAAATAAAGTAAAATAAAGTAAAATAAAGTAAAAAAGAAAACTTCATGGCGCAAAAGTTCAAAGTAAATTGAAATCAAACTGCAACGTGGAGGGAGGACATAAGATAAGTGGAATAAAAAGGTCAGTGCATCAAGCTCTTATCTCCCGCACCCCTAGCTTGTAGATGGAAAAAGAGCTGGCTTTATCAGCAAGGAAAGGAACAAAATGCGTTTGTCCTTTTGCATTCTTCTAGCATTCTTCAATTGCCCAACAGGAGTGCAGTAGACAACAGAAGAAGACAAGAGCTTGACTAGAGGAGAAAATGCATAAGAATGGAAAAAAAAAAGCCAAATCAAAGTGAAAATGCGAACAAAAACGATCTGTACATTAAAATCACATGAAACGGAAACCACTTATGCGGCACTGGCACTCCTATTGGAGGAATGAAATGCATTGTCATCGCAGTCACATAACAGCACTTGAGCGCATATTGTGGTCTGTAAGCGTTGTTTTGCATAGGGCCTGTGTGCGTCATATATGTTCGCAGTGAAATGCAGCGAATTGTGATGCGCCATTTTTATTATGAAAGTGCACGACAAAGGAAGGTCACTCAATATAGCTGCGTTGCGTCTTTTGTGTGTGCCTCAGGCTTGTGATCACGAGTAGCGTGAATAGAGCTCTTCAGCTGCATCTCATTCAGGAAAAGTTACTGCGGGCTGAAAATAAAGTTTCTGAAGCCCAAAGAAGAGCTTGCAGACTTTCATAAGCAACTTGGCATGTATTGGCTTTGTCAAGGTAGCGGTATGCAAGGGAGCCATGTCTAAAAGTGATAGCAAAGCCAGTAAAACGGCTTTTCAGAAAGTGAAGAGCCAGAAGAATGAATTTTCCATTATTTGAAAGAAAATTGTGCTCGTCTCTCTCTTTGAAAATAGGGTTGGGCTGCAGTTGTAGCGTTAAAATGTCATAGCAATTCATGAACATATTTATTATGAACTTGCAAAATCGAGTGCTCTTTAGGTTAGTCTAAATTTTCTAATTAAAAGCAGTTTTTATCAAGCTGAGCCGAATAAATGTTTTTTGTTCCTTTCCTCTCCATTATAGGTAAACTTCATTCAGTGTTTTCATGCAACATATTTGGGCGTACTTGGCACGTCAGCATTTAGTTTTGGGTGGCACTTCCGATAAGATGAACTCCTAATAAGACCAACAAATGATTGTGGTCCCTTCAAGTTTGTCTTGATGATTGATATGTGGGGATGTGGGGTTTAACGTCCCAAAACCACCATATGATTATGAGGGACCCCGTAGTGCAGAGCTTCGGAAATTTCGACCACCTGGGGTTCTTTAACGTGCGCTCAAATCTGAGCACACAGGCCTCTGGCATTTTTGCCTCCATCAAAAATGCAGCCACCGCAGCCAGGATTTGATCTCGCAACCTGCAGGTCAGCAGCCATGTACCTTAGCCACTAGACCACCATGGCAAGGTCTTCAAGTTCGTTTTAAAACGGTCTACTGTATTCGGGGTTTTATATCCCAAAACCACAATATGATTATTAGAGAGGCCATAGTGAAGGGCTCCGGAAATTTCTACCATCTGGTGTTCTTTGACGTGCACTGACACTGCACAGTACACAGGCCTCTACCATTTCGCCTCTATCGAAATACGACCACCACTGCAGGGATCAAACCCGCAGCCTTGAGGTCAGCAGCCGAAGCACCCAGCCACTGTTCCAATGAGGCGACTAGTCTCATTTTCTGAAGTTGGGGTAGGTCTTTGACAATCTGAAGTTTTGGCACTTTAAGCTGTGATTCGTTTCGCTCGGACGAAGGATTGCTCAACTGGCACATCAGGAACAGAGCTGGAAGTTCAAGTGACAGAAAGAATACCTCCCGCCAGAAAGAAATAGGGACGTGATATTGGGAAGCTGTCTAGTAGCAACATGACTTATTTACAACATGTAGTTTACAAGTGAACTCTGAGCACAGTCTTCGGCATTTCTCTCAGTGACCTCTTCTTCTAAACTTCGATGGGAACCCTACTGTGGAAAGTTGAAAGGTAGAAAGAATGTGGTAAAGAATAAAATTGACAAAATGGAAGAATGTTTCACATCGGCTTTTAACGAATGTTGGCATTGGATAATTTATAAGAATAGAAGTAACTAAATATATTTTCCATTAGAGTTACTGAGTAAAAAGGTAACAGTACTACAGTTGCAAGTTACTGAAAAAAGTAACTAGGTAGTTACTGCCCAAGACTGCCTTTTATGCCTGTATATAGCGTGTATAACGTTATAGAGGGTATAAAGTGGCAGCAGCAAGCACAGGACAGAGTTGACTGGCAAAAAATGGGAGAGGCCTTTGTCTTTCAGTGGGCGTAGTGGGGCTGATATTGGTGCACGATTTTAGGCCTCTATACAGCCATAATAAACCCTGTGATTTGGAGTCATTGGTCATCGCTTAGATCACATAAAAGACATGGCACTCTTTGGCAATCCATGGCCCTTGCGCTACAAAGCTCCACTAATCGGCGATTGCATACTTCTGTACTTTTCCCTAAGCTTTCGACCGTGTCATCAACTGTTACCTTATTTATAAATTATCTGCCCTCCGATTTGACTTTCTTGCTTTCATCATGGCTACGAAATTTTCTTCCCGTTCGCAAGCAGTTCCTAACTGTTAATAATTCTTCCTGGCTTGAACACATCAGTGCTGTTTCTACAAAAGCCTCCTAAACATTAGGCTGTTTGCTCCAAACACTCATCGTTGCCCCTCAAACGTTTGCAAACTGCTCTACCTAACTTTCATCAGCCGACAAGTTGAATATGCCTCATCGGTTTGGTCCCCATCCACTCGTTATTAAATTAATATGCTTGAAGCAATTCAGAACAGAACCACCCATTCTACTGCAATCATTCCAGTGTGACTCAACTTAAATTCTATTATTCCCTACAACCGTTATATGTTTGTCGTCAAGTGTTCTTATGCCTATTTCATAAGTATGTCTACAATGGCAAAGCATCATCCATACAACTTAACGCCCCTCTTCACATCATGTAGGTTACATACCTAATCATCTCAGCTTCACCCGCGTCTTTGGTAACACAAACGTGTTTAACAAATCAGAACTACCGCTAGCCATCTGCCTGTAGAATAATATTGCCCCTGATAGGAACCCTAACATGTTTGTCAACTAGTCATTATTGCTTGTATTACATAACTTTTTATGCATAAAGTTTGTATATTTTGGTGCTGTTTGGCCACTAAATAATCCATGGTTTACTTTATGTTAACATGGTTTACTTTATGTTAATCCATGGTTACTTTATGTTTTCCTGTCCATACAGGAAAATTTCTGCTGATTTGCCGGCAATATTTGAAAATTTGCGTGCTTATGATTATCATAATAGTCTGATATTGAAAAATAAGCGCCTTAAAACTTCAAGGGAAAAGGTTTTGCCACACAATCATTTCTCAGCATTCCGCGCCGCGGTGGAAAAAAAAACGAAAAACAAAAACGGCCCGGTGGTTACGAAGCTGGCTCGCGGCTTATCTCTGCTTTTCCGGCGTGCCGGTGGCGCCGGCCGACTCCGAAGCACGTGACCTGCCCACAGAATGCGTACAGGTCTGCCCGTCTTTCTTACGTGCTGCGCATTTTTCGATCGACCATGTCACCGCGAGGAAAATATCGGACACTACCCCTAAAAGAGAAATTGGCCGCTATCCAAGAAGTCGACGCTGGGGTAAAGAAGACCGAAGTGGCACTGAAGTATGGAATAACCAAAAGTACTCTCACAACCTTCTGAAAGCCAAAGACAAGCTGCAGAATAACGCGAGCCGCTTCGCTCCCGATCGGAAAAGGCTTAGGGAAGCTGCGTACCCGGATCTCGAAAACGCCGTGCTTCTTTGGCTCAAGCGCGCACGGAGCTCCAATTTACCGATAAATGGGCCAATCCTACGAGAGAAAGCTGAAGAACTTTCCTTGCGCTTGGGAATTGAAGATTTCAAGTGCAGCGATGGCTGGATTTCTCGGTTCAAGGAACGCCACGGTCTCTCCTTCAAAACAGTGAGTGGTGAAGCAGCAGTGGTCGATGAAGCTGTTTCTTCTGACTGGCGGCAGACTAGACTTCAAAGCCTGCTGCTTGAATACTCCCCGGCTGATGTATATAATGCCGACGAAATGGGGCTGTTTTTTAAGTGCCTGCCCGATCAAACCTTGTGTCGCAAGCGAGAGCGTTGCACTGGCGAAAAGCTGAGCAAAGAACGGTTAACCGTCATGGTTTGCGCCAATATGGACGGAAGTCACAAGCCAGAACTCTTCGTTGTGGGCAAGTCAAAGCGTCCCAGGTGCTTTAAAGGCGTCCGAACGCTCCCAGTTGCATATTACGGAAACACGCGAGCCTGGATGACGCAAGCTTTGTTCGAGGGTTGGCTCCGCAAACTGGATGGGCAAATGAAGGGAGCGAAAAGGAAAATTTTGCTCATTGTTGATAACTGCCCTGCGCACGGCAACGTGGAGGGGCTGGAAGCAATTCGCCTTGAATTTCTGCCTCCTAACACTACAGCTGTCCTCCAGCCCCTGGATCAAGGGGTAATCAAATGCTTGAAGCTTAATTACCGGAAAACACTGTTAAAGAGAATGCTGATATGTATGGACAATTCCATGCCTTACAGTGTCACACTACTCTCATCGTTGGGCATGCTCACCGACGCATGGAATGCTGTCACATCAGCAACAATAAGGAACTGCTTTGAGCATGCCTTCCGCATACCTGGCTGCAGCATTGCCACTTCATCTGACTGCTTGCAGACTGAGGGCGACGATGAAAGCCAAGTGCTGTCTGCTCTAAAAGCGCACAACATAGCTGCCGACCTCGACAGTTATGCAGCTACTGATGATAACCTGTGCGTGTGCAGGGAGGACACACTCGATGACTTGGTGGCAGAGGTGCTGCCAGCACAACACAGCAGTGAAAGTGAAGAAGAACCGGAAGTGGAAAATGTGACAACTGCACAGGCTTTCCAGTACATTGCTAAAGTGAGAAAATTTCTGACAACAACAGAAAACTCTCAGAATCAACTGGCAGCACTTACTGGCATCGAGAGCTTTGTGCTAAATGCGCATGTGGCAAATAAGCAGTTGACCATCCATGATTTTTTTAAAAGGTCTAGTCAGCAGTAGATAGTCAATAAACTTGTTGACCATACATGCACCGCTCTCTGTTTTTGTGTAGTTAGGATCTAGATAGAGATGCTTAAAAGTGTGAATATAGATGTCTGATCATAATTTGTGCTGTCACCTTATCCAGAGTCGCATATGTGAGAACTTCTGATAATTCAAACAGCCTGATAATTCAAACAAAATCCAGGGGTCCCTTCGAGTTTGAATTAATGAGAGTCGACTGTATAACAAGTACACTTCCTTCGTGCCCCAATTTATTTATTCTGTTTTTAATGTATATACTGTGTGCGTTAGGACTGTGACACAATATTTTGTATGCGCTCGAGAAATCCCCGCATAATTTGCCCACCCCGGGGCCCCAAAATTGTGAAAAAAAGTGCGTCAATTCTGCGAGTGAATACGGTAATTTTTTCAAGTTGCTGTTCATTATTTTGAAGTGTTGGGGTATGAGAGGGGGATTAAATTCTATACATTATTCTGAAACATTCGGTATTCTGAAATTCGTAGTAGTGAAATATTTTTACATTAAACCAATAGACATTTGGAAGGGAACTTTCGAAAAATTGGTTAATCTGAAGAAAAAAAAAATGTTATACTGGAGGTTCGAAACCCAAAGACTGCACAGCTGCAGGCGATTAGTGTGGAATTATCTACAAGTACATCAGCGAAATGGGCAAGAAAGGACCAGGAAAGGAAAGGTTGCTAAAGTCAACCATGTGATGCATTCTTACGAAGCTTGAACACTGCTGAACAGGCCATAGCTTTGATCTAAACTACGCGATGACACTAGCTCATAAGCGAAAAGCGGGGAGGACTTTTGGAAACGTTCATTTGCCACGACGCATCGGCTTGCAACATCAACTGCTGCCAGTGTAAACTGAAGATGTCACCTGCATACGAGGCAAGAAGTATTTTCTAATATTAATACAGTGCCCCGCCGCGGTGGTCTAGTGGCTAAGGTACTCGGCTGCTGACCCGCAGGGCGCGGGTTCGAATCCCGGCTGCGGCGGCTGCATTTCCGATGGAGGTGGAAATGTTGTAGGCCCGTGTGCTCAGATTTGGGTGCACGTTAAAGAACCCCAGGTGGTCTAAATTTCCGGAGCCCTCCACTACGGCGTCTCTCATAATCATATGGTGGTTTTGGGACGTTAAACCCCACATATCAAATCAATTAATATTAATACAGTAAACTCCCATTAAGGTGAACGTTGTTAAAATGAATTCTCGCTTAAGAGGAACGACTTGGGAGTGTTTCTTTGGTTCCCCATAATCTCAATGCAAAACAAATCTGCTTAAGATGAACTGCGTAACAGGCCTCTTCTGTTAAGACGAACTCTTGCAGCGACGAACAACGACAAGGATTCTGCACAACGAACATTATATTATAGTCTTTGTGGGGATATTCAGGCGAACAAAATAAAGTAAAATAAAGTAAAATAAAGTAAAAAAGAAAACTTCATGGCGCAAAAGTTCAAAGTAAATTGAAATCAAACTGCAACGTGGAGGGAGGACATAAGATAAGTGGAATAAAAAGGTCAGTGCATCAAGCTCTTATCTCCCGCACCCCTAGCTTGTAGATGGAAAAAGAGCTGGCTTTATCAGCAAGGAAAGGAACAAAATGCGTTTGTCCTTTTGCATTCTTCTAGCATTCTTCAATTGCCCAACAGGAGTGCAGTAGACAACAGAAGAAGACAAGAGCTTGACTAGAGGAGAAAATGCATAAGAATGGAAAAAAAAAAGCCAAATCAAAGTGAAAATGCGAACAAAAACGATCTGTACATTAAAATCACATGAAACGGAAACCACTTATGCGGCACTGGCACTCCTATTGGAGGAATGAAATGCATTGTCATCGCAGTCACATAACAGCACTTGAGCGCATATTGTGGTCTGTAAGCGTTGTTTTGCATAGGGCCTGTGTGCGTCATATATGTTCGCAGTGAAATGCAGCGAATTGTGATGCGCCATTTTTATTATGAAAGTGCACGACAAAGGAAGGTCACTCAATATAGCTGCGTTGCGTCTTTTGTGTGTGCCTCAGGCTTGTGATCACGAGTAGCGTGAATAGAGCTCTTCAGCTGCATCTCATTCAGGAAAAGTTACTGCGGGCTGAAAATAAAGTTTCTGAAGCCCAAAGAAGAGCTTGCAGACTTTCATAAGCAACTTGGCATGTATTGGCTTTGTCAAGGTAGCGGTATGCAAGGGAGCCATGTCTAAAAGTGATAGCAAAGCCAGTAAAACGGCTTTTCAGAAAGTGAAGAGCCAGAAGAATGAATTTTCCATTATTTGAAAGAAAATTGTGCTCGTCTCTCTCTTTGAAAATAGGGTTGGGCTGCAGTTGTAGCGTTAAAATGTCATAGCAATTCATGAACATATTTATTATGAACTTGCAAAATCGAGTGCTCTTTAGGTTAGTCTAAATTTTCTAATTAAAAGCAGTTTTTATCAAGCTGAGCCGAATAAATGTTTTTTGTTCCTTTCCTCTCCATTATAGGTAAACTTCATTCAGTGTTTTCATGCAACATATTTGGGCGTACTTGGCACGTCAGCATTTAGTTTTGGGTGGCACTTCCGATAAGATGAACTCCTAATAAGACCAACAAATGATTGTGGTCCCTTCAAGTTTGTCTTGATGATTGATATGTGGGGATGTGGGGTTTAACGTCCCAAAACCACCATATGATTATGAGGGACCCCGTAGTGCAGAGCTTCGGAAATTTCGACCACCTGGGGTTCTTTAACGTGCGCTCAAATCTGAGCACACAGGCCTCTGGCATTTTTGCCTCCATCAAAAATGCAGCCACCGCAGCCAGGATTTGATCTCGCAACCTGCAGGTCAGCAGCCATGTACCTTAGCCACTAGACCACCATGGCAAGGTCTTCAAGTTCGTTTTAAAACGGTCTACTGTATTCGGGGTTTTATATCCCAAAACCACAATATGATTATTAGAGAGGCCATAGTGAAGGGCTCCGGAAATTTCTACCATCTGGTGTTCTTTGACGTGCACTGACACTGCACAGTACACAGGCCTCTACCATTTCGCCTCTATCGAAATACGACCACCACTGCAGGGATCAAACCCGCAGCCTTGAGGTCAGCAGCCGAAGCACCCAGCCACTGTTCCAATGAGGCGACTAGTCTCATTTTCTGAAGTTGGGGTAGGTCTTTGACAATCTGAAGTTTTGGCACTTTAAGCTGTGATTCGTTTCGCTCGGACGAAGGATTGCTCAACTGGCACATCAGGAACAGAGCTGGAAGTTCAAGTGACAGAAAGAATACCTCCCGCCAGAAAGAAATAGGGACGTGATATTGGGAAGCTGTCTAGTAGCAACATGACTTATTTACAACATGTAGTTTACAAGTGAACTCTGAGCACAGTCTTCGGCATTTCTCTCAGTGACCTCTTCTTCTAAACTTCGATGGGAACCCTACTGTGGAAAGTTGAAAGGTAGAAAGAATGTGGTAAAGAATAAAATTGACAAAATGGAAGAATGTTTCACATCGGCTTTTAACGAATGTTGGCATTGGATAATTTATAAGAATAGAAGTAACTAAATATATTTTCCATTAGAGTTACTGAGTAAAAAGGTAACAGTACTACAGTTGCAAGTTACTGAAAAAAGTAACTAGGTAGTTACTGCCCAAGACTGCCTTTTATGCCTGTATATAGCGTGTATAACGTTATAGAGGGTATAAAGTGGCAGCAGCAAGCACAGGACAGAGTTGACTGGCAAAAAATGGGAGAGGCCTTTGTCTTTCAGTGGGCGTAGTGGGGCTGATATTGGTGCACGATTTTAGGCCTCTATACAGCCATAATAAACCCTGTGATTTGGAGTCATTGGTCATCGCTTAGATCACATAAAAGACATGGCACTCTTTGGCAATCCATGGCCCTTGCGCTACAAAGCTCCACTAATCGGCGATTGCATACTTCTGTACTTTTCCCTAAGCTTTCGACCGTGTCATCAACTGTTACCTTATTTATAAATTATCTGCCCTCCGATTTGACTTTCTTGCTTTCATCATGGCTACGAAATTTTCTTCCCGTTCGCAAGCAGTTCCTAACTGTTAATAATTCTTCCTGGCTTGAACACATCAGTGCTGTTTCTACAAAAGCCTCCTAAACATTAGGCTGTTTGCTCCAAACACTCATCGTTGCCCCTCAAACGTTTGCAAACTGCTCTACCTAACTTTCATCAGCCGACAAGTTGAATATGCCTCATCGGTTTGGTCCCCATCCACTCGTTATTAAATTAATATGCTTGAAGCAATTCAGAACAGAACCACCCATTCTACTGCAATCATTCCAGTGTGACTCAACTTAAATTCTATTATTCCCTACAACCGTTATATGTTTGTCGTCAAGTGTTCTTATGCCTATTTCATAAGTATGTCTACAATGGCAAAGCATCATCCATACAACTTAACGCCCCTCTTCACATCATGTAGGTTACATACCTAATCATCTCAGCTTCACCCGCGTCTTTGGTAACACAAACGTGTTTAACAAATCAGAACTACCGCTAGCCATCTGCCTGTAGAATAATATTGCCCCTGATAGGAACCCTAACATGTTTGTCAACTAGTCATTATTGCTTGTATTACATAACTTTTTATGCATAAAGTTTGTATATTTTGGTGCTGTTTGGCCACTAAATAATCCATGGTTTACTTTATGTTAACAGCCCCCCCCCCCCCCCCCCCCCCGTCAGTTCTTACTTTGGGACCTCCGATTGTTCAATCCCCGTACAAAAAATGTACATGGTTGTCACAAGACCTCTACTTAAAAAGGAAAACTTTCAAGCTCTTCTATATTGCGAAGTGTTGTGCATTACTATGTTGTAATCTGCTCTATGTGAACTGTTGAGTTACGATGACTCATTGCATTTTTTACGAAGTATGTTGTCGTTATTATTCATGTGCACTGTAGCGTTCTTCCTTGAGTTTACTTCCGATTTCACTGTAACCCCCCCCCCCCCCCCCTTGTTTAATGCCTTCAGGCCTGTAAGGTATTTTTCAATAAATAAAAGCCTGTGACACATCTTTTATAAAATTTCTGATAAATTTCTGGCATTGAAAAGTACTGCAAATTGTTCTCGGGGTCAGGGGAATGGAACAGCTGCGCCTTTGCACCATTGTGTATCAAACTGATTTACCTGCACCGACCTACTCCTGTTGTGCCTAACTCATAGCCATACTGCTCCGCAGCACCCCAATTAAGCTGCAAGGTGCCCCCGTGCATGAAAACGTGGCTAAAACATCATGCTTTCAGTTTCATTGAAACAGTTATATTTACGGTTTTATCGAGGCTGCAATCACTCGAGCAGCAGCAGTGAACTTCGATTGTGAGGTCGAGATCGATGGTGCGCGCTATTTTGGCAGACATCAGCACGAATGGCCAGTAAACCCTTGTACGTGCTGCACTCTCAATTCGAAAAAACTAATTAGAATAGCATCTCTCCAGCGATATGTAGAGTTAAACAATACAGCGAAACTGATTTTTTTTTATTAACCTGATGGCAGCGTTCAGAAAAGGAAAGGATGACTGTAACGGTGCTCGAGAGAAGTGGGGGTGGTGTCGGGCTTCCAGAGCAGCCTTGTTAAAGACAGGTGCACAGGACTGCTCATCAAGCGCTCGCGCGTATTGTTCAGTTCACTACTGTGCTACATTATACTGCACCCATGGACTCTGGTTCACAGTTGCGTCCAGGCTTTTAAAAAAATGTGCGGGCCGGTTGTACATAGCTAAAGAAGTTACAGTTGCACTGTGACGTATCAGCAATGAATTGTAATGTTAGTATATGAAGTAAGGCAGAAATCCAACTTTTTCAGGTTCGCTTTCACGTAACTCTACGAGATGCTGGTGTAAGATAATATGGCTGCACTAGGGAGAGCAACATGTTTTATGCAGTCTCCTTGCGATGAGAGCAGAGCACATCAAAGTGTATGAGGGCAGGCCGCTAATGACTACCGAGATGGCGCATGCGCCAGTGATCCCCCCCTGCTAATTGGTGCAAATTATGCCTGCTCCCAAACCCATGTGCCCTGTTCCACTTGTGGGGTTATCTGGTTTTAATGGAGCAGCCAGCAATCGGGTGCTGCCATTGCCATGCTGGAAGTTCCATGCACAGCCATGCAAAGGATTAGTTTCTTTTTATATCATGTAACCAAGGATAGATATGACAGTTAAGGTTTGGTGGCTTAGTTCTCCATCAGGAGACCACTGCTACTTCGAAAAAAAAAAAAAAAAGAACTTTTTTCCAACTTTTGCTTCGACCAGAAGCACTAGATCAAAATGTTGTATGGTTGAAATGTAGACCAAGCAGTCTTTTGAATGAAAATAATAAAGTACTTTAAAAACTGCATGGTGGCCATGATGTCATCCACTGCCCTGAATGCATTCAAATTTTGCCTGCTTGCTGTAGGACACGAGTAGCATGCAATGGACTTGTAGCAGCTCCTGTAAGGAACTGGGGGGGGGGGGGGGGTTCTTTCATTGGCCAGCCAGCTTTGCTAATGATATGCATGATCAGGCATTGGCTGAAATTAAACTTACAAACAACTGAAGCACAAGATGTAGTGTAAAAATCTGGGTACCTATTCATAAGCACATCATAAATGGCGAATTCGGTCGGTCGATTTTGAGCGCTCGGACTACCTTCGGTTGGTTTTTTTCAAAGCGTCAGCCTCCGACTTAGAGCGCTCCCGACAGCTCGACTTCGAAGTGAGAGCGTGTCGCGATTTGATCGGGAGGATGGATCTGCCGGCAGGTGAACCATGCAGGTTAGGAGTGTGAGCGTACATTTCGGAAGGGGGCATCGCCGGGCTCATAATACTTCGTGGACACGCGTTGTTGGTGGCGTTTATGAGAGTGTGTTGCCCAATCTTTTTTTGTGTGCTCTAATGCTTTCAGTGGTGAGTGCAAGTTCTTTAACAAAAAATATAAAACTAAGAACTTATCAGGAATAGGTATAAATGTGCACGTTCTTATGACGGCACATCCGACATGGTTCTTGGCATTTTCTCTCCCTCTCCACTAAAGTAGTTATTCGGTCTTACATCGTGGAAGTAGCTATGGTGAATAACACCTTCAGAATTTAAATGAGCATGCCTCTCAGATTAGACTTCTTTGGTTGCAATAAATTGTCCCAATTGTTGCGATGACTGGTACTTGGCTTAACATATTTAACGGTATTAGCCTATGTGAAATGGAGATGAGATATATTGATTTTCATTGAATGTAGCTTGTTGCAGAAGCTTCCTAAAAACTCCAAACACTTCAGTATTGATTACAAGGTGTCAAGAGAGGACAGTCACTAACAATTCTGATTGCACTAATTAAAACTGAAAGCAGATTTACTAATAGATTGCCAATGAATGGTACCCACAAAGTAGAACAAATAAAATCTATAACATTATGGCAGCATATCATTTAGAGGAAAAATTCATTTGTAGTTATCTGAACTGTTGCATTCATATTCTTTATTTTGTCCTCATGCCTTAACAGTATGCTACATGTCGACCGAATCGTTTAAAATCAATTTGCAGATATTGTGCTTATAACAAAGTTTGCACAAATGGAGTTCAAGTATGGTGATGCTGAAAGAGGACAAAGTATGTTCAACAGCATCCTGGACAATTACCCAAAGCGCACAGACTTGTGGATTGTGTATGTGGACATTCTGACAAAGCTTGGTGATGTGGACAATGCACGGTGAGCCTTATTGCCATTGAATGCTACTATGTGCTTTGTGGGTGTATAACCAATTCCTAACCTCTGCTTGTTTTGCCTACAGAAAAACTTTTGAAAAGGCAACATCACTCAACTTGAATCCAAAGAAGATGAAGTCTTTGTTCAAAAAATGGCTAGACTTTGAAAAGGAGCATGGTGATGCATCACTTTGTGAAGTCGTGAAGCAGCGTGCTGTGCAGTATGTTCAACAATGGACAGCAAGAAGTACACACATATAAAATACAGATGCTCACATTTTTTATTAACAAAGGGAAATAAATTCACACAGTTTGCTGCCTTTATTAAATAGTCCTCAGACTTATTTCCAGTGTAGACGTTGTTATAAATAAAACTTGTGCACACCAATGCAGTATTCAGGTCTTTTTGTGCAATCTTTAAAGCCAAATACTTGTACAACATCAAGTAATCTAAAAAACTGCATTCAGTCTGCTTATTCATAGGACAACAGTAGTTTCCCATTACAGGCACAGTGGGTGCATGGGAAGAGCTTGTAGAAAAGTGAAAAAACAAAAAAGGCATAATCACAAGTGGAACACATTTGTTATTGTCCATACATAATGCATCTCTTAAATATATAATATACAAACAAAAACTTCACTCACTGAAGTGTAATTTTAGTAGCGATTAGGTAAACAAGCCTTCCCTCAAGAACGCGAGCAGTCCCTGCCATGTTTCGAGAGCACCACAGAGATGGGAAAGCAAGAAACATTACTCAGCATATTCGTGCGATTAATTGTGGCAGATGTGGCTAAAAATATTAGTGGGTTACAGTGTAATTGGTGACACTAGCAAGAGTTCTCACGTGTACAGGAATGTATTTGGTGCGATTACTACAAGACCAGATGCAGAAGTGGGCCCACCACGTTTCCACACAGAGATGAATCTGTTTCTAAACCACTAACGAAGTGCTAGGAGAAAGTAGAGCACGTCCTTCGCTTGAACAGGCAAGAAAGCAGTGACAGCCACAGCAGTAGTGACTCATGCTGCAAATAGAAACCCTAGCTTGGTTATGAAAGGGCACTTGACAAGAAAGCACACATAATCGAGCAGACAGGGAGGGTAATGGGATGCATGCCGGACTGCATACACAACATGGTGGAGGGAGGTGATTTTCTTTATTGGGGAGGTGACCACCTGTGTGTGACTGTTCACAACCTAGCACCGAATGGGGCTACGAGGACAGGCCGTGCAGGAGGGCATGCCACTCAGACTGATTCGGCCAGACTCTGAAACTCACTGAGCGCTTTGATGGGCGCGATGTTCTTTTTCTGTGAGCCCTTGCGTACTTTAGCTCTGACTTCTTCAGGCTTCTCCCGGCGAACCAGAGGCTTCTTTTCAGGTGCCTTCATCTTCCACACAACAATTGGTGACTGTAAAGAAATGATAGTCCCGTTGACATACAAGTTTGCACATAATGCACAACCCGGCATGCCCTACTAGCACCTACTTACACTCACAACGCCACTTCTTGGATACTGTAATAAGAGGGCAGGGGGAAGTGTTAGTACAGAGCAATGTGCCACCAAGTGTCAGGCTACTTGCCTTAGTAGATGCTACATATGAAGCTTTCACTGTTAGCACCACTGCATTCATTAAGTTTTTAGCAGCTTGAATCAGAGATGTGGCACTATCAAGCTGAAAAAAAGAAAAACTGTGACTGAAGTGCAAGCTAAGCTTTAGCTCGACAACTCACCCCAGAGACAATGAGGTTTCCAGATATGTTCTGCACATCAGCTTTCACTTTACTGGTGATGTTGAGCTGGTGACAATAAAGTGCTATGCGCTGAAGATAAGCAATTAGATCCTTCTTGGTGCTCGACTCTGGGCACTGTGGAAAAAAAAATATGCATTAGTGCACTCACGAGCATACACCATTGTTTTATTACCTGGTCAGCAATGGTTCGTGCCAATTTGTCCAGTTTCGTGCCATACTCTGATATCTTTTTTGCAGCGTTGATGACGTCCATAGTTGTTTTCAGGGGCCCTTTGCCCCTTGTGAAATCAGTCATTTCCATCATAATCATGCACATCTGCTTAGCCAGCACAATGATATCATTGCCGGTGTCATCCCATTTGGCCACTTCGCGGTCAAACTTGTTCTTCTCTGTGCGGAATGTCTCCACCTGAGCAGCAATCTTCTGCTTCTCTTCTTCAGACACGAGGCGGTAAGCATCCTGCAAATAGGAAAGTAGTCAAGCACCTTTGCCAATGCATGACTAGTGAGCAGCCCTTACTCGTGTGTTGTTGATGCCACTGATGTCTGGATACTCATCATAGTCTGCAGTGTGGGCACTGGCTGCAAAAAGAATAGCATGCTTATGCAACTAAGACAGCATTCAGCTCATCCCCAAGCAGACAAAGGACAGAAGCTTACATTTGCTGCGTGTTTCGTAGGTGTTATCCTCGTACTCAATCTCAGTTTCGGAGTCCAACTCCTCGGCACTCTACGAAAAATCACCCAGCAAAACAGCTAGTATAAAGCATTAACCACCATCTAGAAACAAAGAAAGCACAGCTCATACAAGCACACCACAGTAAGCGACCTGTATCCCATAATGCACACATAGTCTAGACTTGTCCTCACAGGCTCTGCTCCTCTGAGAACCAAGGGAGACCCAGCTTCCTGAGAGATCTGAGCCATCCATTTCATCCTCCGAGTCAACATCAAGCTAAAAGAATTTTCAAAACCATAAATGGCATATAAAAGCCTTTAAAAGTCACTTACCCTATTCATGAGCACTGCACGTCGAATCTCACGAACGCCATCGTAAACTAGACGTGAAGCATCAATAAATTCATTTTCATCTATCTCTTTCTGAGGACTGGCACTCAGTGCTTCTACTGCCATCTCAACCTTCTGGGCAAAGTTGGGCATAACTGAAAGGAATGGAACAAAGCTTCAAAGAATGAACCCCAATACAAGCAATAATCCTACCTTGATCTCTCAGCACTGCCACAGCCTCAAGTACTCTTTCTGTGTAGATACCTGGCTCATAGTTGTCCATTTCAGAAGTTACCACATTGCACACACGGGCTGACCGCCCTCGAATGGCACCAGCGGTACGGTCCAAAGCATCTGCATCGTTCTCTTGCAGAGCCAGCACGCACTTGTTGACATCTTCAAGAATGTGATTTTCTATGGAAAAAAGAAGAATCCTGTTGAACAGAATGAACTAAAGTGTGACAGCTAAGCATCCCTAGTTGCCAAAAAAGTGCAACAAAAACCACGGCCTCCATAGGCTACTGCAGCCACACACCTTTTAAGCCAATCTTCCATAACACTACTATCATGAAAGCAGACATTTAATCGTACCAAGTGACTGTGGTAGTACGTAATAGTATGTGTATGAGCTTCCTCTTGTACTATTCCCAAGAGCCTCTGTAAGACTAGTAATATACAATGAAACTCTAATGACACTATAGTGAAGGCAGTAAGCACACTATATGAGAAGAGAGATAAGCATACCCTTCGCTACATGTCCACTGGCAATAGCAACTAACATTATGGCCACAGCAGTGCCACTCAATATATTAAACGTTGGAAATAAGATGCTAATAACAAGCATCATGGTTACACATTTGTACATTTAGGGCAGTTGTAAAAACTGTCAGGAGGGATCAAAGTTGCATGCTTGAATTTGGGTTACCTGATACGGCCAAGAAGTCGTCGATGGTGGTGATGTCATCAACAGCTTCTGTAAGCAGACGCACCTGCGTCTCCCAGGCATCTCTGAAAGCATCCATGTTCTCCTGCGCAACTTTAGATCGCGGTCTTGCAGCAAGGATACGAGCTGCATTCACTACTTGTGGACAGAGGCCCTCAATGTGGGCCGCCGCACATCGCACCATCTTCACACCATCCTCGTGGCTTGACATGGAGCAGGCCAGGCTGGCCACTTCAACCAGCTTGTGGGCATGCTCGGCAAACACACGCGCATACTCCTCGACCTGTCGCTCGTCCCCAGCACGTGCTGCCTCTACCAGCACTAGTAGAGGCACCTGTGTCTCAAGAAACGAGTCTGACACGTGGTCCACGACTGCCTTGCGCAGCTGCCGCCGCAAGTCCCGTGTCTTGCGCCCCATCTGCTCCACAGCCTTGTCCAGGGAGTCTTCCTTGCGGCCTGCACTTGCCATGTATTCGGCCAGTAGGTCTTGCAGCGCCTGCCGAACAGCATTGCATTCCGCCACGATGCGCTCTCGCCGTTCATCGCGAGTGCATGATGAATCGGCCATGAGGGCAGCTCCACTGATAATACTCTCCAGCCTCTCTTCTAAAGCTGGCCTGGTGCGCAGTTCGTTGTAGGTGAGTGGATCCAGCACAACACGCTCCTGGTGAAGCAAAATAGAACAAAGGTACCAATGTTAATTAAAATTTCTACCCACCCAGTTAAAGTACAGGCCTTACATCAAAATCATCCAGTGCAGCTGCTAACTCGCCGGGGCCCTCATAGGATGGCACTAAGGCACCAGCACGACCCTGTGCAACATCGCCAATTGTGTTGACTGCTTCACACACTTGCCGAAACACAAAATCTCGGTTCTCCTTGGCAGCTGAAAGCTCAGGATGACGAATGTAGACCTGTGGGCAGTAAGTATGCTGTGTGAGGCGACAAACCTGAAGGTGGTTGTGTTTTGTACCTTCGAGGCTGTGAGGAGCATCATGCTATTTTTCTTCAGCACTGCCCTGGCAGCAGCAAGGTCATCTCGCAACCTTGAGTCCTTCAGCTCCTACAACAACAAAAGAAGGATGGTGTTGTGCCCTTCCAGCACACACTGCTGTCCGCTAGTTCTCACCGCCTGCCTACGTGCAGCCTGCTGTATCAGGTCAACAGTGTTGACACCGAAGTTTCGGAAGAACTCCATCAACTCGGACTGGCTGGACGCATTCTTGACTTTGTCCAAGTCATCCTCAACCTGAGATAATATGTAGTCTTCACAAATGGACCACACAACAAGGCCCATATTGAGTGCTCACCACACGCAAAGATTTTAGCAGCCGGTGTACATCCACCATGTCGGCAAGAATCAGTAGTCGAGTGACAGCAGACAGGAGGTTCCGTGCTGAGCGCACCATGTTACCCCTCTTGACTGACGAGCAAGGGTCCTCCGCAAACTCGCGCGAGGCTTTGCTCATGGCCTCTCCTGCAAGACATGTTACTGAACATGCCACTTTTCTGATGTGTACAGGGGTGCGTTTCATAAAAGTGAACACACAAGCATGGACCCATGCCCAGCAGCAACTGCTAATGATAACTATCAACCCAGAAAAAAGAATGGATCTTTCACATGAAAAGCAGCAAGCACTCTAACTCTCCTTCTGAGACAGCTGTTATCAATGCGTTTGCTTTTCCTGGTCACTTGTAGTTAGCACCAGCACAGGCGACAATACAGTGTGGGTTTGCACACTTGTATGCTCCCTTTCATTAAAAGCCACCCCCCACACCAACTCATTACTTACCTGTCTTCCGCACTTCATCTACAGCTGCCATCATTTCCTGATGTATGTCGGGGTTCTCTGTTGCAATCTCTTCTCCCTTTTTGATGAAGTTCTCTGTGGCCCGCTCTACAGCAGCAACCAAGACATGAGCCCGCTTTGAACGGCCTTTCTTCTTTTTAGATGGTCCCTTTGTGTTTACCAGTGTTGTCACCTAGCCAAGCAACAAAAATTATTGATTTCACCACAACAGTCTCCAGCTACTAGATATTTGGAGGCATTCTCCTTGCCTGTATGACCAGGGGTTCCAGAGTTTTCTCCACGGACAGTGTTTTGATCTCGAGGTTCTTGGGATCCCACTTGAGGGCGACTGGCGGTGGCTCCATAGTGGACATATCTCAGGCCACTCGTTGTCCCTACAGGTCACAGCAACGGGAAACTGCCACTTTTTAAGACCATTTCCAAACAGCACACAAATACTTGCACTTTGCCCCTTTTAGTGCTTATATGTAGTCATCGCATGCGTTCTCTCCATTATGCTTTTGCCAATACTGTATTGCATGTGTTGTGGGGTGTTCAGCCCTAACTGTGTGACTATGTCGGGTTTTTTTTAACAGTGAGCAAGCCGTACCCAATGTAGAAGAAATCAGCACGTCAAACGATGGCATAATTGATGCTGTGTTTGTACTTCATGTGTCATTGCTTAGATCTTGACTTGTCAATAAAGATTAGTTTGGTGCATGTCAATTCTGCATGGTTGAAAATAAGTTCATCGTTGGCCTCTCCTGGTTTACTTGTTTGTTGTAATGTTGAAAAAGTGACCAGCAGCTTGAGTGGGTGCAGTTTGGTAGTTCACAGTGCGAGTCATGAATAGTCTTTTTTTTTTTTTTGAAGCCACAAAATTCCCTTTTATTTCAAGCAATAAAGATTCATTAGTGGGCTCAAGCAGTCTATAAAATTCTATGCTGAACACTTACTTCAGTGTTCAATGTAAGCTACCACAGAAATTCTATCGCAGAAATACAGTTTGAATATTCCACACAATAAATCTTCCAAAAGGACACAAAGCTATTCATGCATGGTATATCAAGCTAATAAGTAATTCACACCGAAAGAGCATTTTGCACAAATACAGTAGACGTACAAAGGATATCGCAGCAACATCCCTAGTTCGATCACTGTTGAACATGTCAAGCAGGTAAAGCATTCATCACACAAGAAAAGGGCTTTTTTTTTACTACACCAGCTTGTTAAATAAACAAGTTTTGTTGTGACATTTTGCTAGCAACTGTAATGCGAGAAAAAGCAAATTATGCACACCTCATGCCACTGATCAGAACCAGCGATTATGGGCACAGTCAGGGTTATTCACATAGGACAGCTTGGGTTATTCACAACTACTAATGCATAGAATTTAGTAATGGAATACATGAATTCATCACAAGTGCAGCAGCCAAATATGTTGGTCCCAAGTTCATCCTAATTTTGAATGTCACTGTGAAACCTATATTTACCTTTTAGAGGCTAGCTTCGTTTATATAGTGAGGGTGGCCATGTCAGTACTCGGGCATATTATAGACAGGAATTTTTTAGAATAACAAATTACTGGTAGTCAGTGTCAGCTCACCAATATAATCTCATTTCAGAAGTTTACACACTCTATATAATCTTCAAGTTATTTCACAGGCTGGAACTTGTGACAAAATAGGTTGTCCTTCATAGTGAAGCCATGCTAAATATACTATCAGCTTAAAAAAGCCTAAGCAGTGAGATACCAGTGAAATTGGCAAGTTTATCCTCAACATGGGCACAAAGCCTGGAATAGAAGTTCAAAACAAGGAGAAGTGTGCGCTACTGATATAGTATTGCATCTGATGAGATGCTGCATGCCTTAAGAAACTGCCTTGTGACATTCATGCCTTGTCAACATTTTACACTATCTGTACTAGTTGTTTGCAGTGGCTCGAAAACTATGGCACTAAAATTCACTATGATAATTGAGAATACATGGGCTATTGAGCACGTGATGATTTTCATAGATATAATGAAACTTTGGAGGACCATATCAAAATGATTTACAGGCTACTTATCCTGCAGTATTTTTTTCAAAGGTTGCTCCAAGCAAACTGACA
This sequence comes from Rhipicephalus microplus, assembly GCF_043290135.1. Taxonomy (NCBI): domain Eukaryota; kingdom Metazoa; phylum Arthropoda; class Arachnida; order Ixodida; family Ixodidae; genus Rhipicephalus; species Rhipicephalus microplus. The sequence goes on from NC_134710.1 coordinate 69,149,088, forward strand.
GATCATCGCTATAACACAAAGCATACTGTGCCAATGCTGCCGAGAAAAACGCTTTCACAAATGGGAGAGCTGATGTAAATATGAAGCTTGTACCACCACTCTATAAACGTAACAAGTGATGTGAATCAGTCCAATAGTAATCTGTCAAGAGCAGTCATCAATTGAAACCAGAAATCAGGTTAATTTACTCTGTAGAGCTAGACATCGAGTCACCTGCTATCGTGAGTTTTTCAGAAGCAATCTATCACTCCACCAAATTTCATGTTTGCTTATAGAATGTCGCAATCCTGCACACTTTCATGAGGCTAATGAGGCCTAATTTGCATAAAAGAAAAGTAATAGCTCTAGGGGCCTATTTTTCAGACACCTTACGAAGCCAAGGAAAACAAAGGGGCCATTATTTCTAAAGTGCTCAATAGCAGTGGATTTGTCCACATTGACTCACTAGCTTTTTATTTAACAAATTACAATACACAAGTAGTTACCGTTATACTTCGTTACCCTTACCAAAATTGATGTAACCCGTCATTGAAACAGCACAAGCTTCCCAATTTTCTGTTCCAATTACTTTTTTTATTTGTTTATAATCTCAGCTGACAAGTACTCACACTTTGCCTGGTGTAAATGAGAACATTCAATGTTGAAAGCAATATAAGTGAAAATGAATAGGTGAAGCAATTTTTCCAGAAATGCAGCAGTACATGGATGTAACAGCTGCCCGTTACTGTATAGCAGTCTCCTAGATTCAATAATCACACCGAAATATTCTTTGTTGCTTCTGTTCACAGCCCAAGCATTGAGCTGCCAACTAACTCATGCTGCATATTAAGAGGGTTGAATATGTACAGTCGTCAGCAAGCTTAACACAAACGCTCCAACACGTGACCTGGACTACTAGGACTGACGCCAGCCGTGAAGCGCTGGGCGCTGTTGCTGAGATAATGTCGAGATACCATGCCAAGATACCATGTCGGCATGCAAGAGTAAAATCTCAGATGCAGAGCCCAAAGCTATGCTGCACTACCGTGAATCAAACTTTTTGAAGACATGCTGCGGAGCATTCGTGTTAAGCTTGCTGACTACTGTATTTCCCCGCACAGTATTGTGGTTTTGTGGATCGAAACAGGCCGCCATTGGAACATGAACTTAACAACGTTTAACGCTAGAACCTTATCTAGTGAGGCAAGTCTAGCTGTACTATTCGAGAAGCTAGAGGGCATTAAATGGGATGTAATAAGGCTCAGTGAGGTTAGGAGGACAAATGAGGCCTATACAGTGCTACAGAATGGGCATGTCCTTTGCTATCCGGGCTTGACTGACAGAAGAGAGCTGGGAGTGGGGGTTCCTTATCCACGGAAACATAGCTGGCAGCATAGAGGAATACTATAGCATTAATGAAAGGGTGGTAGGTATCGTAGTTAAACTGAATAAGAGATACAAGATGAAGGTGGTACAGGCTTATGTGCCTACGTCCAGCAATGATGACGCGTCAGTTGAAAACTTCTATGAATATGTGGAATCTGCAATGAGTAAGGTAAAAACACAGTATATTATACTGATGGGCGACTTTAACGCAAAGGTAGGGAAGAAGCAGGCTGGAGACCAGGCAGTGGGAGATTATGGCATCGGTACTAGAAACGCCAGAGGAGAGCTACTAGTAGAATTCGCAGAACGCAATAATTTACGGATTTTGAATACCTTCTACCGAAAACGAGGAAACCGCAAGTGGACATGGAGGAGTCCTAATGGCGAAAATAAGAACGAAATAGACTTTATACAGAGTGCACACCCAGGCATTGTGCAGGATGTAGAAGTGCTTGGCATGGTACGATGCAGTGACCATAGAATGGTACGGTCCAGAATTCGCCTAGACTGTTATGCATGAAGCCAATCAATGAGCTAGCACTGAGAGGGAAAGTACAGGAATGCAGAGTCTCACTTCAGAATAGGTACTCTGCTCTTATCGAGGGAAACAGCCTTAGTGTTGACGCAATGAATGATAATCTGACGAGTATCATTACGAAGTGTGCAGTGGAAGTTGGAGGTACTGTAGTTAGACAGGACACTGGCAAGCTGTCCCAGGAAACTAAGAATCTCATTAAGAAGTGTCAAAGCATGAAAGCCTCAAGTACAACAGACAAAATAGAGTTGGTAGGGCTTTCGAAGTTGATAAGTGTAAGGTATGCGACGCAAAAAGGTATAACATGGAGAGAATTGAACACGCTCTGAAGAACAAAGGAAGCGTCAAAGCAGTGAAGAGAAAACATGGGATAGGCAAAAACCAGTGGTGCAATTATGTACAAACTCCAAATCCGGACGGAGGCGGTCTGTTCCATTGAGTCTCACGCGATTGGCCTATTTGAACCGTGACGAATGCTGTGACGTTCCATGTGACGTGGGCCAAGGTGTCCCGTGACTGTTTTTCTGCGGTTTTTGGACGAAGGCGAAGGAACGGTCGGAGAGACCGTCCGAAAGGAACCGGATGGATTGAAATGGCTGCAAGATGGCATGGATTGGATTGAAATGTCAGGGCTTCATGACGTTTCAGCATTCGGACACTTAGACAACATGGCATTTCCACTGCCACAGTTAATCGTCTCGCCTGTGCGGCAGCTGCAGCGGCGGCGTCACGGCCAGCCTCGTGCACCTGCCTGCGCCACCAGGCCTGCCATTCCTCTGCGTTTTTCTGCGCAGGCCCTTCTTAGTTCAGCGCGTTGCCGAGCTCTTGCCACAGCCGCCACCAGTCGGCGACGGTGACGCCGTGCCGCAGCTCGATGGCTTTAGCCGCGAGCTGGGGATGTTTGTCCATAAACGCGAGCACCAGTGCACGCTGAACCTCGGAAACGCGGATGAGCTGCTGCTGCTGTTGGCTACTGGTGCCGTTGCCCTCCGCCATGATTGCGCTCGACTGAGCCAACGGCTTCAAAAGTTGTGCCACAAAACACCTGCGCCATTTAGGTTTGAATAGTGGTGGAGATATGAGAACAGTAACTGCTTGAAACGGGGTTGTATTTAGCGCCACTACTTACCGTCCCACTAAATTTAGCGTCATTTCAAAACAATAACGAAAAAATACGTTTGGATTGTGCCGTGTTTCTTATTCAACGTTTGAAAACTAGTGCCAACACATTTTAATAGTGAACAATAATAGTTACACACTTCTCAACATGTTACAAACACTTTTCACTGTGCTATACGGTCCCCAAACTAACGTCAAAATGATGACGCAAGCCTCCATTTCTCTCATTGGCTGTTCGCTTCCCCTCGTCCTCACAACTGCTGCGGACCGCCCACTTTTTGACGTCACCGACGGAACGCCTCCGTCCGGATGTGGAATTTGTACATAATTGCACCACAGATGTATGCACTAAGAGACAAGGAAGGCAAAGTAACTACCAATACGGATAGGATAGTTAAAATAACAGAAGAGTTTTACAGAGATCTCTACAGTAGCAGAGACAACCATGACCTTAATATAAAAACTAGCAGTAACACAGATGGCGTCCCACCAGTAATGATCGAAGAAGTCGGAAAAGCCTTGTTGAGCATGCAAAGAGGCAAAGCTGCTGGTGAGGATCAGGTAACATCAGATCTGCTGAAAGATGGAGGACAGAATGTGTTAGAAAAACTAGCAGCCCTGTTTACGAGGCGTCTCCTGACGGGAAGAGTACCAGAATCTTGGAAGATTGCTAACATCATCCTAATACATAAGAAAGGAGATGACAAGGACTTGGAAGAATTACAAGCCGATCAGCTGGCTCTTCGTAGTATACAAACTATCTGCAAAAGTAATTGCTTACAGAATTATACAAAAGTAATTGCTTACAGAATTAAGACAACATTAGAATTCAATCAACCTAAGGAACAAGCAGGATTTCGAACAGGCTACTCAATAATCGACCACATTCATACTATCAATCAGGTAATAGAGAAATGCTGAAAATATAGCCAACCATTATGCTCAGAAAATAGCCAACCACTATACATAGCCTTCACAGATTATGAGAAGGGGTTTGATTCAGTAGAAATATCAGCAGTCATGCAGACACTGCGGAATTAGGGCGTCGACGAAGCATATGTAAACATCCTGGAAGAAATCTACAGAGGATCAACTGCTACCATAGTGCTTCATAAAGAAAGCAACAGAATACCAATCAAGAAGGGTGTAAGGCAGGGGGATACAATCTCCCCAATGCTATTTGCCACCTGCTTACAGGAGGTTTTCAGAGGGCAAGAATGGACACAGTTAGGCATACGAGTTAATGAAGAGTACCTTAGTAACCTGCACTTCGCCGATGACATTGCATTGCTGAGTAACTCAGGGGATGAATCGCAACTCACGATTACGGAGTTAGACAAGGAGAGCAGAAAAGTAGGTCTTAAAATTAATCTGCAGAAAACGAAAGCAATGTTTAACAACCTCGGAAGAGAACAGCGCTTTGAGATAGGTAATAGTGCACTTGAAGTTGTAAATGACTATGTCTACTTGGGACAGGTAAAAACCACGAAGCCGAACCACAAGACTGAAGTAACTAGAAGAATAAGAATGGGGTAGAGCAGATTTGGCAAGCACTCTCAAATCATGACAGGTAGATTGCCACTATCCCTCAAGAGGAAAGTATATAACAGCTGTATCTTGCCGGTACTTAGCTACGGAGCAGAAACCTGTAGACTTACAAAGAGGGTTCAGCTTAAATTGAGGACGACGCAGTGAGCAATGGAAAGGAAAATGGTAGGTGTAACCTTAAGAGACAAGAAGAGAGCATAGTGGATTAGGGAACAAACAGGGGTTAAGGATATCATAGTTGAAATCAAGAAGAGGAAATGGACATTGGCCGGGCATGTAGCACGCAGACAGGATCACCACTGGTCATTAAGGGTAAGTAACTGGATTCCTGGAGAATGCAAGCGGGTTAGGGGGGACAGAAGGCTAGGTGGGCAGATGAGATTAAGAAGTTTGCGGGTATAAATTGGCAGCAGCAAGCACAGGACCGAGTCGACTGGCGGAACATGGGAGATACCTTTGTCCTACAGTGGACGTAGTCAGGCTGATAATGATGGTGGTTTTGGGCACATTCTCTTCAAGCATGTGCCCATAATATTTGTGAAAATGATTACCAATGCTGCAACATGGATACTTGATCTGAATACTTGCTGATGAAAGCTAAAATTTCACTAGACGATCTCATCTGCACAACTTTTTGCATCACACAGATCCCCCCCCCCACCAGCTGCATTGATTGATTGATATGTGGGGTTTAACGTCCCAAAACCACTATATGATTATGAGAGACGCCGTAGTGGAGGGCTCCGGAAATTTAGACCACCTGGGGTTCTTTAACGTGCGCCCAAATCTGAGCACACGGGCCTACAACATTTCCGCCTCCATCGGAAATGCAGCCGCCGCAGCCGGGATTCGAACCCGCGCCCTGCGGGTCAGCAGCCGAGTACCTTAGCCACTAGACCACCGCGGCGGGGCCCCCCACCAGCTGCAAATATTTAAAAAATTTCAAAGAGGTGTCAACAATGTACACAAAAGTGTTTTGCCAACTGATCACGCCCGACTGATATCTGTCAGCAAAAGTTATCGAACACTGAACAGCAAATGACCCAAAGCAGAACTGCTAGTTTTCGTTTATGTGCTTCATGCAAGTAAAAAAGATGATGCATGCCCCATGAGTATTTGGGCTTTAATGATGTGCTCTCAATGCAAATCAACACAGTTCAGCTCCTTGACTAACCACTGCAGAGTAATTAAGTTAGCCAAATTTCTTGGGTTTGTAAACCCAAGAAATTGTACAACTGGGTTTGTTTGAACTAGCCGTAGTTATTGGGCACATGATGACACCCTAATTCACAACTTTCTTCTCGAAGCAATGAACGCAAAATATCCATATTTTTAATGCCACTTGCAGTGATGTCACGATGTGCACACAGACTTGTGGGAGTTGATGTACAGGGCCGTTCACTCTCGGTGCGAACACGACGCACCGTGGCCGTGCTCTGCGTGGCGCCAGCGCACGCGGTACGGTCGCGCATCGAAGCTAATCGGCGCAGGCACACAGGCACTGCCTGATTAATGATTCACTCGAGCGCCATGCTTGTTTTTCTGAGAAGCACACTCAACTATCAGCATGCCAGTAGCAATTGAGCGCTCCGCAAGAGCATTGCAAAAAAGTGCGCTTCGCTTACTGCAATATAGTGCAGTTTTCTGCGTTCGATGAAAGTGATTCATTCTTTCACTGCTTCAATCGCAGTTAAAGCATGCATCTTTTCAAATTGCTCAGGATTGCTTTGGTTTATTGCAAGGTTACTCTGCCTTTATGAGCGACGTTGTAGAATACGGCTGTGGATGATTTACCCACCCATGGTTCTTTAGAGTTAGCTGGCAAGGCGAAGCACACGGGTGTGCTTGATATCCGCACCGATGAAAATTCAGCCAAACCAACTGTGTTTCGGCCACGCAACAGTGAACTCAAAGTATGATGACTGTCTTCGTACAGACTATAATATTACGAACCAACCAGACTCCTTAGACAGGCACCTAATAATGTGTTTAATATACCCAGCACAATTGTTGTGTCCTTTCATTTTTTGAGCGCCTTGTTGATGAGATTGAGTGCAGAGGGGCACTGGCTTTCGTAAGCTGTGATTGATTTGGATAACGGAGGAATAAACACGCTTGAAAATGAAAAAAAAAATGGGAAGCAACCGAGACAGCAAAAGAGAGAGGAAAAAGGGAAAAAATAATAAATTTAGAAATGTACAGACATAGGAAGTGAAGACAAGACTCCAAATGTCTGGAAAAGAACAAAAAAAAAAAAAGAAATAAAGTACCAAAGACAAAAAAGCCCCCCCCCCCTTCCCCCCAAACTGCACCCTTCCTTTAAGCAGGGCTGGCAGCACTAGCACAAAGCTACCCCAATTCTTTTTCTGCACCCTTCCTTTAAGCAGGGCTGGCAGCACTAGCACAAAGCTACCCCAATTCTTTTTATGATAGCTTCTTTACTCTCCCCTTTGCCACCCCTTCACAAATAGCCTAGTCGAACATCTCCAGCAGAAAAATTGACAGGATTTTCACAAAAAAAAATTCATGTAAAATGGAATCCAAACGTCTCCTACCGAATACCACCGTTCATCACATCCTGTTTTCAACACCGTACAATGTGAGGCCAACCCATTCATCGTTAAGCTGCACCCACGAGGTCTACTTTGCATACTATAATAAAATTTTTAGGGTAGCGAACCGGATGCTATAACTCCGGTTGATCTCCCTAGCTAGCTATTGTGGCTCACGCTATCATATTGTCACGACGCAGACACAGCAGAAGTCCGTTATAGAAGAGCTCACATTTATTAAAATGAAAAACGCTCGTAAAGAGGACCGGGCAAGAACTTCCGTCTTTCTTGCTGCGCGAGCTCTTCTCTGCGGGTTGAATGCAGCAATTGCCTCCCTCCAGGAAGAGCATCGTCCCGATGCTCTGCTACAAAGTACGTGGTGTATGTCGTTGACGTATTATGGAAATGGCTCACTGCAATATGGCTTCATCTGTACAACGTGTACTATTTCTGATTTTTGCTGGCGAGTTCGTGAGGAACTGTCAGGGACGACCTCATAATTCACGTCACTTAGGCGCTGTACAATATTGTAGGGACCATAGTACTTCTTCAGTAACTTTTCAAAAAAGCCGCGTCGGTGAATAGTGCTCCAGACCCACACTTTCTCGCCTGGTTGATAAGTGACGTATCGGTGTCGCAGGTTATAACGTTACGCTTCGTAACTCTGCTGCCGGGCGATTCGCACGCGTTATAGCTGCTGTGCCTTTTCAGCTCGTTGGGTAAAGTCTTGAACATCCGTGTCTGTATCGTCATAATCGTGCAGCAACATGGCATCTAGCATTGTCGCCACTTCACGGCCATAAAGAAGACTAAATGGCATGCTTCAGGTAGTTTCCTGCTGCGCCGTATTATAGGCAAATGTCACGTATGGTAGAACGTCGTCCCAATTTTTATGATCCACGTCGATGAACATTATGGTCCACTCTTAGAAGGAACACGGCAACGCGTGGCTGGCGGCCCACGTGGTGCAAACTGGCGGCGAGATTTGCAAACACAGCGCATGCGCATAGACGCGAAAGTGTGGGGCTTGCCGCGTTTCATCTGCTACTTTCCACCCCGGCGCTTGCAGTGCGCTGGATACCGCGTTCGCTTTTCTGTGGTGCGATTTATGTCCCCGCCACTCTCCCTGCTGCTCCCCGGGTAATCAGCGCGCAGAAAAAAAAAGTGCCATTCGTTTGTAGTGCTTTCTCGGCAGCTTTGTTGCAATTCCATTCATGGCTACAGCATCCGATTTCAGAATATAGGCGAAATGCGAAATAAAAAACAACCATGTGCAGAAAAAGGTCAAGAAAACGCATGTTTGAAAATACTTCAATGTATCCCACTACGACGGGACACAAAATTATATAATTTTTGTGGATTGCAATACCCAGCAGATGTTAGTTTTAATTCGCGTTACATTTTGTTTTCTTCGTGGAAGCGAAAATGCTAGAAGCTCCTTATTTGGAATATGCGACAGCGTTCACTTTTCCAAAAATCATTTCGTTTCACCAATACGCGCGCTGAAAACTACGGAGTAAACAAGAAAAAATGTATTCCTAAAACCTTTGTGACAGACAGGTCGAGTGAGGTCAGATCTGTAGCCTCGAAACATTACAATAGTGCAAAGGTAATGAAACACATCTCTGCCCTCCGAACAGAAAATAAAATGCAGGTCAGTGTAAGCAAAATAAGACTATGTGTGACAGAACTAGGCACTGCAAAAAATTACATTTGTAATGCTGATGATTACGCCAGTAATGAGAAAGAGGCATTTTCGCGATGGCAGTGACAGCGCGCTGGCTCTATTCTTTGGTGTACAGCTTGACTATTCGAAGCCTTTCGTCCTCATGTACTCTAGCCATGCCGCTTCTCAGAACTAGCTCTGCCGAAAATGGGATCAGCGAGTAAACACGCCCCCAGCTGTGGAATTTTGTGAAAGTGGTAACGAAGCCCATCACTCGCGTAGCCTGGTGTTTGTGCTCACCAAAAATGTAATTGTAAGCTTTCCAAATGCTATTCAAACCAGCCAGCCGCTTTTGATAAGAGACATAGAAATCTATGGTCGATGAAGCGAGCACAGCCAAGCTTGTCGCTAGCGCGTGCCGAGCGCAGGGCGGGGAAGTAGCCGACAACGCGGGCGAGTACCGCCCTTGCGATTCAGCACGCATGCTCCGCATTTCCAAATCTCGCCAGCAGTTTGTGCCCCGTGGACCGCCGGCCACGCGCTCACGTGTTCCCCCTAACAGAGGACCGTACTGTACATACTCAGCATATCTGCAATTGTCTTGTTGAGGCGTTCTGTTAAGCCGTTGGTTTTGTGGGTGGTAGGAAGTAGTTTTTCGATGCGCTGTTCCACTCAGCTCAAGCACTGACTTAAAGAGCATGGCCGTGAAAGCGGTACCTCTGTCCGTTATAATTCTAGGAGCACCATGCCTCAGAACGATATTTTCAATGAAAAATCGTGCCGAGTCTACCGTGGTTCTGCTCGATAAAGAAAAGCCTTTGTTTCTGCGTAGCGAGTAAGATAGTCGGCAGCGACAATTACCAACTTGTTTCCAATGTGCGAAGTCGGAAATGGCCCAAGGGGGTCCATTCCGATTTGTGCAAAAGGCATGGTGGGCACTTGAACTGGTTGCAATGATCCGGCTGGTTCTAAAGATGGCGATTTTCGTCGTTGACAATCGAGGCATGTGCGAATGTAATGCTTTACCGTGCCTGAAAGCTTCGGCCAGTAGTACTTCTGTTGGATTCTGGCCAATGTGCGCGTGTATGCGAGGTGGCCGGAGGTTGGCTTATCGTGGCAAGCACTTAAGATCTCATCGCGAATGGATGTTGGGACAAGTAAGTGGGCACTTCCACTGAAGGAAAAGTTCTTATATAGAACACCACTGCGCAAGCAGAATAACAGCAGGCTCCTTGCAAATATCTTGGGAACGCTTGTAGACTGGCCGTTAAGAAAATTAATAAGAGGAAGGAACTCGCAGTCTTCTTTCTGCTTAGACGAAATGGTGACCGTGTCAACCACTCCTAAAAACGCCATGTCATCCTCTTCTGAGACATCGTCTTGCTTTATAGGTGACCTGGATAAGCAATCAGCATCAGAGTGCTGCCGTCTCGACTTATAGACGACCGTCATATCGAATTCTTGCAGGCGTAAGCTCCAGTGTGCTAGCTGATCAGATGGGTCCTTCAAGTTGGTCAGCCAGCAAAGGGAGAGGTGGTCGCTGAGTACGTGGAAGGGACGGCCGTAGAGGTATGGGCGAAACTTCATAACTGCCCATACTACAGCAAGACATCATTTTTCGTTGTTGAATAATGGGACTCGGCACGGGAAAGCGTCCTACTTGCACTTGCAATCACTCGCTCGGCTGAGTCTTGCCACTGGACGAGTACAGCGCCTAAACCTACGTTGCTGGCATCGGTGTGGATCATAATAGGAGCGTCCTCGTCAAAGTGAGCAAGCACAGGTGGTGTCTGCAGGCGCTGTCGTAGATCGTCAAATGCTGCTTGCTCCTCTTCGCCCCATAAAAATGGAACATCATCTTTCGTATTGCGTGTTAAGGACGACGCTATGCGTGAGAAATTGGCGATAAATCTGCGGTAGTAGGCGCAAAGGCAAGAAAACATATCACAGCCTTCTTATCTTTCGGCACCGGATATTTTCGGACGGCATTGATCTCGTCGGGGTCCGGACAAACACCTTCATGGCTCACCACATGTCCTAAGAATCGGAGTTCCTTGAAACCGAAATGACATTTCTCAGGTTTCAGCGTTAGGCCAGCGGACCTTATTGCTCGAAATACTAATAGCAGCCGTCTTAGATGTTCTGCGAATCTTGCTGAGAAAACAATGACGTCGTCGAGGTATACCAGACATGTCTGCCACTTAAGGCCTGATAGGACGGTATCCATCAGTCTCTGAAATGTTGCTGGGGCTGAGCACAATCTGAAAGGCAAGACTTAAAACTCGTAAAGCCTGTCAGGCATAACAAAAGCAGTAAAGCCCGTCAGCAGATGCTAACGGGCTTACTGCTTTTGCAAAAGAAAAAAGCAGACTTGGGGATGTCAAGGTCAGCAGATGGTTCTGACATGGTGCTAGTCGCTGGGTGCTACTAGAAGATAATTCGGTGGTCAATGTATGGTCAGGGCCTCTTGTGGGGAACTGCGTCGATGATGAGCGACTGATGAAGGGGCTGGCAGGTCTTCATCCTGTTGACTCGTGTGGCATTATGAGTGGCAGACGTGGCCTGGCTCACACGCCATGTTTATTCCTGTTCTCACTTCATCCTTCTCCATCCACCTCTACTACCATGGCTTCATATGTCTCTCTCTCACTCACTCACACACACACACACACACACACACACACACACACACACACACACACACACACACACACACACACACACACACACACACACACACACACACACACATGGAAGGTCGCAGGTTCGGATCCTGCCCACAGCAAAATATCTTGGCAAGGTTCCATTTGGCGTTGCATAAGTCTGTTGCCAGACTTTGGGGTGGTTGAATATCTTTTCCCCCACTTTTCTTTCTTCACCTTTACATTACAATTGGCTTAATAACTTTCCTTGGCATTATTGTCTGTTTGATCTCATTATTATTGTGTCTAAACACGAACAAACGAGCCCTTATGGATAAACTTGTTTCCCTTATATATATATATATATATATATATATATATATATATATATATATATATATATATATATATATATATATATATATATATATACAAACACCCACACCAGCTAATAGAGTGCGGTAGGTCAGCCCCCCACTAAGGCCGCTGTGATAGCTCAGTGGTTAGAGCATCGAACGCGTTATTCGAAGCCCCCCACTCGCGAAAGAGTTGGTACGTCACTGCTTCTACACACAGCCATACTCTTCTATTCCAATTAATGATGCATTTTCCTAACATATTACACAAGCAGAACTGAACTGATGCCTGTAATGCAACCTTCGCGCAATTAGAACAAAATTTTAGAAGCATGAATTCTGAGCACCAGCACAAAATGGCTTACCACCAAGCTGTCAATACGGCCAACGCCACCGTACCCGCTGCCTGTTCCGTAGTCGTACCAGTATGAACTTGTGGAACTAGTGAATGTCCCGCACTGCAGCCAACCGAGAGCGGTGCGGCTATTTCAGCAACACACCGATCACAGGTGGCCAGTTACCAAGCGCTGAACAGCGATGAAAGGGCAACGAGGGCGTTAACCGTGTCAAGCTCCACGTTGGCCCTGTTTCATCATAACACACAGCTTGTTTTGTATGCTAACACAGGTTTTGAAACTTTGAATGATCATAGAACGACAGCGATAGTGCGTATGTAACAAGCACAGGTACAGGGGAAAGGTTTTGCTGCAAGTACAACAATAGGCTTACCCCAAGGTTAGGCTGCTGCAACTCAAGAGCTTGTAACGGTTTTTGTAAAAACGTTGCTCGCAAACAAAGTAGCACTGTTCCCTAAACTATTGTTTTTCTTCCAATGGGTCTACAAAAAAAAAACTAAACCATGGGTAACAATACATAAAATTAGCCGTTGAAATAAGCTTAGTGCAGCTCTGTAATAACTCAAAAGACACAAGCACCCGCAACGCCCGGAAGTGGACTCTCTTTCGTCCGCTCTGGCGTCTAAGCGTGTGTAACGAAAATTCTTTGACCAAACCCAGAAGAAAAAAAACTAAGCTGGCAACCACGTACGTCGCAGTATTTTAAAAAAGTACAACTTTATATTATTATTTGTGTTATATACCTGAATTAATACGTGCAATACATGATTATAAAAAATTTGCTTCTTTCTTTTTGAAAAATATAATAATAGTTTGAAATACAGCGCCGCGTGCTCGCTACAGCAGTTTTGCGCGTAAGGCCTGTTGCCGATAGACTTTCTCTGGGCTCCGTGTTAGCACGAGGAGCTGTGGTAGTTCAACTGCATCGTTTGTTGAAACCAAATGTTGGAGAGTAGCACCTTTAGGTTTACTTAAAACCATGCAAAACGACGATGTAAGTGTGTTATGCTTCTATCTCATAAGTTGTCTTTAGTTGATTACGCGCGCTACATTTACATGTGTGGGCCTTCACGTTGACTGCACGCGCGACTGTGTTTTGCTGTAACCAAATAGCCGATCATCCTTTGTCATAAAGGTGTGTTTTTTGTCGCACGGTTCAACATTTATGAGTAAGAGTGACTTGTCGCCGTTTAGTCGTCTATGTGTTGTTGTGCTGCAATTGTCAACTTGGGTTATAATTACGTGGGTACTCCACGAGGGCATGTTTAACTTGTCATTTACTGCCTGTTATGTAATGCAGCTGGTATATTGTACCTAACGCGCTTTCTACGAGCCTTTGAAAACGCGCTTTCTATGAGCCTTTGTATGTTGGCCGGCGCTTTAGGCACTCGGTGGTACATAAGTGATGGTAAGTCATGAACGTAGTGAATTATCAGTGGTGCTGAAACTGACTTGCGCTAACGTTTAGCCCGCGTGGAACTGTTATTAACGTATTATTGTTGTTCAAGGTTATATGGAGCATCATCAAAGGAAGTTTCTGCTCCTTTAAAGTCAAGTAAGCTGCTTTCTTTTTTCGTTATACGAACCTAGGTTTGTGCCGCGTCGCATGTGAGCTTGCTGATTGCTGTTTGTGCGCCTTTGCAGCACCAAGGGCCAGCAATTCTGCCGGAACGATTTCAACTTAACGGGCCTCTGCAATCGCTCGTCATGTCCTCTAGCCAATTCTGTCTACGCAACCATCAAGGAGGAAGACGGTGTCTGTTACTTGTACATGAAGACCATCGAAAGGGCTGCCTTTCCTGACCGGCTGTGGGAGAAAGTGAAGCTGTCTAAGAACTTTGAGAAAGCACTGGAGCAAATCAACCAACATTTGGTCTACTGGCCGAGATTTGTGCGCCAGAAATGCAAGCAGCGTTTGTTGAAGATCACTCAGTACATCATACGCATGCGCAAGCTGCGCTTGTCTCGACAGTAAGTCGCGTGCACCAAGTTTCTCTACGTACTCACGTGTACTATTTAATATAACCACAACATATCAACTATGTTGGGTTAATGGATGAACATCGGTGTATGTAGCTTGAGCATAGCATTTTGATAGCTGATCTCAGAAATATTTATTGCACTAGGAAGGTTGTATTACAACACTGGTACTAATAGGGTGCCCATTTTAAGTATGGTCAGGCTCTTAAACATGTACCTGGTGACAGTAAAGCTCAGGAGTATCTTCTAGCGGCTATTTTGTTACTTTTGAGGTAATTATTGTAACTGTCCTGGTAAATACCGTAGTAGATGACTGTGATAAATGTTTTGAAATTTGGAAGAACAGAAAATGCATGATGGAGGTCTCTCTGAAAGCAAGGTGATGAAAGGATGTCGGTGAATTTAAAAGAGTAATGAACAAAACATTAATGTAAAACACACTGTTGTGCCTCCTCCCTGTACACTGCTCATGTTCTTCAATTCTGGTGACAGCATTGTGTAGTCTGCATGGCGTTCAGGGGTGTGGTTGTTTCCACGGCCAGTGTTGAACTGCCCTTGGAAGCAATAACATAACTGATTTCACGATGGTACGCTACAACTATGAAATTGTAGGAACATTGGTTATCGCTGCCCAGATACATCTAAGCACCTGAAGCCACAGTCATGTGCATTGCACTTAAGTTGAAAACTTCCAGTTTGGGCACTTTTGTTTTTATTTGAACATGACTCATTCTTCAGAAAGAGTGTATGCCTAGGCATGTTGGTAATACATGTTCAGTTTTATAACACACAATAAGAATGATGACTGAGAGGAACATCACGGTGGTAGCGCATCGTTCAGGAGTTACGCCATATTGCATGCGTTGATTGATGTGCATCTTTGCAACCAAAAATGTGAAACTTAAATGTTCTGTGTATTTAGATAGAATGGTACATGTTAGCTGGATATATAAAAAAATTAGCTCAAAAATTTAGCAAATTAAATGCACTTGTTGGAAATGATGTGAAGTGAAGCTTTGTAAAAGATTTCAATTAAGTTTTGAATGTTTGTGATTACATTGGGGTGCACATGCTTATGAAATGAGTCCACAAGTTATCTATGTGCAGTTCACAAAGGTTCTAGCATGTGCATTGGATCTGCTTGCTTTTTTTTTGTGCGCAGAGGTGCACCTTTGCTTTTTTGCAACGTAACACTTGCATTCATGTTCAGTGAAAAGCCTCTTGGCTTCCATTTTCTTTGCAATTAGATTGCACTTCTGTCCCATGGCACATAATTGCTTAACCTTCAATGACAATGCATAAGCACACCAGTTCTTGGTGGTTTATTCAGCAGTAAAAGTTGTCTTTGGTTTTCATTAATGTAGGCAAAATAGATAAGGTAAGCAAGGAAATTGAATTTTACCCCAATGACTAGTTTAAATTAGACAACAAATGTGCTGAAAATTGATCTTGGTAGAGTTAATATAACTTTTCAATAAATTTCATACCTGTTTTGATGCAGACGAAAGTTGGTACCAATGCAGCGCAAAATAGAACGTCGTGAGCGGAGAAGAGAAGAAAAGGCACTGGTAGCTGCCCGTCTAGACACAGCTATTGAAAAGGAGCTGTTGGACCGGTTACGGCAGGGCACAGTAAGTATCTTGCGGAAGTACAGACACCCAACCTCTGTGCATATTGTTCAGTGTTGCGCATTCTTGATGCACAATGGCGGAGGCACTCCTACAGTGCTTGTGCCTGTCTCGTGACACTCTCGGCTGTTTAAGATGTATATGCAACTTGCATATTGTGCGTTGCAGAAGCTGCTAGTGGAAAACTTGTTATCATAACATCTGTTTCTGTGTTGCTTCTTTTTTCATTTAGTACAAGGACATATACAATTTCCCTCAGAAGGCCTTTGACAATGCCCTTAAGAGTGAGGAAGTTGAAAGTGAAGTTGAGTCTGATGAAGAAGAAGAGGACGAAGACGATCAGGATGTGGTTAGTATACTGGAGGCTCTGATCACATTGTCTTGTGTTGATGTTTTCATGTTGTATCAGTTGTGCAGTGTTGTTAAATTTTAAAGAAGCCAAAGTCATTCTATACTATGGATAAAAGAGTATGCAGTCACAATTACTTCAGTCACAATTTTTAATTGTCACATCAATTATTGCCCTATAATGTAACTAGCAATAATTAAAATGTTATGTGTCACATTTTACTTTCCTCTCATATTTTGTAAACATTGCATAAATTCAGTGAGTGAGCTGGCCTGACTCTTTCAGTGTGCCCTCTGTGTTGCGTCGCGTAGGGTTTGTCGTATGTAACACTTGGTTTTCAAAAGCCTGTATTGGGTAGGCTTCTTGGTTTTCATATGAATGCAACAGGAGTGGGTGAAAACAGTCTTGTTGCATATGCTGAAGGTAATAATGGTAATAAGATAACACAGTGCTTGAGTGTGTTTTATGAAGGCCAGGACTTCAAGGTTGCTGGCGTTGTTAGGGAAGAACACTACATAGTACGAGTGAAATACTGAAAAAAAATTTGCCCGTATCTGCATGTAATCTGCAAATGTCGTCGAAAGACGATAGTCTTGCGTGTGGAGAGAGTGAACAAAACATTTATTTGATGTACTGCGCAAGAAAATCGGTGAATGGTATTCTGGAGGCGCTGCATTGAGTGCCTCGAGCGTGCAGCGGAGGCGAACGAACGCATCAAGTCACGTCACACGTAAAACATGAGTGCCATCTGGCAGTTTTTTTGGAAAACGCAGCGCGTGGCTTTGAGACGGGTGTGCGTGCCTGTCTCAGAGGTGATAAGGTGTAGAACGCAAGGTGACGAGTAGGTGCCACCACCGTCTCGTGTTGCAAAGCGTTGCAAACACTTGCCTTTTCGTGCAAGCGTTGCATGGTCAGTGCAGCGTGATAAGCACCACGGTCCTTAAAATTACTTATGTATGCCTTTTCTAGTAAAAGACGCACATGCAGAATATATACGTGTTGTTATGGTGCCCCAGACATCCACAATGATTCTTTTTTAACTGACAATTATAACAGTATGAACGCCGATCCTTGAGCAACATTGGTGGGCGCTGCGGATGGGGTCGGCCGTTTCAAGTACCCGATGCAGTTAAGAGTGGACAAACAGACAAATGTACAGACAGACCAAAATTTTTGCGTCGAAGGTCCCTAAGAAAGACTATAGTCTTTAATTGTCGACAGGTGATTTACTGGTTCATATCAGTTCGTGAGTGCAGCAGTGATATCAAACACAGAACCATAATTTTAAATTTTAGGCCATCTTGTGGGACCTCTTGTGATAAGGCAGTAAGGTATTGCGTAAAACAGTGTCCAGGTAATTCAGAATCGGGGAGAACCTGTATCTGGCCTGAAGATATTTCTGAGGGTGGCTGATATTTTTGAGGGTGGCACTTGTTGAGTTTTGATCAGTAACCTTTTACCGTATTTATTCGTGTAATGACTGCACTTTCTTTCTAAAAAGAAATCGAAGCAAAGTTGTGGGGGCGTTTATTATGCGAGGCAAATTTTATGAAAACTTTTTAGAGATGAGCAAAAATGCCGTAATGCAAAAAAAAAAATTTTTTTAAGTTAGGTCGCTCAGTAGTTTTTCACTATTAGAGAGTTTCAGTTTAGCGCACGCAAGGCAGTATGTGCGCAATGGATAGTGCGTTACGTACGCGACAACGGACACATGGACTAGGCCTAAACATCAACACTTTTGTCTTGGAGTGCTACTTGGCGCTGCCTAGTGACTAAGCAATAAACTACAATAGCCAAATATAGTTGACATGAGTCAAGACACGAGACAAGCCAAGATTTCACGAGCAGCTCCGTCCGACTGCAGACATTCCGAGCGTTGAAAAGCATCCCCGTCAGCTCTTCTATTTTCACAGCGATAACTGTCTATTGCACGGGGTCCACGAACTGAAATAAAATTCTTACGCAAGCAAGGAGCTCCAAATCGAGGGCAATCGTAAAATGCACACGGGATTTACCCGCAGCCATGACCACACTGCTGCTTGTGCTGCTGTTGGTCGCGGCCATCTTGGTTTTCGTGCTCTCACTAGGGGGAGATCTCGCGAGAGCCACTACTAAGGTACCTAACGGCTGCAGCGTGTGCAACATAAGAGCCGAGATCTAGTGTACGCATCCCTCGCTTACGCAAACGCACGCATCTCTCTTACGTACAGCGCATGCACACCTGTGCTTTGTCTCGGGCGATGCGTGCGCTAGGCCGTTGGGCGCGCTAAACTAAAACTCTTAATTGATGTATGCGTACACTGTTTGGAAACATCTCCTTTTTTGCACTTCATTCATCTTCAATGGTTGAAGGTGCTATCTTTTGCCAGCTGTTCCTGTGCCACCCGCGCACTTCATAAAAGCGTTTAGCAGCTTTCTTTTCAATCGTTCAACCGCAACGATGGTATCTGCTGTGATCTCAAGGGGCCCCCAGAAGCGCGCGCTATGACACACTTTGCCGACTTCAAATCAACCTCGCACATCGACCGTGACGCCGCCATTAACATTGTTTCAAGTAGTCAACATTGCAGTAAGCTACCACCGAAGTGTCAAAACAAACCGTTCATTATGCGAGTGCGTTCATTGCGCAAGTAAATACGGTATGTACTATAAAATAGCCTAGTATTGGAGAATGGTGTTGAAGGCGACCAGCATGAGCTACGTCTTCTGCATATTCGTGGTATATGTTCTACAGTGTAGATAGAGATGAAAGACAAGATGACTAAGTGACACACATGCCAACACGAAAGTAGTTGGAAATGGGCACCCATGTCTTGTCCTTTGTCTGTTATGTTAAAAAAGGCCCACAACAGGCAGCATTACAAATTTTGGTTATACATGTGATGATGGTTGCAATACTTGCAGTTGAACCTTGTTACAATGAACACTGATATGGCTAATTAATTAAATATTGCAAATTAAATGTAAACATTGGTTGATTTTGTTAGGCTACCTTTTTCAGTTGTAATTTAACCTTCTCAGGTGCTGAACTCTTTAGTTCGAAATACCATTTGGAGGCAGGTAGGGAGACAAGTGGGCATTACCTCATTAATAGTGGATACGAGGCTGAGTAAAGCGTGGTGTATCTAGGATTTCTGTGCAAGCCAAATTGCTGATTAGTTAAAGTCTATATTTATCTGTTGTTATAATGAACTAATTTGTGGCCCCTATACTACTTCGTTACAATGAGATTTGGTTGTGTTGCTATGTAGTCGCCTAGGTTTCTATAATCAAGTGTTCATCAGTTGTGCTTTAGCATCCTGGCTCTGATTTTTTCTGTCTTCATTATTTCAAACAGGATTCTAGTTCTCTAGTGTCCTCTTACTTATGCACTCTGGTTAGATCAATCTCCTACCTTTTTTTTTTTTTCCATCAACACCATGCAGATCTTTTGCCTATTTAAACTACTGATAAATAATTGTGCTGTCAGCTTTTATTCCTAGAAGCTCTGGGAGGTGGATGCCTGCTAAGTGAATATTCTGTGAGGCAGGCTATATAATTCGGGAGTATGACATAACATACACAGCCATAACTACTAAGTGGCTGGAGATGGGTATGTTCCATGGGCACCCTACCATTGCACAGTAATTCATCCAAACTGACATGTGGCGGTACCATCGAATGTGCTGAGCTTTTTGAACTGTGGTCAATTGGGTTACATTTGACCAACATCGGGGTTGGCTTTCTGCAGTGCTCAACGCAGCAGCTTTCTTGGTTAGCCACATTGTCATTGCCAATGACAGCAGTCGGCAAAGGGAACATTTCAGAGCACCTGCCTGAAAACACTGTAGTGCCACCTCAGAAGGGAATAGCAGATATTGGGTTGAGTGTCTACATATACAGGACAGATTTTTATGTAGTGTGGCATAAAACACTTGCATATTAAAATAGAGCCTTTTGGTTGAGTTTTTCTTTTTGCTCGGTGTTGTGCAAGGATTTTAAATTTTTACTGGTGGGGGGGGGGGGGGGGGGGCTATTGTGATCTTTGGACAATGCATAACAGGAGTGGTATGTCTGCATGTGTTGCGTCTACCCTACTTTTGGTGCTTAGAGTCCATGGTTATAGTTCCCTGTAAATTCAAAACATACTTATATTTAAAAGTTGTGAACTTTGAACTTGTTGAAAAGAGTGCATTGTTGTACACAAAACTCCCGTAATATGTAACCTGAAGGGACCAGGAAAATATGTTCTGTTTTACAGGAGTTCACATGATTGAGCGATAACCATGGGTGCAGAAGTTGAGTACTAAACGAATCGTATGAGGAACAGCGGTTCGATTAAAACCGGAATGCCGTTCAACAAGAGCTTTAGAAAATAGCCCGCTGATTTTCTACAGTTATTTCCCTTATTTGGCAAAATATATTGAAATGTTCTTTTGAGCTACATGAAAGTTATAAGAGATTCCCTCTAACTTAATGCACGTTTATTTTATGTGAAAAACGAAAGAGAGACTTTCCTTACCCTTGAAAAGAACTTGAAAACATGCTTTCAGTTTCGACATTAGGAGCTGGTAAATTAGGTGACCAGAAGTTTTTTAGGGTACAACGCTTGCAACCTTGAAACCGTCTATTGTGATAACTTTTTGAAATCATCTGCATACAAATTATTTTTGCTTTGTTTGATTAGTGCTGAGAAGTCATGCTTTCTTTATCTTCAGGGAGCAGTTGAATATGTTGCTGCTGATGATATGGAAGAAAGTGATGTCTCCGATTTGGAGGACCTTGGAGAGGAGTGCACTTCTGAAGAAGAAGCAGCAGCAGACAAAGAGAGTGTGGTGGCAATACAATCTAGAAGAAAGCGACCACATGTAGAAATAGAATATGAAAAAGAAACAGAACCTTCAACCTCGAAAATAAATTCACATGATTTTTAAGCATTTGGCTAGCAGTGTGGCTATATTTGTCATTTTTGCTATAGTTGTCTACATTTAAAGGGGCACTAAAGAGAAAGACTTAGTTTAGATTGACCAACTGCACTCTGAGAACTCCAATGCCATAAGTTTCACTAGCATAAGTTCATTAGCAGAGAAAATGGAGGTTGAAGTTCCATTTTTAAATTTCGTGCTAAAATCTCCACATCTGGTGTTAAAAATTTTTAATGTATTTTTCGTATCTTCTCGTCATTGGCTCGATGAAATTTTTTGAAACTTGGTATGCTAGGGTCTATGGCACCCGCAGATGATGATGTCCTTCAATTTTGTCGATCAGAAGCTATGTAGGACACGGTAGATACCTTCAAAATTTTATTTCACGATGTTTGGTGTGGGTATCTTGAGGTATAGCATCTCCACCTGCATTTTCTTTTCACACATTTTCTCGCTTGCCAAGCGTTGTGTCGCGGTAAGAGTGGTGTTTTCTGGATTATGAAACTGTACTTTACTATCATGCAAAAAACCGTTTAACCCTTTATTGTCTCTTTAAAACAATTGTGTTGTATTGTCTGAATAAGTAGCTTTCTATGCTGTGTAAAAGCTACTTGACCCCATATTTCTTGTCTATGCGTCTCATAATCATATAGTGGTTTTGGGACGTTAAACCCCACATATCTATCAATCAACCATATTTCTTGTCTATGTATTGCTGTGACATGATATGTACTCTACAGACCCAACCATGTGCTTTGTACTATACAAAACAGTACTACTCATTGACTCACTGCTATGGAACTGGGATGCACATAGGTTTTGCTGTAAGTGGAAACTACCGTGAGGCGTCAAACTCGATGCTAATTAATGCTATAGCTAGCATGTTCACTGCCGAGCTTCCTGTAATGCTTTATGAAGCAGAGAGTCTAAAAATAGGGCATTCCTGTAGTTTTCATTTGCTGATTTCGTGAAGGACTATAAAAAATGCATGTGGCAGCAAAACATCTTGATCGGAATGTGCTCAATCTCGACAGGCAGAACTGTGAAGCAGTTCTATTGGATGCTGTGTCATTCAGAGCAACGAAAGACTGGACTGTCAAGTGCAGTGAAAAGTCGTTCATTAGTACATATCAATCCTCAAGACTCTGCGTATAAATTTTTGCATCAAAAGCTGGAAGAAGATCTCAACAAAAGACTTTTCTGGCACGGTAGTTGTCCGCCACCACCGCCAGTGTCCGTAACTGCTGTCACTCGAAATAAGAAAAAAAAAACTAAATACTGGGGATTGAACCTGGGTCCATGACTTGCCAACTCAGTATTATACAACAGCCTGTGCTTGAAACTCCATTGCAAAAAAACCCTATACAGTCGTCTTAACATGTGTGATATAGGGTGGTATAAGTGTAAAATAACAACCAGGCTTCGCACAATTGAAATTCTGTAACTAGGTTTCAAAGCATAGGAATTACATAACGAGTGGGTTGTTGAACACTTCCAACTCATCACAAAGGGCTCGGTCAAAATTCTTTTGTCATCAGCCACTGCATCAACAAAGTACACTTAATTTCTTGCAACTGCTTCCACAGAATGATGAATAATGGCGTAGTGGGTGCTTCAACAGTTCAGAGAAATTATAATTTATGGCATAGTGGGCACCTTGCAAATGCCACTCTTTCACGCAGTGACTGTACTGAACAGGCAGACCCTAGTTGACACACACACAACAAAATCAAGTGGTGTACACATTTGTGTATATAGTGCCTCAAGCGGTGAAGTGACTTTCGTCTTTTGTGTCAGAAGGAACACTGAAAACTCGGACAGACCATCGCTGCTTTACCAGTATTCAAACCTTCGCAATTTCCTGCTGACCGAAGATCGTTTACTTTCAGCTTTTTTTTTTTTTTTTTAATCGAGCCAGTGGACGAGGACCGCTGGCGAGTGACAGCACACAGTCTCTTTTATTCGCTAAAATCTCGGAAGCCATGCTTTTAAGTTTTTGTTGAATCTCGTGTGGTAGCGCTAAAAATAAATGCGTTCTAGGGAGCCTTCATGTGCGCCCGTCTCCGGACATGAAGGTTCCCTAATGAGCTCGCTGTCATGTTTTTTTTTTTTTACTTCATACTTCGTGGGATTTTTTGTAGCATTATGTAGCAACTGAAGCTAGATTAAAAAAAAATAAAAGTCAACCAAAACACCTTTGCAAATGAAAATTAAAAAAAAATGTTGTTCTCAAGTGGGATTCGAACCTGGGTCTTTTGAGTAGGAAGCGAGCATACTAACCCTCGACCACATGGAGAAACTGCGCGCAATTTTTATAACGATGACACATTACACACTATCGATTGCAGCGTCACAAGCGGATTGACTCTCTTTGGGCTTCACTTTTCGGAGCTCGGTCCGGGCACTCCCCTTGTTCTAGTACACCGGTACGTTGAAACAGATCGGTGCTCGCGGAATCACTAGCATGATTTACCCAGGCAATAAGGAATTAGGAACTTGTTGCAAAAGAACTCGCAGCTACACATCGATCCATATCATTCGGAGTGAATGGCGCGTATCACAATCATGGTTTACCCAGGCAATAAAGAATTAAGCACTTGCTGCAAAAGAACTCGCAGCTACACATCGCTCCATTTCATTCGGAGTGAATGGCGCGACGTTCGCGATCTTAAGGCCACAGGACAGGAGCAACACCGCAACATCGATCGACACGTGGACGAATTTGATTTATCATTATTTGCAATGGTGTAGTTTGATGCACCGCCGCTGCGGGGTGCTCGCTCTGTGTTTACCATCTTGGTGGGTCAGCGACGCGAGGTGTGCGTGTGAACATGTAGCGTTTGCTGGAATATTGTGGCCGGTGGTCAACAGAGACGTGATACGGCAGTTCAAAGTTCTGCGTACTTGCCGTTCGAGTACCTGGTACTCCATGACTTCTGCCCTGGCGAGCTGAATCTGGTGCGTACAGAACGGAGGAATGAAACGGCAGTATGTATTGTTCCTTTTTGAAAGCGTGACAGTGCTTTAACACTGCACAGGCAGGTGCGTTAAGAAGTGCTCACGCGCTTTATCGTCTGTTGAATATAACAGCTGACACTTCGTTGATCACAGATGACATATTCGATCGTGAGTTCGCATATACTACTGCGCTGAAGAACGACAGCTTACGAAATGCGTGTCGCATGTAACTTGCGTGATAGGTGATTAGTCATTTTTAATGATGTGCTTGTTTTACTTTTTTTTTTCGAAATAACTGGGGCTCTAAGCAGTATTATCCACGATGTGTAGATCCCACATGGACTCGTGGGGCCACTCGCGATGGTGCACAGTAAGTTAACATATTGTGCGTGCTTCGGTATTCGCAGGTTTCGGGATGAGGCCTTCTAGAGCCCAAGTGGAAGCAGCCGTTGGCATAATCATGCGTGTGCCGGGCTTGTTTATTATTGACTACTGGTGGCAGCATGACCGAAATAAGTCGGTGCCGCAGTCCATGGCACTTCCTGGAGTGCTGAACGCAGTGCTGACAAACCTAGGTAATTACTTGAACTTGGTTTCCTGATAGCGACGCTAACTTACCCGAGTATTTTAAAATTTCGTTTCAGTTCTTGTCCACGGGTTCCTCTTGCTGTTGCTGCCCATTCCACGGGTGCGCTCTCTCTACACCAACTTTGTGAGCGCGCTGCTGCTGCTCAGCTCTCACCTCCTGTCAAAGTACTACATCCAGATGGAGACAAGTCTGTCGCGACATTTGGATGTTGATGAAAGTTTTGCCAGAAGGCAAGTGACTGCCTTTCTGGCCCACATTGTGCTGGCCTGCATGGTATTCGCTCTCCTGGAAAGCCGTTCACGGCCCATGCTTCCCATCTTGTCCTGTTACACACTTCCTGTAATGGCTCGTGTCCTGGACTTTCCGCCAGAGTCGCTTGAAGTCCTCCATAATTTTGGCAATGCACTGATGTGTGTCAGTGTGGCATGTTATCTGTATAGTCAGGTACCATCATTGATCAGCTTCTTAAAAGACACTTACCTGGACACACTGCTTCTGACCATGCGCTTCGGTTGGATTGGTCTGATGACACTGTTTTGGAACAAGCTGTTTGTGCCAACCCATTTTCTTGTCTTTTGGCTGATTGAGTTCTGTGTAAAGTTGGCTGAAAGTTATTCCACTTGGGAGAGCCCATGGTATCTGCTAGCTCTAAGCTCAGCTAGCAATGTCTGTTCCAGTCCTGTGACTTTGGTCGCCTCCTCAGTGACAGTCTCTTATTTGGCATATCTCACACTCTCAGGAACCAAGGCATTCCTGCATGGGAGCTTCACTTTCATGAATGACAATCCAATGCACAGTGGCTGGACAGAGGGTATCACCATGCTCTTGCTGGCCCTACAGACTGGCTTAACGGAAATCAAGATGCCCAGTCGAGTGGCTGTACTGCTCATAATTTTGTTCATTGTCATGTCATCTATGCTGCAGTCAGTGCTGGAGATTACAGAGCCAGTGGTGTTGGCTCTGAGCGCGTCACAAAGTCGGCAAGTTGGACGACATCTTCGAAGCTTGGGCATGTGCGCCTTTCTTGTTGCTTTCCCATTACATATTACTTGGCGACTGTCTACTCTCTTTCCCATCGATTTTTGGATGATGATTGTGCTTTCCTCTTGCATCCTCACCTCTTTACAGGTAGTGGGTCTACTAGTCATCTATGGTCTGTTTGTGTATGATGCATGGCAGACAGAACCGTGGGAGGCATTGGATGATGTCATTTATATGGCTCGAGCAGTGACGAAAATTTTAGAGTTCTTGGTAGCCCTATTTGTTGTAGGAATGGGCTTCTGGGAGTCCACAACAGGCAAGTGGAATTGGGCTAATGCATCCATCCTGCTTGTCCACTGCTACTTCAATGTATGGCAGCGCATGCAGGCTGGCTGGAAGAGCTTCCTTCTGCGTCGTGAGGCTGTACGAAAGATAGAGTCCCTTCCTGAGGCAACACCAGAGCAGCTTTTGCTGCACAACGATGTCTGCTCCATCTGCTACTCTGAGATGCGATCAGCTTGCATAACAAGGTGCCAGCATTTCTTCCATCGAACATGTCTTCGCAAGTGGCTGTACATTCGAGACAAGTGCCCCCTGTGCCATGCTCACGTCTCTCTGGAAAACGGAGAGCCTGTGCTACCAAGTAATCCTGAACCACCTGCAGTGCCAGATGAGACCAATCATGCACATGCCTCCTGAAGCAAACATGCTGACAATTTCACTTGTGCCGTCCGCAGATCAACGTTCCATTTTGTTCCCACTTTTGCCCCTTGTAATGTACAGGTGGTGTTTTTAGGAGGTGCTTTTGGGAACCCCTTTGTAACAGTGAGGAAATGTGATGCCCCTGTACGGCCCCACAGCTTGCACCACTTCCGGGAACACGAACTCTTCCAGTGTTACTTTAACTCCTGTAAATACTGTTTACTTGCTCTTTGACTTGTACAGCCATACTGTTCTGAAAGAATTAAAAAATGTAATCTAAGTTCTCCTATTTGTGCCGTCATTCTTATACCATTTGTGCCAATTGTGGGTATGTCAAGCCATTGCACAATGATAAAGTGCTTCTTAAACCCACAAAGATGTTTTTATTAACCTAGCTTCATCATTAGACGTGATGTTTTTTTCTTGTGTGTGTGTCTTAAATATGAATCTTTCGTGTCACGTATTCGTTGGTGCCACTTGTGCTGTTTAGTGCAGAACAGCAGAATAGAGGTTTGGTACGATATAGATATTTTTATCATAAGTGACGATGGGTGTGTACAGGTGGTAGCATAGCCAAGAAAAAAAATTCCTTTAGGTGGGAGATAGGGTTAACCATACATAATGTATGGTTAATCCCCCCTCCCCCAGTGAGTAATTGTGGTGCCCGTGTACAATCCTAGTGCCCTCAACGGCTCATACCACTTCTGAGAACACAACTCTTCCAGTGTTTGTTTAAATCCTGTAAATACTGTTTACTTGCTCTTTGATGTGTATAGCGTTACCGGTTAGTGAGTTTGAATGAATTCGTGCATATATACACATGCAAAATTAAATGGCAGAAAGTTAAAGGGGGAAGCATTAAGCCCCCCCCCCCCCCCCCTGGCTATGCCAGTGACAGGTGTGGACGCATTTTATAGTTGAACCTTGAAATAATAAATAAAGTGAGTTGTCCTTGTTTTACACAAGAAAAAGGGGGAAAGGACAACCGACTAAAATCTACAATACTGTAGCTTAAGAGGATTGATTTGATTGATATGTGGGGTTTAACATCCCAAAACCACCATATGATTATGAGGGACGCTGTAGTGGAGGGCTCCGGAAATTTTGACCACCTGGGGTTTTTTAACGTGCACCCAAATCTGAGCACACGGGCCTACAGCATTGCCGCCTGCATCGGAAATGCAGCCGCCGCAGCCGGGATTCGATCCCGCGACCTGCGGGTCGCGGGATCGAATCCGAGTACTGGTGCATCCGAGTATCCGAATCCGGTGCATCCGAGTACCTTAGCCACTAGACCACCGAAGCGGGGCGACTTAAGGGGAGAGGAGTAAAAAAAACGGAAGCTTTTTTTCCAAAGTTGTATATATATTTTTTATTTGCTTTCACAAATTTCGTTTTTTTCACTATAAAAAAATGAATATTGTAATTAAGCTAGAAGTAGGTTAAAATGACTTTTAAAGAGCACAAGGTGGCTTCTAAGAACTAAAAAAAGCTTCTTGTTTTGAGTCCCCTGAAAATTGTCACCTGGCTGCTTGCCATTGCATTTTGCATAAGGAGTTCACTAAAGCCACACGCTCAAAATAACAATGATTGCCAAGCTCTCATGATAGAAAAATTATTTTAAAAACATATCTTTGCCACATACGCGAGCTTTTACTTATACCTTTCAAATGCGTTTTTTTTTTTTTTCAAGATCCACGTTTGGGTTACATCTTGAATTTAGACATGTTTTTATTACTTCTGATAGCAGATCAAGATGAAATATTGCCCAAGTATTCCTAAAAATGTGAAGAGTGCAAGTATCTCTTTCAAAACTTTATATTGCCTGCATGATTTTCGCGAACCTAAAGCAAGCAATTATTATGGGCTGAGGATTCTAATCATCCTTGCAGTACAATTTTTATTGTCCATTAAATGTCTTATATGCACTTTCTTGATAGTTATTTGCATTCTATAGTTAATGTAGAGCAATATTAGCCATTAATGGCTCAAAACCATAAACATTTAGTGGCATAAAAAGTTAGCCCAACAACTATACACATTGTCCTGGCACAAACCTTGAGTGTGCCTGAGGGCAATCAAAATGCATTCATACGACATACATCACATGCAAACCAAAACGCAGTCAACAAGTAAAATTGATAACGCAACAGATAAAGTCGTAAGGTCAAGAGAACAAAGTAAGCCATATAGCCATGTATTATAGACAAAGTTTATGGACCTTTCTTCTTTATAGCCATAAGAGCTACAGTTATTATTTTACTATCATTGTGATCATGAGCCATTTCTCTTCTCATGAAGCAGATTTAGTCCTGAAAATTGTAATGCTCATTTTTTGTGAACTATTTTACTTCAGGTACTTAATTATTACTCGAAAGTAGCTATTAAATTTCGTGTTTCAGAAGCGCACTTCCTTGCACAACAATAATTCTGCTCAAGCATATTCCCTATTTCGTTATCTAAATACTGGCCGAAATTCTAGATGCTGCGGTTGCTGAGAAAAAGGGATATAAGTACATAAAAAGCATGTTCGCATTTAAAGTTGAAAATCTGTATTACTTCAAAAGTACAATGAGATAGCAGCAAATTGACAAATTTTTTCAATAGGCACCAGCCAGATACTCATCATCAGTATCATTTTTTTTATGTTGTAACGTCTTGCTTGGTGAGCCTCATTTGTAGCCTGCTATGCAGTCATGTTGGCACAGTATTGTCGAAGCAGTTCAAGCGTGTGTAGACCCAGCAGTGCCCTGGTGAAATTTCATAATAGTTCAGTGCATTCACATGGGCTGTACTGCCATCATTAAAAGTGAACACAGCATCAAGAGTGTATATTTACAGTGTTTGGTGCCCCCAAAAAATGTTTTTTTGGAGGGCTCGCTATGGTTTTGAGTTTTCCCATGGAGGCACTTAGCGAGTAATTTTGCATGAACTAGTTTCAGATAACTTGGCTTAACAGTCTCAATATCAGATGCTGGAAGTTGTTCTTTATAAATGAATGATTTACCATTCAACTGGGCTTTGTTGAATTTACACAAAGTTTCGGCGTCCTTCGAACAAAGGCTGTGGGATTGATTGGTATCCTTTGATGTCATGTAAAAATATTAATCGGACAGCTTTTCACATGTCCTCCAAGCTGGCTCTATTTATTTCAATGACCCAATCATAATAGTTTTGGTGCGTGCCAGAGATGCACCACTAAGATGCCCCCGGCCAGATATAGATTTTTTTACAGAAAGCTTGATGTCTCTGCCTTCTTTCGTTTTCGCAGCATGTGCCAAATGCACTCCAGCTTGCAAACTGTAACTTCTTCATATGGGTATGATGCTTGAACTGCAAGGAATCCCTTGCTTGAAGAGTGGGGGCATGGCAGGCTGCCGCTCGAGCTTTGAATTATGTCATTTCTAGAGAAAAAAAAATTGTACTGAGACAAACGACTAATTCTGGTTCAGAAAAGGATGCAGATTTCAAATAACACAAAAAGGAAAAAAATGTTTTTTTTTCAATATTTTTACTCGCCCTGTCCCCTTAAATAAAAAAAAAAGCTAGTACCATGCAAGTTGCAATAAAAATAAAATATTCAACTGGTATAACACCGTACAAAATATTTTTGTTCTTTAGGTGTTGGGACGAGTATGTGGCTATCATCAGTTGCCAGAAGCATAGCCAGGGAGTGGCGCACCGAGCACGTGCCCCCCACCCCGAAATGTTTTTTTTTTGCCATGGCTTAAAGAGCGAAAAATGGCCATTTTAAGGGGGTGCCCCGCCTGAAATTTGATCACAATCTTTTATTTACCACTGCTTGGGTTAAAATTTATATATTTATTTACACCAGGCTTCATTCTTTTTTCGGATATAGTGTTTAGTATTGATTTATTTACCAAGGCGAAAGCCTTGAATGCCTCATAAGTCGGGAAATTTGACCAGCGGTGGCGAACGTACTGTGGCATTGTGGATGAACGACACAAAAAATCATCTGCGATGACGTCATACATATGATGTCTCCATGATGTCACAGATCACAAGAACTTGCAACTTGATCATGGCAGCACAAATTCTGGTGTGACATCTGACGTAACACAGCATGATGCTGTTGTAGCGCCCTCTTTTGGGCAGCAAATGGAACAGCAGAGTCCACGACCTCAAGAAACGAAAATGAAGATTGCGCTTGGCAGTAGCATGCGACACCACAGCTCATGTTCCCTGCTCCCTTACACACAAACTGAGAAGAGAAAGATAGCTTTCACCTTCCGCAATACACAAGGGACCCTGCGATTTTTTTTTTTCTTTTTTCATGCATTTCCTTTTTAAACTACTCTAAAGCCAATCCTCCTGGTAGGCCTGTTAGTTTTATAAGGCTACAAGATGAGCTACAAGAAGCGATGAGTGGTGTTGTGTAAAGAAATTCCCTCAAGCTCATTAGAAGCCATTCTCAAAATGGTTGCGTGAGGATATGCTATACGCCAGCTCTCTCAGTACTGGAGCTATTAAAGGCTGGTGAAGCATTTTTCACTGAACAAACCATTTTGCTCGGGCTGGGCTATAGTACAGTAATAAAATATTGCCGTTAAGAGAATGGCTTTGGCTAGTAGGATGAAACATGAGTTTTGAAAGCATCGGAACTAAGTCCCTTCAGTGAAATATGTACGATTCCAACATCAGTCAATAACTTTGAGGCATATCGGAGGGCCTCGCTCTCTGTGATGCAATCATACAAATAAAAAAAACCTCCAACAAAGTGTGGTGTCTGCACTGCCGTGTCAGAAGATGGAAAAGGAGGAAATTTTCAAAAGGAATAAGGGTGTGATGCAAATGGTGCTACTCAGCCTAGTGTGGATGTCTTTTCTTTGCACTACACCAGACAACAGTTAGATGTAGCTGGTTGCAGGAAAGAGTGTGTCTGCAAGCAGCACAACCCTATTGTTCCAGAAAAAAAACTCTGGACTATTAGTATCAAGTCAGATTTTCAAGTTCTAAAAAGCAAAACCCCTACTAGGCTGTGGCTGTATTACCTTAGTCATGAGAAGACTTCGCAAGTGAGAAAATGTGCGTGGTTACGCTACCTTGAAGTTTCTGCACCAACTCCCTGCGATGTCACAGATTTTGATGGACCTCTATTATTATAAACATAAATTAGTCACTGTGTTCTGAGGGAGCCATAGACTTATCATAGTTAACCCAAACAACCACACGGCATGTTTCATCCTATTGAATTATTCGCATCATTCCAGTCTCAGCTACATGAAGAGCACCATAAACTTGCCTGAGCTTTTGCTGCATCGAAAATCGTCTCAGCTGAATTGTTTTCACAAAATCTATCATTGTAACATCTTTTCAAGAAGGACAAATAGTTGCCAATGACAGTTAATTGCTATAAGGCGGGCCTACTATCATGTCACACAAAATTGCACAACGACCCTTTTGTCTCTTGGATGAGCATCGCCTGAAACCAGTCCGCTGCGGTGGAGCAGTGGTAAGGGTGCTCTGCTACTGACCCAAAAGTCGCAGGTTTCATCCCGGCCGCAGCGTTCACATTTCGATGGAGGAGAAATGGTAGAGGCCTGTGTACTGTGCAAATTCAGTGCACGTTAAAGAACACGAGATGGTCAAAATTTTTGAAGCCCTCCACTACAGCATCTCTCATAATCATACCTTGGTTTTGGGACCTAAAACCCCAGATATTATTATATTATCGCCTGAAACCACTTTCCAACCACAACGTTCAGCATACTGGATGACCAAGATTTCAAGATCACTTTGTAAAATGCCCCATAAATTTTTTTTTCTCCCTACTGCAAGCGATACTATTTTTCTCCCATTCCTTCCTCAGCATGTGAAATAGGTATTAAATAAGTGTATTGCCACAATGCTTAAGATGAGTTTCAAAGAGAATTCCCATAAAGTTAGGATCAAATATGCTATGTATTGCCTTGCCCTTGATTCTGAAAGAGGATCTGGTTCTCAAAATGTGTAAAAGCATTTTGGCACCCAAGCCACAGGACCTAATAATTTAAGTACCATGGGACATTCATGCATACTAAAAACCAAAATTGAAAAGTATGCACAAAAAAAATTCTTTCAAGCAATGCACACCACCCTTTCCTCTGCTGAACAAAAATGGTGCATCTTATTATTGCAAAGAGGCATGGTAATTGTGGAAAGCATGCACATATGCACGCAGCTCCATGTATAGGGCTTATCAGATACCAGGGAAAGTTGACCTACATCAAGAAAAACATTACAACCGTACTTCTGGCACATCCATTGTTTATGTATCAACTTTGTTGCCTGGTTTTGTAGCATGAGGAAATGTTCAGAAGAAGGGGCTGAATTGAATTTGTTTCATCAGTCACCATCCAAATTGTATTTCTTGCATCTATTCAGTGACCAAGAGCAGCTATGAAGTATGGCAGCATCTTGCAAGAATAAAAGATAGCAACGTTACACCATGACCCTTAATTTTTTACACCAGCACTGGTACCACAGGTGCACTAAGTAATTGAAATGATTTTGCTGTTATTCTTCCCAAGGTTGGAAACCCACCTTGAAGGGCACTGTACAGTAGTATGACACCATGCTGGAAGACCATCCTAGCCTAATTTGGACTATTTGAATGACAAGCCAGTCTTGGCTGCATTTCAGCTTATTAGAATGCATGGTAGTAGCAATCTTAAGTGGGCTGGAAAATAACTATATGCAATTCCAAGTGCTTGCACCATGACAAATCGATTTAACTATTGAAATCCAGAAGTAGGGTAGTAAAAATAAAAGTACCTGTTCATCACTGAAAAGGTAAGGTGTGCAAAGGCAAACAGAAGAAAATAGACAAAAGAAAAGAGTTTGTATTTGCACACATTGCCTTTTATGCAGAGTCCTTGCCAACTAACTCAGCTTTTTATCATTATAAAAAGAAAGGGCTTCGACAACTCCAACCATAGATCGGTGAACTCGATTATGAGTCGACTCACTCAGACTCTGATCAAGCCATGGGTCTGTTTAAAGAAATTTTTAGCGAGTCCGGCACAGAAAATTTTCGGTGAGTCTGAGTCCAAGTGAGCCCAAAGCACAAGGCATATTTTATTTATTGAGGGAGTCAGTTCCACTTAATTACATTTGCAGACTTATGGTTCTATCCACTCATCTTCAGCATTACCATGAGCCTTACCTGGATTCACGTTTATACTTGCAAGTATGCCAAAACAGTATGATTCATACACCATTTCAATATTTATTATTTAGAGGCATCAATTAGATTGGGGGATGCCTTGTACTCCCCCTTCACCAACTCTTTTGGGGAAGTTATTGGTAAATATATTATGTTGTCATCTCCTCTTATAAAAGTGTCCTCGCTGGTTTGAACCATTTATGACTCATATTCGAAGGTACCATATCAAAGGCGCCAAAAATAGCACCAATTACGTGAGATATTGGTGTTAAAGAAAATTGATGCCCTGAGTGAAAAAGCTAATTTTAGACTTCCAGACTCGTGGGTCGACTCGCTCAGACTCAGATCGAGCCACCAGTCCAGGTGAGTAATATTTTGGCGAATTTGAGTCCGAGTGAGTCCGGTTTAAGAAAAGTTTCGTGAACACGAGTCCGAGTGAGTTCGGCTCGGGGAACTTTCTGCGAGTCCGAGTGAGCTCCACAATTTCTGACGACTTGCGACTCAACGCAGAAAAAATCCGTAACACCACTGTGCCTGACATTCTCCTCAATGTTTCCTTCAACTCAATTAAAGAGGCAAAGTGACGAGGCCTACTGTCATCATGACACCTGCAGAACTACCAGCAGACTCTCAATAAATAGGCATCTCTTAAACAGAACAGCTGCCTCTATTACGATTGCTTTCGTACTTGCATTTTGCAGCCTAACTGATCTCTCAGTAAACAGAACTCCTGTTAAATAGAACACATTTTCATGGTATCTTGAGGTTCCATTTAGAGGGACACTAAAGTCAAATAACAATTCGTGTCAGAGTGAATGCTCAATGTATGGCAACATATAAAATGACAATATTATCAACAGCAGTGCCCTACTTACCGAGAAGTTAAGGTAAATGCACAAGACTACATGTGCCACAGTAAGACATTCTCAAAATGATACCGATGATGTCAGACGAACCGCCTATAATTAATCACTACTAATCGATCTAGCTGCACTAAACAAAGAACTTTGCGTGCATCAAGAGACGCAATAAAATGCTGCTTGTGTGTTTCTGTTTGATTCAATGAAAAAATAGCTGCTGGACATTACTATTGGGAATGCGGCGAGTAGTTCAAAATTCAATTTTTCTCATGATTATACTGGACAGGTCGTGCCATCTAGCGGGGCACAATTGAACCAAAAAATGTCTGCCATCTCGGAGCCAATGGCAGCAAATTGACCAATGGCTGTTGTTGCTGCTGTGGCTCGCACTGCTTTACGGTAGTTTTGTCCACTAGTGTTGGCGACTGTGCAATAAATCTGGAAAACGTTGTGCACGGCAGTGACGTGAGTCTGTCCGCTTCTTGAGGCGGGTAATTTGAAGTGCGCTAACCCGATGCGGGCCACTAAAACGCGATTTTATTTCAAAACAAGCCCTTCCTTGGCACAAAAGTAACACTACAGGATTTCTGGACTGGTATTTCAACAACCAACGTTGACTTAGTAGTTTTCTTTAGTGTCCCTTTAAATGAGAGTCATAACGTGACATCACTTAATTTTGATTGCACAGACATCCACAGAACATACAGGTTTCACGGTCACAGAACATAGTCACAAGAAAATGAGAAAATTCACTGGCCAGGTAGCACAAATGGAATTTATTCATGTGAAAGACCAAGACACAGTAGGAAGTCACAGATTTAAAGCAGCTTCAAGCTCACCGCTCTCTTCCAGTTCCTGTAACAGACAATATCGTAGCAGCCTTAACACGTAGCAAGTAACCATCTTCTTGTGGCATCAAATTATATATGCTCGAGCAACGGTGTTGCTTTTCCATTTTCTCCGACTCTAAGATGGCATTGTATTGAAGAAGGCATAGAGAGAAAATCAACATAGTGATAGAAAATTGAAATTGACTTCTATAGGGTTCATTCATGCATTGTAGTATGTTTGTAGGATAAGTTGACCCAGTAATCGTGGATGTTAAAAAGTTTGACCCCTTTGGACCCGTTCCACATAAAGGGGAAAGTGCACCTGCGATCTACCCCTCCCCCCCCCCCTTACGCATAAAATGCAAAGTTGTGCGAGCACTTGGCAGCAAGAAAGCTCCAACTGTACTGAATACATGTTATGTGCATACAATGTATACTACTCTGGCCGTGCTGGAACAGTAGCTCCTGTCTGAAGTTCACAACCACAATGCACACAACCAGAGCTACTTCAAGTCCCCACAGTTGAACTTCTGCACAGAACTCTGGGTATTTTGGAAATCTAGAGCAAAGGTTATAGAATGTTTTGGCCTCAGAAGGGCACAGAACAAATCTTTTTTACAACCCAACTCATGAAGTGCTTGTACAGACTCCCTATCAAGGCTCGTAAGGGTTTTTACACAAATCTCGTATTCTGTACAGGGTCTTTCAGCTAAAAAGCACCAAGTAATAAACAAATAATTCATGAGCACTACGCATCTCTAGTTAGCTTAGTATTGTTCTCAGCCATACAGAGCATGTAAAAATATTTTTTCAGATATGCCAAGGTCGACAATTAACAAAGATTGCTTAGTGAACTTTTAAATAGAGACTAGAGAAAAAATTTCAGTGCAAAACTTGTAGCATTTATTCAGAAATAGTAGTTTTCAATCTGGGATAAGATAAATGTGCTGCTTAATTTTTTTTCAGTCTCCGCCCCCCAGGACTTACTCAACTTATTTTTTTTTTCGTCACTTCACACTGACATGACTTAGAAACTAAGCGCTACTGCTATCACAATATCATTGCTGGGCGCTTTTACAATGTATAAAGTCTGTATACAGAAAACCGTGTCGTGGTGTTTCTCAAGGCTTAACATTCTGTGAGATTTTGGGCAGGAATCTCGGCCATGAGTGTTTTAAATTGGCTCGGCGATGGGATAAATGCTCAAGTGGTGGTCATACTTGTACCCGCCAGAACAGATCTCGCCAGAGTCTATCACCACGATAATTTTCAATAGGGAGAAGTTCGTTTTAATGGAAATAGCCAGACACAATTCCAAGGTCTGATAGGCCACGTTCAAGCATATTACAGTGTGATTCTTCGCATGTGTGCTAAGATATACTCAACCCAAAGAATAACATTTCTATTTAACCTTCGCATGTTCTGCTAACATCTAAACACACACACATGCACGCACGCACGCAATAGAATATTCGATTTATACACCTAACTCGGCTGGTATGCGAGTGTACAATATATATCTTTATTATGCCCTAGCGTCTAAGGCACTCCGAAGTGTTGTCTAGTGACGAAGGTGCAACACAGGCAAATGTGCAGGCTAATCACAGCCTTAGAAAGGCCTACTAAAATACTAATCATGTAACTTGGGCTCATAAATAAAAAGATGGTGGTCATAAACCTAAAGCAGTGCAGTAAAATGAGAAATGCAGTGTGGGCAGCTGTAGTGAGCACAAGCTTTATTGTTCAGCACTGTGACAAACAGCGCAAGAATAAGAAACATAAAGTTGAAAAAATATACGGCAAATTATATATATTTATTTGCTTCATCTGTTTGTTTCTTTACAGTGACATGACTAGAAGGGCACACCAAGCAATTTCTGCAACTAGCAACATGACACACGACAAGAAATGCACAGAATGTAGAAACATGGGTGGGCGTGTTATCATGCAAAGTTACGAGTAATATAACATAGTAACCATAATTTTTTTCAAGGAATGAAAGAAAGTTTGTGCAAGCAATGTCTCTCGCCACAAACAGACACATTACATAGCCGAATACTGTTGATTATCTTTTTCAATTGACTCAAAGATTATCCTGCACATTGCAGGTCACATTATATGCTCCTTATGTTAACCAAATTTGCTAGAGTTGTCACATGCAAATTTGGGTTGTTGCATTGTCGTTCACACCTTTCATATCCACTAACCACGTCTGCAAGTGAAAGGTTCCACTGAAAAGCAAGGAGTAGGCAACGAGAACGGAATCACTTTGCCATGCTGTCAGATTTTCAGCAATATGTCTCATACAGTTGAACTTGCTTCCTTACAGCTGGACGAAAAAAAGGAGCGCATACTGACTTTACCAAAACTGTCTTTTTACTACCCGCCAGGGTGGTCCAGTGGTTATGGTGCTCTATTGCTGACCCGCAGGTAGCGGGATTGAATCCCTGTCGTATTTTCAACATAGGCGAAAATGCTTGAGGCCCATGTGCTTTGATGTAGGTCCATGTTAAAGAAGCAAAATGGCAAAATTTTCGGAGCACCCTACTATGGCGTCTCTCATAGTCATGTTGTGGTTTTTGGATGTTCATTATCATGATCATTAGCCAGACTACATCCACTGCAGGACAAAGGCCTCTCCCATGTTCCATTAGTCAACTCTGTCCTGTGCTTGCTGCTGCCACTTTATACCCCCAAACTTCTTAATCTCATCTGCCCGCCTAGCCTTCTGTCTCCCCCTAACCCACTTGCGTTCTCCAGGAATCCAGTTACTTACCCTTAATGACCAGCGATTATCTTGTCTACGCGCTACATGCCCGGCCCATGTACATTTCCTCTTCTTGATTTCAGCTATGATATCCTTAACCCCCGTTTGTTCCCTAATCCACTCTGCTCTCTTCTTGTCTCTTAAGGTTACACCTACCATTTTTCTTTCCATTGCTTGCTGCGTCGTCCTCAATTTAAGCTGAACCCTCTTTGTAAGTCTCCAGGTTTCTGCTCCGTAGCTAAGTACCGGCAAGATACAGCTGTTATATACCTTTCTCTTGAGGGATAGTGGCAATCTACCTGTTATAATTTGAGAGTGCTTGCCAAATGTGCTCCACCCCATTCTTATTCGTCTAGTTACTTCAATCTCGTGCTTTGGCTCCGCGGTTATTACCTGTCTTAAGTAAACGTAGTCTTTTACAACTTCAAGTGGAATATTACCTATCTAGAAGCGTTGTTCTCTTCCAAGGTTGTTGTACACTACTTTCGTTTTCCGCAGACTAATATTAAGACCTACCATCCTGCTCTCCTTGTATAACTCGGTGATCATGAGTTGCAATTCGTCCCCTGAGTTACTCAGCAATGCGATGCCATCGGTGAAGCACAGGTTACTAAGGTACCCTCCAATAATTATTATCCCTAACTCCTCCCATTCTAGGCCTCTGAAAACCTCCTATAAGCACCAATAAATAGCAGTGGGGAGATTGTATCCCCCTGCCTTACATCCTTCTTGATTGGCATTTTGTCGCTTTCTTTATGGAGCACTATGGTGGTAGTTGATCCCCTGCAGATTTCTTCCAGGATGTTTACATATGCTTTGTCGATGCCCTAATTCCGCAGTGTCCGCATGACTGCTGATATTTCTACTGAATCAAACGCCTTCTCGTAATCTATGAAAGTTATGTATAATGGTTGACTGTATTCTGAGCATTTTTCTATTACCTGATTGATAGTATGAATGTGGTCGATTGTTGAGTATAGCCTGTCCAAAATCCTGCTTGTTCCTTTGGATGATTGAATTCTAATGTCTTAATACTGTTACCAATTACTTTTGTAGATAGCTTG
Organism: Rhipicephalus microplus; assembly: GCF_043290135.1. Taxonomy (NCBI): domain Eukaryota; kingdom Metazoa; phylum Arthropoda; class Arachnida; order Ixodida; family Ixodidae; genus Rhipicephalus; species Rhipicephalus microplus. Next base: position 69,188,004 of record NC_134710.1, read on the forward strand.
GATACGACAGAGAGCAAGCTGATTGGCCTGTAATTCTTCAAGTCCTTGTCATCTCCTTTCTTAAGTATTAAGATGATGTTAGCAGTCTTCAAGATTCTGGTACTCTTCTCGTCAAGAGACACTTGGCAAACAGGGTGGCCAGTTTTTTTAACACAATCTGTCTTTTGTCTTTTAGTAGATCTGATGTTATCTGATCTTCGCTAGCAGCTTTGCATTCACTTCAAGGCTTTTATGACTTCTTCTATCATTACTGGTGGGATGCCATCTGGGTTACTGCTAGTTCTTATAATATTAAGGCCGTGGTTGTCTTGGCTACTGTACAGATCTCTGTAAAACTCCTGTGCTACTTTAACTATCCTATCCGTATTGGTAGTTACTTTGCCTTCCTTGTCCCTTAGTGAATACACCTGGTTTTTGCCTATCCCAAGTTTTCTCTTCACTGCTTTGACGCTTCCTCCTTGAGAGAAAATTGAGAGTGCTCAATTTTCTCTATGTTATACTTTCTTACATCGGATACCTTACGCTTATTAATCAACTTTGAAAGATTTGCCAATTTTATTTTGTCTATTGTATTCAAGGCTTTCATGCTTTGACGCTCTTTAATGAGGTTTTTCATCTCCTGGGACAGCTTGCCAGTATCCTGTCTAAGTACTTTAACTACAACTTCTACTGCACACTCCGTAATGACATTCGCCAGATTATCATTCATAGCGTCAATGCTAAGGCTCAATTTCTCAATAAGAGCCGAGCACCTGCTTTGAAGCAAGACTCTGAATTACTGTAGTTTCCTTCGAAGTGCTAGCTCATTTATTGGCTTCTTGCGTATCAGTTTTTGTCGTTCCTTTTTCAAGTCTAGGCAAATTCGAGACTGTACCTTCTATGGTCACTGCGTACCTTGCCAAGCACTTTCTGCACAATGCCTGGGTGTGCATTCAGTGTAAAGTCTATTTCGTTCTTACTTTAGCCATTAGGGCCCCTCCATGTCCACTTACGGTTCCCTCGTTTTCGGTAGAAGGTATTCAAGATTTGCAAATTATTGCATTCTGCGAATTCCACTAATAGCCCCCGTTTGGCATTTCTAATACCGTTACCATAATCTCCTACTGCCTGGTCCCCAGACTGCTTCTTCGGTACCATGGTATTGAAGTCGCCAATCAGATGTTAAACCTCATTAATTGATCATTAACAACTATGTTTTTACTGTTTTTCAGAAAATCTCCATCCAAGAATAACTTCGGTTAACTTTCATCCTTGACTGAGCTGGCGCCTATGGTTGATATTACACACACATTCAGCTGAAGCCGACTTTGTTCCCGTTTAAGAACAGAGAAAATGTCTTCCGAACGGACTTGTATTTCACAGTGGATGTTTAGAGAGCGATGCCAAACAATCTTTCATGTGTTGTTGTAGCTCTCAGGTACAACTTTGGGCATCTCAGCAATGAAAAAAAGCGTTCTGCTTCAGCTGTGCTCATCGGCAGAGTTGCTGGAATCTTTAGAAGATTGTGCACATTTGGGAAGAATACCTCTGGGCAATTGGCAACCACTTGCATCGCACATCGCAGACATGCTCAGCGTTTCTCGCTTCTCTCGCTTCCATTTCGCAGTCTACACTGCTAACTCCTCTCGCAATGCTGAAGTTGAGATAATGTTTGAGTATACACGCCAGTAAACTTCTCGGCAGTGGGAAAAATGGCAGATTCAGGAATGTCCGGTGGCAGAGGCGAAGAAAGCATCTTCAAGGTGTGCCGATGCCTCTTAAAGCGCCTATTGAAGTGGCCTATTAAATAGTCCAGAAAAGGCCAGAAATACTGAAAGCCTAAAGTGCTCTTCCATGCCAGCCACTAGCATGTTGCTTCGATGAAGCTGCCTGTCTGTGAATAGTGCATTCTTTTCTCGCCAGTTATCAAGTGCACACTGGGAGCAGCAGTGCTTTTCGGGAAATAATCGCCAAGCGTTATATTGTAAGGCGTTTCGGCGCGACTATAGAGTCTCATAAAAGGGCGCTGATCGACCTAGGACACGACATACCAAGCAATACATGTAGGCAGAGTATTTCAAGGGGGTGACTTCGCATTGCTAGAAAGCAAAAAGCTAAGCAATGTTCGGGCAGTGACCCTGAATGCGAGAAACAATAAATTTAGCGACGATACATGTCCGGCTGGTAAAGTTTCGCCTTAAACACCAGCGCTCGTTTCTCGCCTGGCGGAAAAATTCGCGGGTATACATTTCCTCCGCTTCCCTTCAGGTGCCGGTAAGGTCGTGCTCGCCCAGTATCCTGCTCTTCACGCGAGATGTCTCACGTTTGTGGCTGCATCTATACGGAAGGCTGGTAATTTTTGTCACCTTGTGATGAAATACCACAAACGTTAATGAAAGCGAAGAAGGTGATGGCAGTAGTGAAATTCCAGCGACTCGCATCAGAGTGCCTGAAACAGACAACCAACAGGCATGGACGGTGCACAGTAGAAAGTAAACTCTTGTTGCATGCACTGGTAGTTCTCGTTGGAGTTCGTGCATTCTGAGAAATGGATTATGGTGCACTATGCTCTGAGCGAATCCGAAGTTCATTCCTTCATCACTGGTGAACCGATCACTGAAGATTTTGTGTGGTTCGAGGCTGCTCCTGTTCACGCTGGTGTAAGTACTGAAAACATGAATGCACGTACTATGCTGCGCAGTGAAATATTCAGTACAGTTCTGAATCTGTTTACGTAAAGAGACAAGTCGGCTACAAGCTTGCAAACAACGAAAGACACCCTGCCACAACGCTATCGTTTCAGGAAACCGAATGAGGAAAGCTCCGAAAAAAAAAAAAGAGAGAGAGAGAACATCACGTTTTTGCGCGCATTTTAAAAGCGTTTTAGCACATATTCGCAGCGACCAAGTTTATGTGAGTAGCTTTAGTCCAGTCACACGTGCACTTTTGATTGAGACCAAGTGCACAATAAAACCTTCAGGATTGAAGTACTTCATTGAAATCAATAGTCACAGTGCAACTGAAAGTTTGCCCGAAAACTAACGTCTGCAAAATAGTGTTGCCAACATGCAGCATATCTTACAAAAAATTTACTTATTGCCTATCGCAAGCATGTTTGGATGCATGCAGTAAAGAAAAAAAATGGACTAAAAGCTACCACTGCGTCAGGACGAGTTGACATATAGGGATAAAATATAAAATCATTCTCATAGGCATCAAGTCACAGACATAGACAGGAAGAAATTCGCTCAGCAAAGTAAGCAAAACCAAAATGTAATTATGAATGTACAAAAACATGCTGCGTATGCTTCTCATTCCTCGTAGTAAGCGGAACCCTCCTTGACCTATCAAACGCACTTCGCCCCGATGAGGACTACACTATCTACGCTTAATAAAGATTAACGATTAACGATGTCTTCTTCGATCGGGTGGGTAATCGCAATAATGCGTTTTCGAACACTATATTTCGTTCAATGGTGCGGCTAGAGGCCATTGCTCCAAACGGTCACTGTACCTGTCATTTAGTGTATTTAGAGTACTTTTTACAGTACTGCCCCGCCGCCGTGGTCTAGTGGCTAAGGTACTCGGCTGCTAACCTGCACGTCTCGAGATCGAATTCCGGCTGCAGCGGCTGCATTTTCGATGGACGCGAATATGCTGGAGGCCTGTGTGCTCAAATTTAGGTGCACGTTAATGAACCCCAGATGGTCTAAATTTCTGGATCCCTCCACTGCGGCGTCTCTCATAATCATATGATGGTTTTGGGACGTTAAACCCCACATATCAATCATTCTTACAGTACCGTTACTTACTTTCTTCACAACCATACGCATAGGGAGAGGGGGACTCTCATGACTTGATATGCATGTGCACGATCTGTTTGAACTACCGCAGAGAGTGAGGTCACAGAGAAAAGCTGATGCCTCACCCCCCCCCCCCCCCCCTCCGGGCATGTCTGTGTGACCCCCTCTCCCCACCCCAAAAAAAACTTGACTACGCCACTCCATTGTACTGATAGCCTGTTCAAGCAACCTTCATGCGTGAGCAGTCTTTGAGAATTCATTGAACTTACATTAGAGGGCACTAAACACACCGCACATTAGGCACCAATCACAAGGTACTTTATTAATTTTGTGCACTTTTAAACAAAGGCTGGTTAAAAATTAAGCAGCACAGTTATCTTACTGCAAATTGAAAATTTTCCTCTCGAGTCACTATTTATATAGTTTATTAAGTGATTTTTATTAACTGCCAAGCTTGGTAAATCAGAAAAACATTTTGACGTGCTCTATATGGCTCAAAACAATACTGCACTGATTGGAAATGCATAGCACTTATGAATTATTTTTTATTGCTTGACACTCTTTAGCTGAAACAACCTGCATAACCAATTACACTTGTGCAATATGAGGTTACTAGATAATGATAGTAGAATTTTGTGATTTTTTGTTTAACCACTTAGCTGCTCATTTTTTTTTTGGAAATTTCTGGTCAAAAAGCGCCTATTTTTTTATTGCGGAATTTAATTCTGGTTGTACTAAAAAGTAGCTGGTCGATATTAAAAAAATATTTTCACCACGTACTTAGTCAAATCAGCAGAATAAAATTTATTTCTGAATCATACATAGGAAATGAGCTACCTGCTGCTAACAAAATTGAAAACCTTATAAACAAGACAGTTACAGACACCACATATTTCTTCACTTGTGTAGGCTAAGCACCCTTGGGATACTTCGCTCGGGAAGCTTCGGGGCTGTGCGAAAACTTTCAAAATGCAAAATAACGAAAGGCTGCTTCATTGGCGGGCACTCGCAATGTTCGCGTCCGAGCTGTCTTCATGATCACCGGAGGAGCTACTCATTCAGTGATCGCTGTCTTCACTTCCGGATACAAGATAAATATCTGTACTCGAATCATCATCACCCAAACAGAATGACGAAAACAAATATTTCATGTTCATGGGTCAACTATGACTGGATCGCCACCAGCGCACGCCATCTTTCCATACAAAAACTGCGCTCCTGCGGTAGGAGAAAACTAAATCCTTGAGAAAATGCTGCCTTCTAGTGGATGACACGCGATGTAACTCATAAATGCGCGCTTCTCCGCCTTAACGCAAGAGGGGAGTATCTATTCTGCCAGGACGAGCTCGGCTAGTCTAAAGCAGTTAACTCTTTTGTTACCATGCCTATTCAAATCGATCAACAATGATCGACGCTTTTGGACCATCTATTTTGGCATGTTAAATTTCTTTATCATGCACCCAGCACTTTCTAATAGTTAGTCCAGCCACTGAACTTTCAGAATCAATTCGTATTTGCTTATTTTGGCAACATAGAGATTTTTGACAGACCTTAGCACAAACTAATGTGTGTGTATTGTTGAAAAAGTGCACTAGGCTCGCGAACTTGACAGAAGTGCGTACCCCTCGTGATTATGCTACAGCAACATCGAAGTTCTGTAATGAAAAGAACCTTTGCAAGCCAAATATCGAATTGAAGTGTCAGCTTCGCAATTTGACAATATGTTGAGGAGTAATAATTGCCAGAAAGTTTTGCCAGACATTAAAGAATTGTTCCTAGGAGTCGGGAAAAATTTGTTATACAAAAAAGCATTTACGAAGCTCCGCTGTGCATTTAAAGTGTCCAGGTGGCCTTCTCTGACAGTTTCCAGCAGCTTTGGTTTTGCTTGCATTGTTATATCAGATGCAAGGTCGCATCTAGTGTCACTAGTCGCTCCTATGACATCGTCGTCATGCACACATGGGTGCGCACCAGAACTGCAAAAAACCTGCACTTCTCGAAACTGTCTCGCAAACCCACCTGAATTGAGTAAGGACGAGCTTAGAGTTCGAGGATGACAGCACCTCAGCTTCAAATTTTATGGAGACCATGTTTTGTGTCAGCCTGACAAATTCGCATCCTTTCATGGGTTTGTTTTGTTTACGGCCTCAAGTTGTCTCTACCACCGCAAGTATGTAGCTGCTGCACCTTGTGCACAATGCTATAGTTACTCTGGTAACGTGCGTAGTATATACTTCGCTGGTGCTCAGTGTGCTGGTGCTGGCTGCAGAGCTTTTCCTAAAGGCAAGAAGACTCCTGAAGAACATCTTGACGCTGACTACAGAGCAGCGTGAAACAATTTAGAACTGTGCGTGATATTGTCCTTTTTTTTTTAATACGATATGTGCGAAAATGCAAGGAAATATGCTTGGATGCATATATTGGAAAGGTAACCTATGGTGAGCGAGGTGGCTCACGGAAATACTTGATGCTAAATGAATTGGCAAAGTTCATTGGACGTGCCATTTATAGAGGCATTACTCACATTACGGTTATCCATTTATATTGGAACACCTGGAGACTTACCGCAAGAAAACAAAAATTTACCGAGAAAGTGTACAAGTACACGCGTGTCTCACAAAAAAACATGCAATGCTTCACCGCATGGCATGCGCAATGAAGCAGCATCTCAGTTCTGATTTTCTTTGTCTATGTGAAGAGAAAAATTTTGTACAACATTCATTATCTTTTATAGTGTTCCTGGGTCATTTATCTACAAAGTGTATGTTTTGAATTTTCTTTGCTTTGAATTTCTTCGCATATGTAAGGCTTTTTATTCCACTGTTTACCAGCAGGCGACCAAAAATACACTTCTCAGATTTTTATTCATTGTAAAATATTTTTGTTGCTCTACAACATATATTTGGGAGAAGAGCATTTCATTGTGCAAAGTTTGGTGTGATGCAATGCGTGCTGAAGTACACTTTTTAAACTGGCAAAAGCAATCTTCTCGAGACACACGAAAAAGAACCATTTTCGCACGGTAACGAAAGAGTTAAGGGGTTAACCACAATGCGTATGTGTAAACATGCTTTCGTGTTCGACAATATCTCAAGTTGTGTGTTGGCTTATCCTTTTAAATTGTACATCATACATTTTTCTTTCTGGGTGTGAAAATGTAGGAGTGTATTGGAGATTGCTGTTGTCTCATTTCAGTCTGCACGCTCATAACACGGCTTAAGCAGTGTACATTGCCAATCTTGGCTCTCCTCGGAGTCAGCAAGCTTTTAATTTACACTGTGTGAGTGACAGCCTTCAAGCAAGTACTACTATGCATACCGGCAAGACTGTAGAATCATGTGGAGCCGATTTTATTCAGTACCGATTGCATTACATATTTTGAAGGTAGCTGACAAGCTGATTGCATTTACAAATGTACAGTGGCGGTGAAAATATTGCAGACCACGGGAACATGCGTCTAACAGCATCGAAGCGTCTTCTGATGACTGTCTGCAAAGCCTGAGAGCGTGCATGTGTGCCTTTGTTTACCTGCTAGCCTGCTCGTTCGCTCTATTCAAGAGCGCGTGCACCGGAACGCCAGAAGAAGCGCAAGGTGTCACTCCTGCTGTCGCCGCAGAAACAGCGAGCGATGATGTCGTGATGAAAACGCGTAATTTATATTGGCAGTGCTCGGTGCGTGCCGCATTCTGCGCCTTAGTCTCACATAATCCACTCCGTCGAAAACGTGCATACAGCATCAGTTTATCGAAAATAGACCTTTGTGATAAGGTACGCACGCTGACAGCTGGAGTGACAGCTTGCACTTGTTATAGCGTTCCGGTGCGCACGCTGATGCACGAAGCAAACGAGCAGGTTGGTAGGTAAAAAAGAGCAGGCATGCGCAGTGCGCGCTTTTGTTCTTCGCAGGCAGTCGTCAGAAGGTGCAGTGGTGCTGCTTCACACGTGCTTTCATGGTGTGCAAAATTTTGACCGCAGTACAAAAGTCTATCAATTCCTAACAGAACTCTCTGTGTAAGAGTAAACCCTAGTGAACACTTCCATCAGTATCATGATTATCTTGTGATTAATAAGGCAATATTGCCAAGCAGTGCTTGTCCAGCCAGATTACGATTTCGAGCAATTTTTAGAGTAGGAAAAAGTCTGTATTTGAGCAGATCTAGAGCAGTAGGTACCGTATTTCGGAGCAAGCTTGGAGCAGCCAAATGGCATTTAGGATCACTTGCAGCAGAACGTCTCTTAATTTTCGGTGAATATTGATATTAGTGCGCATACGGGAAATGGTGCTGCAAAGTAGACAAGGCCAACACTCAGAGAGCAGCCATTAATCAAGTTCTTAGAATGAAAGAATGTCACATGCTGGCTTCACTGCAAAGAACAAGAAGTGAGTTAAAGGGGCACTGAAAAAAATTATGGCCTTGTGTTTTTTTTGGCTGCAATGTGTTGCTGTAGGCCTGGTTGTCATAACACAGCCCATCATTACTGCAGCACAGGAGAGATAATTGTAGGTTCCTCATTACCGACCAGTTTCAGTTTCGTCTTGAGAGAGCTCCAAGAACGACAAGCCATCGGGAGCAACTATCACCACCTAGCGGGTGCAACAGTCGACCACATCCGCACTCAAAACTGTGGCGCCTTTCCGCATGGTTGGCATCAAGAAGTCTGTTCGAACAGGAATTGGGACAGCAGTGTCGCCAATCAAAAACTTTTCAACATCTGTGCTACAGCCATGAGCTTGCGCACAGTCGCTGCGAAATAGTGTGCTGAAGAAAACGCAGCAAAAAGAAAAATGGCGGCTATGACGTCATCATAACTTGTTGTATTGATCACAGTGAGGTGACGAGAGAGAAGTAGGGGGGTCCTCATGGGTCCCCTTTGAGGGGACGGTGCTCGATCGTGCACACAAACTTCAAACTTCATATAGCATACTTTGCAAGCTATGTTTGTTGTTGATATTTTGCAGATGATATGCACATATTCACGGGAATTGATTTCGCAGACTACCTCAGTATTAGTAGGCTACATCAGTAATAGAAGTATTAGTAACAAGCAAAACATGACACATATGGTTTCTCTAAATGACAGGTGTTGTAAGGTCATGAAAAAATAATGCCACTGATAATTTACTTTCTTGAGAGGAAGTGGAGGGCATGAACGGCCGAACTTCCTCCTTTCTAAAAATTAGCACTATTAAAATTCGCCGTTGACAGGGGTCCTAAAAGTGGGTCCAGAAAGGACTTCCAACGCAGTTAGGTATTCTGTGAACATCGATAAACCCCTACAGCAACGCCCCTCTGTGTTCGCCAGTGTGAGACTCGAAAAATGGTGGCCGCACAGAGAACACTTGCAAGTGTAGTTTTAAAGAAGTGGGAGAGAATTATTTGGGAAGATTTGCTTTCTGGAAAGTCTTTCTTGACCTCTTATTGTCAAATGATGACTGAAATTTATACATGCGCTGGCTTGCAAGCACATGACATCAGTTTCACAAATTATAGTGGCTAAGGTACTTAGCTGCTGATCCGTAGGTCACGGGATTGAATCGCGGCTGCGGCAGCTGTATTTTCAATGGAGGCAAAATGCTGTAAGCCCGTGTGCTCAGATTTGGGTGCACGTTAAAGAACCCCAGGTGGTTGAAATTTCTGGAGACCTCCACAATGGCATCTCTGATAATCATATTGTGGTTTTGGGATGTTAAAATCCACATATTGATCAATCAATCAATCTGTTTCACAGATCAAGAAGGACAACAATAAGAGAGAAACGCAGAGCGCTGAACTTAAAAGTTCAGCACTCAGCGTCTTCTCTTCTGTCCCCTTCTGTCGGTTGCGCTCATTAGAACTCATAATCATGTTGTATAAACCCTCTCAATTCCCCATTCTTCTCAGCGCTAGGACATCACGCACTATACTGGCATTTTGTCACAAGCGTAGAGCATTCTTGACCATGTGTCCTTTTGACGAATTGAGAAAATATTTCTGGCAACTAACTACTTGACAACGGCGCCGCCGCATCTTCCCTACACCTGAAGCGAAGGAGGCATGTATGCATTCAGGGAAAATCAGCTCGAGGAGATTTGTACACCCCAAAAAAGATTTCACTGCTTCTGCAGTTGACTTTCAACCAGCGAAAAGCGCGGTCGTTGGTGTCGCGAGTCTCGTGTAGGAGGCGAGCATGGAGTGTGCCGTGCAACGTATTGAGACAGCTGCAACATCGGGCACCCTCGTCATCTGCCTATGCTGGCGAGACCATCAGTGGCACCCCGTCAACTCCCTTACGTGAACCGCGAGCTGGGCTGGTTCGTATGAAACTTGTTACTTTAATTTTTTTTTCAACCGTTATTATATTATACCCAGCTATATTCAGTTTTGTGCACGAGAAGCTCAAATTTGAGAGCACGACAGTTTTGTAATTTCTTCCTTGTACCTCGTTTTGTTTCCATCATGTCCAGTTATAACGCACCACGTTGTGTGTATTTATACTTGCAATGTTCTTTTAGAAGATAGTTTGTCTTTTTGTTCTCGTTATCATCACGCTTATTTGTGTTTTCCCTCTTAACTTTTGTAAGCTCTTGCCTGGCCCTTGTTCTAACTAAATGCTTGTTTGTCTTCAACGAAATGTCCGCGTGTGCTCTATGAGCATGTCAGTCAGACTCAAACATCACTACACGTGCAACCCCGCATGGGTCGACCGGTCTACACAAATTTGAAATGTACTACTTCGAGGCCTTTCAGGCGTTGCAGGCACGAGCGTAAAGTGGAAGCCTGCGAGGCTGCCACAACAGTTGTTAGATCGGTGGGGCCTCACCAGAAGTGTATCACACATTTAGACTTAGTTTTCCAACAGTCATACCAAACAAGGTTGCACAGCGTAATTAGGAAGCATCTACAGTTTCTTCAAAATATTGAACAAACTTTTGCATGATCAAGTCTTCATTTCTGTGAAGAGTGCAAAGTGCTAATAGCTGGTGCGCAAAGAAATTTGCGGGAAAAAAGAAAGGCTACTTTACTACGAGTTCCCTAACTATTGGCGGCATGCTGAACTTCCAAGAGACACACGTGGCATAGAGACTTTCGTTTGGCTGAATGTAACGAAAAAAAGAACATCGCTAGAATACTGTGGGAAGAGGGCATCGTTGACATTATTAAAAAATTCTAATTGTATTTGTTCTGACCAAGAATAGTTTTGGGCCATAAACTGTTCGACGCCTGGTAAACAAGTGAACTAGTGAAATTTGGTGCAGTTGGCACAAGCTGTACTTGAATGTGCACACCAAGGCGCAGGGATTAGGCATGACAGCAAACTGACGCAGTTGGACTACAACTGCCAAACTTTGGATACATAAGTCCTGCACTACACTGTCCAGGGCAAGGTGCTAACATTAGCGAGTGCCAAGAAAAATACCTATCTGTTCTAAAGCATTTAAGGGGGTGGACTAGTTTTGAGGACCAAAAAGTGACAAAATAATTCGTTTAAAAAATTGATATACAGTAGAATTTTGATAATACGAATCTCGCAGGGTCACAAAAAATATTCGTAATAGCCAAAATTCACTCAGCAGATTTTTCTGAAATCCGTAAAAACGCATGCACGTGTCATCACCGATTCCTTCAGCAGCCATAGCACGCCTCAGGATGTCGAGCGCGTGCAGAGTTTCAGCCGCCAGTGGTGGTCTTTTGCCGTCGCACTCGTCCATTTCCTCGTCATCATCGCTGGAATCGGCAACCTCACACGTGGCCTCGTTGACAATATCTTCCACCGTGCGTGCACCACAAGTGGCAAGATTGTCATCCGCCGTGCAAAAGTCGTCAGCTGAACACCCGGCATCAAGGCATTCTCAATCTGCAATGGGCTCTTCCGACTCTGAAAGGGCCTCTGGCACATCTTCGGGAATCCTAAAGAAGCCGCATTTACCAAAGCAGTTTGCAATGGTAGTCGGCGTTACTCTATCCCAAGCCATTGAGATAAAATGGATGGCGTCCAAAAGGCTTATTCGCAGGCCACCTTCGTCTTTTCTGTCGATTTTGGCAAGGAGGCGGCGCACAAGAAGGCTCTTGAAATGATGCTTGACGTTTTTTATAATGCCAGCGTCAAGCGGTTCCAAGTGCGTCATCATGTTTTCGGGCAAAAAAACCAGCATGACGTTTTGAAGCATCACTTGCTTCGGGTGGGCGGCGCACTGGTCAAGAATCAGAACAATCTTTCGATTCTTGCAGGCCATTCTCCTGTCAAGGAGAGACAGAAATTTTTCGAACAGGGCCGCCGTCATCCACACTTTTTTGTTTGCACAATAGTCGCATGGTAAATGGCTCTCGCGCTTGAAACACCGAGGCTTCTGAAATTTTCCAACTATGGTCAACTTCAGTTTTTCCGACCCGTCAGCGTTACAGCACAGAAGAACCGTTATTCTTTCTTTGCTTGTTTTGCCTCCTTGGAACGCTTCACCTTTTAAGCAAAGGCTCTTCTCGGGTTGAAGATTAAAAAACAGGCCTGCCTCATCTGAATCAAAAACATCACGAGGCTCATACCCCGAGATAAGAGACTCCAGCTTTGCGAGCCAGTCGCTAACGACGGTCTCGTTTTCCCGCAGACGCTTTTGTACACAAGACCGTGCCTCGTCTTGAAACGGTGCAGCCACCCACCTGAAGCCTGGAATCCGTCGATGTGCAGAGCAAGTGCGATCTCGTCGGCTTTTTCATGCAAAACTTTGCCGTCAATGTTCACACCGGCTACAGTAACTTCCTTAAACCAGATCAATAAAGTTTCTTCAAGTTTCACGCGTTGGGTTGTCTTTGCTTGCTTTGCGTTGACGCTGAACGAAAGCACATTTTCCATTATTGTGTCCCGCTGTCCAACAATTGTGCTCAATGTCAACGTAACGAGGCCTAGCTCCTTAGCCAACTCCGTGTGTTTTCTTTTCGGATCCTCATCGACCTTTCGAAGAATGTCCAGTTTCTCCTTTAAGGAGAGAGCCTTCCGCTTGTGAGACATGGCTTGCTGTGACTCTGCAAAAAGGCACAACAAAGCAAATACGTGTGCTCGACTGGTCAAGGTTGTCGACAGCCTCCGCACTACAGTAACCACGATGATGATGATGATGATGATGATGATGATCCATGTTACTCTGGCGCACGCCCACAAAGAGGGATCCGCCAAGAACCGGGCGGCAGGATCTTAAGTAAAAGGCTTATGGTTTTTCAAACACAAGGTAATTTTGAACTGAAAAAAATATATATAGAAAGATAAGCCAAAAATTGAAAAAGGAGTATATCTGAGCAGGGATCGATGCGATTTGAGATAGAGGTAATGGTGGGTCTAAAACGAATGATATATATATATATATATATATATATATATATAAAGGCAGTGTCTGCACCAGAGAGCACCCACCATCCACCATCAAGCAAAACAAAGATTGGATTGAATTTGTGTCTCCACCGTCGCCAGTGCCATCTGGAGCCTTCAAGAGAAAGCAAAAGGCGCACTCCGGCGTTCGAGATCGCGCAGATCTTCGAGTCTGTCGCCTGCCACTTGCAGGCAGCGCTGACAACGTGCCAAACCGGCGGCGCAGCACACATTTCAGCGCGTGCGTGCACGCTGCTTGCTTCCGCGGCCGTCGGTGTGTGGCGTTTATTCGTATCAAACAACTCGGGTAAAAAATCAGTTCGTAACAACCATACTCTAGCACATAGTAAATTAATGGGCCTCGGCCGGCATCACAGAAAAATTCGTATCACCCCGAATTTCGTATCAGCCGTGATCGTATCATCGAGATTCTACTGTAATTGATTTTTGCAAGTACTTTTCTATCTCTGCAAATTTTCACACGCCAGGCACAGTAATTTTCTTTGCAAATTTTCACACCCCAGGAAGTGGTAATTTTCTTGTAATGTCATTCTGACTGTCCAGATTCTTGGTGTTACCAAAATGCGGAACCCACAAAATGAGGGTAGCCTACTTCAAGGCATTTATAATTTGCTAGCACCTGTGTTCAAAGCTTTGCTACCAATTTATTTATTTATTTATTTATTTATTTATTGGTACCCTCAGGGCTTACAAGAAGCATTGTAGAGGGGAGGGGCTGAAGTAAATGAAAACACTATAAGGAATACACAGAAAAAGTGGCACTAAGAGATAGAGCACAAAAGGAAACAAACTAGATAAGTTTATACATGAACTAACAAAAGAAAATAGGACGAAAAAATACACTTTGACGTCGCAATCACAGTGAATGTCAGTGCATGTTGCACAAAAAATAATCGACTGATGCCTTTTCAATACACATGTTCAAAAAAAAAAAAAAAAAAAAAAAATAAAATACACATGTTCAAAAAAAAAAAAAAAATGATACATGAAAAAGCAAATTTTATCGAGTTACACACACAAAAAGAAAACATCAGTGCAAGGAAAAAAAAAAAAAAAAAAAAAAAAAAAAATTTGTTGAGATCAAGACCTGTACAGAGATAGGTGGTAAAGAAGTAAATTGCAGTTTCAGTGTGTTGTAAATGCATTTGTGAACGTGATGCAGCTTTATAGCGTGTTCGTTAATGCTTTCCGGAAACGGTCAGGGTCTCTGATTGCGACTAGTGACGCAGGCAGGTGATTCCATTCATAAGATGTTTTTGGCAAGAATGAATATGAGTAGGTGACTGTGCGCTGTGATGGTACGTGAACTTTGAAAGGGTGGTCGACACGTGGGGAGATATAGGATGCGGATGTGATGTATCGGGACTTCAACTCATTGTTATGATAATATATTTTATGAAAAAGGCAAAGACGGGATAACCTCCTACGAGAAGAAAGAAGGGGAATGCCAAGTGTTCGTTTCATGTCAGTGACACTGGCAGTTCGATGGTAGTTGTGAAGGATGAAACGGACCGCTCGATTTTGCACATTTTCAATTATGTTTGTCAGACTAGCATGACCAGGATCCCATATGGAGCATGCGTATTCAAGGTTAGACCTAACATAAGTAATGTACAGCTGTTGCTTTAACTTCGGGGGAGCTAAGGAAAAATTACGTTTTAAATAACCAAGCATGCGGTTAGCTTTCGATGTAATGTATTCTATGTGTCTTTTCCATGAGAGATTGTTAGTAATATGCACACCAAGATATTTATAGGATATTACTTGATCAAGTGAAGTATTATTCAGTAAATAATTAGGGCATGCTGAAATACTACGGGAAATTCTCATTGTTTTGCATTTAGACGTGTTAAGGTCCATAACCCAGAGCTTACACCATGTCGAAATGTTATTAAGATCATTCTGCAGTGTTAGGGTATCATTAGGGCCTTCAATCTTGCGATATAAAACACAATCATCGGCAAATAAACAGATGGAACTTGTGATTTGGTTAGGAAGATCATTGATGTATATTAAAAAAAGTAATGGTGCTAAAACAGAGCCCTGAGGTACGCCTGAGTCAACCGGTACTTCAGGAGAGTTTTTATCATTAATGCTGACATATTGCGTTCGGTTGGATAGAAACTCTCGAATCCAATTGAAAACCAGGGGATCAATGCTTAACTGGCTGAGTTTAAATAAGAGTAAGCGGTGACTGACGCGGTCAAAAGCCTTGGCGAAATCTAAAAATATGCAGTCTACTGTAAAACCATTGTCTAGAAATGCGTGAAGATCATTGCAAAATGTTGCTAGCTGTGTTTCGCATGAGAATGTCTTACGAAACCCATGCTGACTACTATGAAAGAACTTATTCGATTCTAAAAAATTGACCAGATGGGAGAAAATGACGTGTTCGAATATCTTACAAGGAATTGAAGTCAGGGAAATGGGTCTATAGTTTTGAGGGTTGTGTGTGTCACCGGATTTATGAAGTGGTATCACCTTGCCTGTTTTCCAGTCTTTAGGTAAGGAACTACTGTTCAGTGATTTCGTGAAAATAAGGTTTAGTAGGATGGAACTATATTCGGCGGTAGCCTGCAAAAATTTCGACGTGATGCCATCAATACCGCACGAGGACGATCTCTTTAAATTGTTAATGATGGAGCGGATACCAGACGAGTCAAGTAAAATGGGTTCCATGGGAACGTAGCTAGGCGCAGTGAAACGTGGACAGATGTCAGGGTGAGTAGCACAAAATGAACGGGCAAAAACAGTGTTAAGTGTGGAAGCGCACTGGCTGCTTGGGATTGACTCGCCAGATTTATCAGTAAGAGCTATAGTTAGATTATCCCGGTTTCTCACGACATTCCAAAAGCGTTTTGGGTTGCTTTGGAGCAATGACGGAAGTGTATTATTATAAAATTTAAACTTAGTTTCTTTTAATGCACTGGAGTATGCTTTAATGCACTGGAGTATGCACTGGAGTATGCTTTAATGCACTGGAGTATGAGCGCCTTTATGAGCATTGCAAAACATCAAGAAAAAACTGCCTGTTAGGATCAGTTTTTCCAATTTTCTCGAAAAAGTAAGTTTACGACTGTTCGATTTTTGAGTCCTCGATTTCTCTGCAGCTAGGGCAGGTACAACAATAATTCTTTTTGCAATAGATACCTGTACGTGTGTAGAATGCAAGTACAGGAGCAGAACTTCAATTCAATTTCAATTATTTACTCATCAAAATTGTAACACAATTCCAACTGCTTTTGAAAATGGAAAGTTCATTTTTTTATAACCAAGAAAGGCCAGAAAACAAAAAGAAAAAACTCTTGCATGCTTTCAATTTCAAATCATTAGTCTACGTTGCCATATTTTAAACATCACTTTTTGTTATGCACTCTTTTTTCTATGGAGGCCTTAGCAATAGGGTATGAACTTAAGTTATCGTTGGAACAGGACAAGCTACAGGAAAAGTAATTATATATTTGAAATCAGCAGAAAAAACTGCATAGGCCTCTGCAGTTTGATCAAGATCACGGAAGAAATGAACAAAAAAAATGTCTAAGATGAGTATGCCCCCTTAAGTCATGTCATGTCAGTTCCAAATCGAAACAAGCAGTGCAGCAGCGGGACATTGTGAAGTGAACATACACAGCACTGACTACAATGCCACACTGTTGCACTGTTTTTTCTGCTTCACTATGCTCAAAACAACCCAGTTCGGCACTCTACTGCCACAGTCGATCCCGCATATATCGAACTCAGATATATATAATTATTGGCTATATCGAATGGTTGAGAAATCCCCTTGAACTTCCCATGCAAAAGTATGGAACCGGTGCACCCGAATATTGAACTCCCGCACAGCGGGACATTCGCTATATCAAACGCTGCGCTGCACCGAAGGGCAGAAAGTGCATTTTTCCTAGCAAATATTGATTCATTTTCGGTCACGTTATAACCAGTTCCTGATCCCATTACACATGCAGGTGACAAAAAGGCGGTGTTATTCTATTGCGCTGATTTGGATTGTTGCGCGGCACTTGCGAGTGCCCCGTCATGTTTGATGCGCGATCTGCAGGTCTTAATGTGTAGGCATAGTGTTTTTCAAACGACTGATTAACGAGGACACCAAAATGAGAATGTGAAGTGACTCAGTGATCTCGTTGCAAAGCTTGCATTTCCTTCCTTGTTTGTTAGTGCACAATGGCATGCGAGCCTGAAAAGCCTGGTCTTTGAGATAAGCAACCTTGTGACGTATTTTTAGTGTTTTCGGTTTTGAAATGCATCTCTCGGAGCCTACGCTTTTTTTAGCTTTTCCAATCAAAGCAGCTGAAGTAAGTGGCTGCCAGCTACAAAGCCACGAGTGGCATTGAAATCTCCAACATGTTGACAATGGGAACTCAGCTTTGTCTTTCGCGCCTTATGGACTTGTGTACTTCTTGCCTTGTTCTTGATTAATCCTCATTCGGGAGTTGAACAGAATATTAATAAGCATGTAGCGATAAAAATTATGACAAGCACTTGGAGCGACGTAACATCATAAAGTAACATCATAAACTTTCCTTGCGGGCTAGGTGATGACTTCGGGTGCGTCATGACTGCTGACAACGACGTATGGTGCCTCAGGGAATTCTGCGACTTATCAGCGTTTCGAGGCACCATCAGGGGTGCAACAGCAGAAATACAATTTCGAGAAATTTTTGGAGCAGCAAAATGTTACTCTTGGAGCACTAACATTTAAATTTGTAGCAGTATAAAAAAGAAGGCTTACATTTAGAAAAAAAATATGCATAAACTATTCAACATCAACTAAACTGTGCAGTGTGAACATGAGCACTACTATTTCAATGAGAGTGGTATTTTGACCCCCCCCCCCCACTGAGCAAAGAATCATAAAGTGCATATTAGCACTTGCTGTGCCTGTCAAATGATTTGTCAGACTCTTCTAGTTTAAATATGTAATTGCCAAACTCGTGACCTTGAAATCTGAGGTATTTGTATAATCGAGGAGTACAAAAAAAAGCTGGTGCACATTTAGTTTGTTTTTTATCAAAGTAAGAATATGATACAGTGTTCCAAATGATTGTCAGTAGCTTATTTATACTTAAGTGATTATACTGGTACTCAGAATTGGGCGGCGTACAAATGCACGAGTAACTGAACAAAATGTGCAGTGTCCCCGTGACTAGTGCTAACAGACCCTTCTAACGGCGAATTCCATAGAAATAGCAGAAGCACTTAAAAAGCATGCTGAAAGTGCTCTCTTCAGAGCTGGTGTATTTTATTTGTCGAACAGGAGCAGGAGCACTGTCATCCATTGGTGGAGCGAGAGTGCTTTTGCTGTGCCGAGAGCAGCCAGGAGCAGTTTGTAGTGCTGTCATTTGAAAGGCAGAGTACCACGAGTCATGTGGCCCTTGAACATCACAGTTTCCAAATTTTTCTTTAGCCAGCGAGCGCGGCGGCAATGGTAGCAACAATGTGTAGTTTGACACCACTGTTTTGTATGGGTGGCTATGATGACAGCAGGACGTCTGCCGAATGGGTCATTGCACAAGCATACTAGGTATTAGGATAATGAAGAACATGTAGCTGACCGATTTCACGCATATTTTGCTGCTGCCTCACAAAAAATATGCCGGAACTTGGAATGATTCAGTCACATGGTCCCCCACTCATCACCCCCTTCCTTCATCTGCTCTCCGGGAGCACGCCGCATTGCAGTGACAGGTTGAGTGGCCCTGCTCTCAGTGCTCTGCCCCCACTTCTCACTGCCCTGCCCCTCTACTCCTGTTCTCTCAATAGAATTCACCATAAATCTCAGTATGCTTTTCCACATGGCACCAATGTACTGCAGCGAAGGCAGCTTATGGAGCATCCTCTGCATGGGTTGGAATCTCCAAGCCAAGCAATTTTCTAACCGCTACACCCCTCCCCCTCCCTCCCACACACAAACACTTCCCACCCTTTCTCCTTTCACAGTGGGGTAAGGTGCCACTTCGGCTCTAATGCAAGGCGTGTTCTGCCAGATAAAGTAACAACGGCGCGTGCCCATTGGCCTGGCGACTGTACCGGAAATCTATTGCCAGGACCGTGGCTGGGACGACACAAATTCAAGACAAAAAAAAAAGTTTTATGCATTATTGCTAAGACATTTAACGTGCCATAATACCGTAAATGTAGCGCAAAAAAAACACTGATAAGGAAGGGTGCACCACAAGCGCTTACTCTCAACTTAAAGCTTTAATGCTTGAACCGAAAATATATAACACTTATAATAGGTGCCCAACAAAATCCCGTGCATGTGCATCGTGGGCAAAACAAAAGGCACTAATACGAACCAAGAACACACATCCTGCACCCCCCTCCCCACTGGACTACCCCCTTTCAATAAGTAGCGCGACTTCCTTTTCCGATAAGGCCAAAGAAGGATTGCTAACACACATGGGAGCCCTCGCGTTAATGTAGTAGGCCTCGACAAGTTCTCGTGTCGTGTGATCGCGGCACATATTACACATACTTTGTATTTCGAATTATTGATATTTCGAACTATTTTGTGATCCCCTTCGAGTTCGATATATCTGGGGTCGAATGTATTAGGTTCACCACCCACTTTGAATGAGCATTTTCAAAAGAGCCCCTTTTCCCCTCATTTAACGTCACATATTTTTGAAAAGTACAAGCAAAATTACACCATGTGAAATGGGGTACAAGACAATTGTTTTGCATACCTTGATTATATCGAGGCCACCAATAAGTGTTCCTTTTACGTACACCTGTGGGTATGTTGGCCAGTTAGAGTACTGCTTGAGACTCTGTCGTACCTCTTCATCTGTCAGAATGTCAAAGCTGCCAAAAGTGACTCTGGAATGGGTAGTAATCATCACATGAGATGGCTGAATCCAAGTCATGCTTTGACAATAAGATAAAATAAGCACAGTGACCAATGCCATCTTTGAGTAGTGCAATGGCCATATGGCAAAGATACTTCAAACATTTGCACAACTTGATCAACTTAAGTATATAGTTACTCAACAGCACCGCCACATAGTGGCCCTATTTCATTGCTGAATCAATAGATTGATATGTGGGGTTTAACGTCCTAAAACCACCATATGATTATGAGAGGCGCCATAGTAGAGGGCTCCGGAAATTTCGACCTCCTGGGGTTCTTTAATGTGCACCCAAATCTGAGCACACGGGCCTACATTTCCGCCTCCATCGGAAATGCAGCCGCCGCAGCCGGGATTCGAACCCGTGACCTGCGGGCCAGCAGCCTTAGCCACTAGACACCTTAGCCTTAGCCACTAGACCATCGCGGTGGGGCTGCTGAGTCAATAGACAAATGGTTTAAAGACCTGATAGTGATACCAAAAACGAAGGAGCCACAATTAAACCACAATGACAGGTGCAAGTACAGTGGACTCTTATTTAACGGAAGCTGAAAGGACCAGGAAAAAAAGTTACGTTTAACAGGAGTTCTGTTTACTAAGATATGAACAAGAGCACAGAATACAAGAACAAAACCAGTTTTGCGAGAAGCACCTGTTCTGTATATTATGCAGCAGTTCCATTTAACAGATTAATATTTACTGAGAGTCTACTGTATTTGCCTTATGCTCCTGCATAAGATTCATCGTTAAATAAATTAAAAACTTGAATCAAATCAGGAGCTATCGTTCAATAAAGATACTAAATAACAAAAATGGATGACCTGCTGCAACTCTTTCTTCGACATGAGCAAGAACAACAGACATTTTTCACAAATGTGACAGTCAGTCAATTTTTAAAAAAACTCAGAAAATCAAGTTTTCATTCATTATTCATAGGCTTTCAGCAGTTATGAGGACAATACTTCGAAGCAAGACAGAAAATATCATCCAAGACATTGAACAAAATATCAAGATTGCCGCACTTGTGCTTCTTGAAGATTTCCATCAAAGTTCGGCTGAAGCCGCACCGAGGAGCGTCAGGTGAGCCTTTCATGAAGACCATGATTGGTGCCTTGACAATGAGCTGCTGCAATCTGAAATAGTGTCCAGAGATCTCACTCATGCTCCTCAAACTACAGCACTTCAAACTGCAAAGGAATCAACTATCAGAACAACCTTCTCCATTTCTAAGAAACCTTTTGACCATACAAATTAGCACTTACTTACAGATATCCATAGGTCCATTTCATCGCTTTCAAGCGAAAGCTAGTACTGCTCTAGCTCTCATTTTAACAGCTATTTGAGCAATGACCTCGTGGACAAATATCCGCCATGCTTGTTGCTCCCACGTATACCACTATGTAATATGTCAAAGCACTGCTTCGGATAGGGAGGCGGGAGCGAAAGTAGTTCTCGTGCATAATAAACTCAGAATAAATGATGACTTATACAAGTGGGATGACGTCAGAGGCAAGCGCTATTTGTACTCAAGCAAATGTGATACTGGTAAAACGAAGCGAAGCAAACGTATCGTATCACCCAAGTCAAACTGATCTGATGGCTTATGCATCTCTTTGGAGACATAAAAAAAAATAGCTAATATTACTCTCGTTCAATGCTCGCAGTTTAGTGAACAAGACTACGCACCTTGAGTACTTATTGCTTTCAGATAATCCACACATAACCACAATAGCAGAAACATGGTTGCATAAAAATATTCAGATTGATTGTATTGTACTTCCGAATTACAACATATTTAGAAAAGACCAGGACTTGCATGGAGATGGGGTGTGTATAATTACTAAAAGTTCTCCTAATCCTTTATTGATTGATTATGAAGTACCAGAAACTCTCTGGTGTAGAATAACTTGCAAAAGTACTATTTTTCTTATTGGAGATGTATATCAACCACCCTCAAGCTTCCCCAAGTTCCTGAAGTCCTTGAAAAACTTTCTATGCACTCATGTAAATGGGAACACTAGGTTGGTAATGACTGGAGATTTCAATATCCCACATATAAACTGGAAAAGTCTTTTGCAGTGGTAAGGAACCAGTAAACGCCAAGAAAATGCCAGAAATTATGTTTACCAAAAATCTGAAACAAATAGTGCTTGAAGATACTAGAATTACGCTGATGTCTAAGTTGTTGCTAGACTTGGTGTTCCTATCAAATAATTTAAATGATTACAGGGTGATGATGGAATAGGGTACATCAGACCACGGGATTATCTGTCTTAATCTGCCTGTTCCAGCATTGCGACTTGTGAAGAGATATGTACCCGAAAAAGTTAGACTACGCTAATGCTGATGATACTTCAATTCTTGACTATTTGGAAATTCAGCTTGAAAATTTCGAGAGCACCTTTGGTTTAAAATCAGTCGAGGAGTTATGACAACAATGGAAATGTGATATAAGTTATTGCACAGACAATTATGTTCCATCGCACGTTAAAGGCAGTGAACACGGCGGCACCGCCGTGACAATGTCACCAACTTTCCCGTTCCTTGTGCAGGCTCTAGCTGGGTGCTTTTGGATCAGCGTTGCTGAAACTTTCACGGCAAATGGACACTGCCAGCCTGCATCACCTTTGCTTCTGCCAATTGACGTCCTAGGCGCAATCTTGGATGACGTTCTTCGGCGGCTGCCACACGTGGAGTATGGCTACAGCGCATCTTCTTCACACACCGTGACGTCACCAGCACATCCCAGACCCGCTGGCTTTCATGCTTTAAAAGGGACGCTCGCTTCTGCAAGCATCAGTGGACACGGCGGCACCGCCATGACAATGTTACCGACTTTCCCGTTCCTTGTGCAGGCTCTAGCTGGGTGCTTTTGGATTAGCGCTGCTGAAACTTTCGCGGCAAATGTACACTGCCAACCTGCATCGCTTTCGCTTCTGCCAAACGACGTCCTAGGCGCAATCTTGGATGACATTCTTCTGCGGCGGCTGCCACACGTGGAGTATGGCTACAGCACATCTTCTTCACGCACCGTGATGTCACCAGCACATCCCGGACCCGCTGGCTTTCATGCTTTAAAAGGGACGCTCGCTTCTGCAAGTATCAGTGGACACGACGGCACCGCAGTGACAATGTCACCGACTTTCCCGTTCCTTGTGCAGGTTGGTGATCGAAAATACTGTTTTCATAGTGATTACCTGTGCTTAGTGTGTTGCTGTGTCCACATACTCTTCTTTGTTGTTTATCTGAATGTTTTGCCGTTGCCAGCTTGCTAGTGTCACGTTCGGGTGATGTTGAAGAAAATCCCAGGCCTATCACTGAAGAAAAGCTTAACGAAATAATTAAAACACAAAAGGCGGTCCTGGAAAAAGTAACCAAAATAGAAAAAAAACCAAGCATCTTTTGAGGTTCGGGTAGAGGGCAGGCTTTCGGAAATAGAGGAAAGGCTAGAAATTCTGGGCGAAGCCCCACTCAGGCTTGCTAGCCTTAAGAAGTCTGCCAGTGAAGCCGAAACCTCAATAGCAACTGTTAGTCAAAAAGTCGATGAGTTCGTTACTAAGTCGTGCACCGACAGGAATGCCCTCCTCAAGCGACTTGACGATCTCGAATACCGCTCTCGGCGGAATAATCTTATTATCAGAGGGATAAAAGAAGACATGAATGAAACTGAAGATGTTTTACGTGAGAAGGTTAATGTCGACGTTTTTGATAAGCAGCTAAACCTTAAAATTAACTCAGTTGAACGAAGTCATCGCTTAGGAGCAAAACAGGGGGGCAAAGATAGGCCTTGTTCCTGAGAGTTTCAGATTTCAAAGATAAGACTAGTATCTTACGAAACTGCTTTAAACTGTGTGGTAAGAAGGTCAGCATAAACGAAGATTTTTCTAAACTAGTTGTTGAGATACGCAGAAGGCTGTGGGAGTCTAGTGCTGAGGAGAGAAAAACGGGGGCCAAGGTTAAGCTTACTTTTGACAAAATGAAAATAAATAATGTGGTGTACGGTTGGAACGGGACTAATATGAGGTACATATGTAAGACACCTCCCGAAACAACTGACAGGTGTCGTGATGGCGACTGACGGTGTCAGAGTAGTTTTAACTAGTTAAAGTTAATAAATATTATTGTCAGAAGTATTATGAATAAAATGGCAGATCTTGAGGCTGTGGTACAAGAACACGATCCAGACTTTTTAGTAATGACCGAAACATGGTTGAAGAAAGATGTACTGGATGCCGAGGTTGCTCCTCCCTGATACAAAATCGTGAGAAGAGACCGTGAAACAAAAGGAGGAGGTGTGGCCACTTTAATTAAAAATAATATATTAGTGTTCTTCTGCATGATATTGATGTCGAAGCTCTTTGGATTAAAACCACGCTCTGTAATCGCTCGGTATACATTGGTGCTATGTATAGACCTCTGAACTCCCCAGTGAATGCACTTGATAACTTAAGAAGCTTTGTGGATTCCCACCTGAAGCATGATGATAATATTATCCTTATAGGAGACTTTAATCTCCCTGGAATTAATTGGTCAACGCTGACTACAGAGGGAAGCGAAGTTATTAAAGGTGATCAGCTGCTAGAGCTCGCTTTCTGCTACGATCTGACTCAGGTCGTCTCATCTTGTATGCGTGCGGGTCCAACCGCTTCTTCAGTACTTGATTTGATGTTCTTATCTGGATCACTGCTCCCGTTTTTTGGTATGTGTGAAATTGAGGACGGTCTTTCCGATCATAAAATGGTTTTATTGTCTTTAGATCTGTATGTCAATGTCATGCACAATGATGAAAAACTTGTGATCCCAAATTTTAGTGCCGCAAACTACTTAGCCATACTAGAACATCTGGAGCAGTCATATTATTCATTTCTGGAAATGTACTGAACATCTCGTTCAACAGAAGAACTGTGGCGGTTTTTTCATTCTACGATAATGTTTTGGATCCTACAATTCATTCCCAAACGTCGTAAAAAATGTGAGAAAACGAAACCCTTGGATTACGCGCGATATAATACACGCTAAAAGAAAGCTTAAACGTAAGCGAAAGGTGTGCTCTGTCAATGCAAGCATTGAAAAAAAGAAGAACGTCCAGGTTTTAAGTAAAAGCCTCCGGCAAAGTGTGAAGAGTTCTAAAAATAAGTTTCATAACTGAATGTTGAAACAATTTCTGAAAGAATCCCCAGACAAATTTTGGAGGTACATGAATCCTTCGACCAGGCCGAGTAGTATGTCTAATCATAGAAGTAGCAAGGATCAGGCAGAGGCGTTTAATTCCTTCTTCTCGTGAGTTTTTACAATCGATGATGGTACTGTACCCAACATCAGCGATTCCTTAGATATGATTCCTATCCAGGATATAAGCATCACTGAAGAGGGCGTTCTAAACCTCTTGCTTCATATAAATACCAAAAAAAGCCCTGGTCCTGACAATATTCCCAATGAATTTCTTTGTAGATATGCCGAATGGTCATTGAAATTTTTGACATTAATTTTTCAATCATCCGTTAATAGTGGCTCTTTTCCCAGTGCTTGGAAACGTGCAAAAATTGTGGCCATACACAAAGGCGGTTCCGCATCTCACGCTAGCAACTACCAACCTATATCGCTTACAAGCACCTGTTCAAAAATATTAGAGCACATTGTATCAAAGCAATGGCTAACCTATCTCGATGAACATAATTTGTTTCCTGTCAGCATGGTTTTAGAAAAGGGTTATCCACCGTTACTCAGCTTATTGAGCTTGTACACAACTTATCTAGCACAGTTAATACCCGTGGTCAAACCGACGTAATATTTTTAGACTTCGCAAAGGCTTTCGATAAGGTGTTGCACAATAAGCTCTTACTTAAAATCGATAGTACCTTTAAAAATTCTGCCCTCACCCGGTGGTTCAGTTCCTATCTTGCACGCCAAGAACAATATGTCTAACTAGGGCACCACCAATATGGTTTATCGCCTGTGGTATCTGGGGTGCCCCAGGGTAGTGTCTTGGGGCCCCTCTTGTTCCTGGTGTTTATAAACGATCTGCCAAAAAATATTACTACCGAAATAAGAATGTTTGCCGACGATTGCATAATATACAAAAATGTACAGCCACCGAGCGACCAGGCCGAACTTAATCTTAACTTAGAGAGAATTAAAAAATGGTGCGATCAGTGGCAAATGCAGCTTAACCCAACAAAAACTGATTTTATGTCCACTTCTAGAAAAAAGAACATTCTTAGTTATCCGTACAGTATTAACGGTCACGAACTTACTCAGGCTAAGCAATATAAATACCTAGGTCTCATATTTACACACGACTTGCGTTGGAATCTTCATGTTGAGGAACTTTGTTCCAAAGCTAACAAGGTGTTATGGGGCCTGAGACGTAACCTCCACTGTGCCTCTCCCTTAGTTAAAACTTTAGCTTATAAAACTTTGCTAAGACCCATAATCGAATATGCTAAAGTAGTGTGGGATCCCTATACCAAACTAACTGTTTGAAACTAGACAAAATACAGCGACTTAGATCTAGGTTTATATTTAATAAATACCGTCGTTTCCATTCACCTACCAAATTATGCAAACTTGCAGAGCTCTTACCTCTACAAAAACGCACCTAATATGAAAGGCTGAAATTCCTTTTCATAATAGTTCATAATCACGTTAAAATAAGCTACGACAGGTACTTTGAAATCAAAACACAAGAAACGTCAAGACACAGACACAGTATGTACATACCACCCCCCAAAGTTCATAATGACTGTTTTAGGTACAGCTTCTTCCCCAGGGCGATTCAGCAGTAGAATTCGTTGCCAGATTCGGTTGTGAAAATCAAATCGCTTACTGACTTTTTAGAAGCAATAAAACATACAGTGCACTCTGATACCATGCGCTAAGATTGTGAATATGTGTGAATTACGTGCTTTGTAACTTGGCTATGATATTTATTATGTGTGTTGTTATGTGCAAAATATGATATGTATTTCGGCAGTGATGCTCTCTTTTCTTATTTTTCACTAACTTCTCTGTTTAAACTATATGCTTAGCCATTATGATATATTTGTTGTATGTGCTCTGAAATTATGTGTTCCAGTAGTGAAGGTTCTTTTTCTTATGTTTCTCTTATGCACATTTCTGTCTTATATGAGTCAACTCCACTCCTGTAATAGCCCGCAAAGAGCTGACAGTATCGATAAATGAAATAAATGAAATGAAAGGGACACTAAAGTCAAATAACAATTTACATCAGAGTGAAAGCTTAATATATGACAATGTCTAAAACGACAATATTATCATGAGCAGCGTCCTACTTACCGAAAAATTAAGGTAAATGCACAAGAATGCATGCGCCACAGTAGGACATTCTCAAAATGATACCGATGATGTCAGACGAACCGCCTACAATTAATTACTAGTAGTTGAACTAGCTGCACTAAATAAAGAGCCTTCCGTGCATCAGGAGACATAATAAAAGGATGCTTGAATGGAAACACTGGAAATATTTAGGGCAGGGGTATTTTAACACTTACTCAATTTAGACACAAAAAAATCTAGCAGTCCTGATGGCATACCAACTCTATTTCTCCAGGGATTTTCGGAATGGATGTCTCATTATCTAACTATCATGTTTCAAAAATCTTATGCAACGCACTCACTGCCACAAGAGTGATTGATTGATTGATTTGTGGGGTTTAACGTCCCAAAACCACCATTTGATTATGAGAGACGCCGTAGTGGAGGGCTCCGGAAATTTCGACCACCTGGGGTTCTTTAACGTGCACCCAAATCTGAGTACACGGGCCTACAACATTTCCGCCTCCATCGGAAATGCAGCCGCCGCAGCCGGGAATCGAACCCGCGACCTGCGGGTCAGCAGCCGAGTACCTTAGCCACTAGACCACCGCGGCGGGGCTGCCACAAAAGTGGCACACCGCTTTTGCTATTCCTGTATTTAAAGGAAGCAACCAAAACAGGCAATAATTCAGGGTTTACACAGGTTTCCAAGGCGAAAATTCAGAGATATTTAAGAACTTTCCACGACCTGTCACAAATTTTCTAGAACTCAAAGTGGCATGCAAAGTTAAAATTTTCGCCTATAAAATTATCAAAAATGACTCATCTTATTGCACTTATAATAAATAAATAGATATCGTAATTATAACAAAAACATCTAGTATTCATAACTTCTCAAGATCACAACGCACTACTAAAGCTCACAAAAGCGGTCGAAGTTTTTTCAGCATAGGCTTGAAGTCCCTCAAGTACATTCAAAACGACCTGTGCAACGTTATTTCACTTATGTAAAGATAAATAAACGTATGTCTTAATGATATAACAATGAGTAGCCTGGATCACTTTGAAAGTCCTAAACAGTAAAAAAAAACGCAACACAGTGTGCTCTTCATACAGCAGTTCAGATTTCTGCACTGTATGCTCTGTAAAGTTTACCAAACATATTCAAAACTTTCAGCTTAATGTTATTTGACTTATACAAAGATAAACAAATGTATAGGAGGCAAGAACTTGACGTCATGTGCGAGAAGCGGTAGGGGCGGGGTCGCCATTTTGCAGGGCCATGCACCAGCTGCACGCGGAAGAAGCATGCAGCCCGTGCTAGAGCGTTTTTTTTTTTTTTTTCCAGTCTGGAAGGGAAATATAAGGCACTATCAGGAAAGCACAGAGCATTGTGCTGGAAAGGTTAGAAAGCTATGCGAGCACAGATTTCACTTTAGCAGCAGGTCTGTACGACTGTTTCAGAACAGACAGCAGTGGCGACATAGGAGGAAGAAAGCATGTCTATTGCCGGTTGACTAGTTCGATCACTTCATTTAGAGCCCTTCTTCAGCGTGGGCTGGACCCGATTTCTTTCTCGCGTGCTCATGTAGCTTAAACTCAGCGTTTCAGCGATTACAGTTCGTAGATGTGGTGCTGCGCACCTACACAGGATAACCGTAGCTGCACAACTTAAAGGACAATTCAATATCATCACTGTGCACACAGTGTGTTGAATGCACATTATGTTTTTGTATGGTTTCTAACACATTCATTACTGCTGCACACAATGACCAGTCTAAGTCGGTGGAACACCATGCAGTAGCCCCAACCTGCACTAAAACAGCGGCAGCTGCCTCGATAATGCCTTGGTGGCGAGTGGCGCACTGCAGAGGAGTCAGTCATGCCCACCTGTGAGATTATGCCCTCTCAGTGCAATTGGAAAGGCAGACAGAAACCTGTTTTCCCAACAACTCAAAAGCCATGCTCCAAGCGCAGCTGTTTTCAAGAACAAAAAATTTAAGAGCATTGGGTTGTGCACAAGTAACAACTGTGACAGTTGTTACTTCACACTCAGTGTTAAATACCTGTGTATTCTTTTCAAGCATCTTTGTTTGTATTTAACTCTTTCATTACCGTGCTTATTTAAAACGATCACCAGTGATGAATGGTTCGGTTCGTCTATTTTGGCATGTTAAATTTGTTTCTCGTGGACCCAGCACTTTCTAGTAGTTAGTCCAGCCACTCAACTTTCAGAATCAATTTGAATTTGCCCGTTTTGGGCAACATAGTGGTTTTTTAAAGATATTTGCACAAACCAGGGTGCGTGTGTTGTTGGAAAATGCACTGGGCTGGCGAACTTGACAAATGTGCATGCCCCTCGAGATTATGCTAGAGTAGCATTGAAGGTCCATAATCAAAAGAGCCTTTGCAAGCAAAATATCAAATCAAATAGTCAGCTTCGCAATTTGACAGTGTTGAGTAGTAATAATTGCCGGTAATTTATGCCAGCTATTCAATAAAAAGCTGTTGCTGGGAGTCTGGCAAAATAATTCTAAAAAAATGTTTTCGAAGGTCCATCACATGTTTAAAGTATTGAGGTAGCCTTCTCAGCCAGTTTCTAGCAGTTTTAGTTTCACTTGTATCGTTATGTCAGACACAGGGTCGCATCTAGTGTCACTAGTCGATCCTCTCGATCATTTAATGTCACTAGTCATCGTCATGTGCGCATGGGCACGCACCAGCACTTCAAAACACACGCACCACTCGAAACTGCCTTGCAACCCCACCTGAACTGATAAGGACGAGCTTAGAGTCCGAGGGTGACAGAACGCCAGCTTCAAGCTTTGTAGCGATGATGTTTTGTGCCAGCCTGAGACATCCGCAGCCGTTCATGGGTTTGTTTTGTTTACAGATCAAGTTGTGTTCTCCATCGCAAGTGTGTAGCTACCTTTGTGACGATCTTATAGCCACTGTGGTTACGTTCGACACTACGCTGGGGCTCGGTCTGTGGCGCTGGCTGCAGAGCTTCTCCTCACGACAAGGAGGCCACCGGAGCACATCTTGGCCCTGACTATAGAGCAGCGCGAAACGTTTTGGAACTTCATACTGTATCCTTTCTTTAATACGATGTGCAAACTTCTAAGAAATATGCTCGCATGCATATATAGGAACGCCAACCTATGCTGAAAGAAGTAGCTCATGGAAAGAGGTTATGCTAGACAAAATAACGAAGCTCATTGGACATCTTGTTTATAGAAGCATTATTTTCATCACGGATATACATCTATAATTGAACACCTGGAAGCTTTTATAGCAAAAAAAAATTTTTTTTAATGTGTACGAGCTTGCTTGTGTCTCAAGAAAAACCAAGCAATGCTTCACAGCATAGCACGAGCTACGAAGCAGCACCTTGGTTCCAATTTTCTTTGTTTATGTGAATAGAAACATTTCCTATTATTGTTTATCGTGGTCCTGGGCCATTTATCTTCAAAATGTATATATTTGAATTTTCTTTATTTTGAATATTTTTGCATTTTACTGTTTTCTATTGCACTTTTCACCAGCTGGCCACCAAAATTTACATACTTTTCACAATTTTCTTCATTCTAAAATATATTCGGTGTTCTGCAAGATATATTTTTTCGAAAAAGCATTACACCCTGTAAAATTTGGTTTGCTGCAATGCATCCTAGAGTGCTTTTCATACTGACAAAACAATATTCTCGAGACATACGAAAAATGGCCATTTTCGCGCATATGTAGAGCCGTGACACAGTTGTTCTTTAGCATTCATCCTGTGCATGTTATTTTCGTACGTCCTTTGTGCTTAAGCGAAGCACTGTGCGTAGCGAGTTGCTTGCTGTTATTTGTGTAACATTGTTGCTATTACTTTCACTGCTTCGCCCTCGCCACAAAACTTGCTGTTTTTTTTTCCACGTGCAGTTCTGCAAAACAAAACCCCGTGTGCCCCTACCACATTACTGCTCTTCAAATGGCGAGTTTGACAGGTTCACTAGCCGATCCACCCATGTTTAGGAGGCCACAATGTTGATATGAGAGTGCACTGCTCAGGGAATTCAAGGATTTTCAAGGACGAGAAAAACTTTCAAGGGCCTTGAAAACGGATTTTGCTAATTCATGGGTTTCCACGGATTTGAAGGATTTGTACACACCCTGCTTACTTCAGTCACTTGCAAAGCATTCAAGCATATTAATAACAGAACATATACTCAGCCTTCTAGATCAGAACACTTTGCTGTACCCTTGCCAACATGATTTCCCAACCGGGCTATCAACCGTTATGCAGTTAATAGAAATAATTCACGATTTTTGCGCTTCTGTAGATATAAGACAACAGGTTGATGTGGTTTGCATGGATTTCACAAAAGCATCTAATAAAGTACCCATAGCCATTTAATCTTCAAATTATGTGATGCTTTAAATGAGCCAGTAATAAAATAGATTGAAGCATATTTAACAAACCATACACAGTTAGGAAAACTGGATGGTCATTTATCAGATCCTTTAGCTTTGCTTTCAGGAGTGCCCCAAAGCTCAGTACTGGGACCACTATTGTTTCTCCACTATATCAATGATATCAGTAGCGCAGCAGAAGAGGGTGTTCAGCTGAAACTTTTTGCAGATGACTGCTTAATTTACGCCACAATTACCAAGCTAGAGACCAACTCAAAATTTATAATATTTTGCAAAATTTAGATGATTGGTGTAGGAAATGGAGAATGGCAATGAATTATTCCAAATATTCCTATATACACATCATCAAAAGGAAAACTATTCATTCATATTCGCACAGCATTGGTGGACACTTGTTGGTATATGCTCACCAGTTAAAGTACCTCGCGGTAACAATTACACGAAACAGACGACAAAAACAGACGACAGTGTGAGTGCTCACACATTCGTCTGTTTTTCCCCCTTCTTGACTGTATAGTACCTTTCCTTCATGCTCAAACTGAGTTTCGCTAAATCCATATCATTTTACCCCTTCGTCCTTTGTCCCCCCCCCCCCCCCCCCCCGCTATTCTGAGCACCTTGCATTGCCATACGAGGCCCGTGTTTTCACACTGCCACCGATCTTTCGAGGACCGGTCCGCCATCTCCCCTGTTTTTGATCGCTGGTACTGTCGGTGTCGCCATCATGGAGTGACCACACCATTTGCCAACATCATCGGCCATCGACTGTATCTGATCGTCTGCGTCTAGTGCATGCGCGTACGCTACCCCACCGATTCCGATAATTCGCGATTCGTTTTGTGTTTAGGACCTGTTCTCGCTCACTTCGCACTCTGCTCAGCATGCCCTCCGCACGTGTGCGGAAGCACGAGAATGGCTGTTAATTTGCGCCAAACGAATCACGAAATATCGAAGTCGGTGAGGCCACACAAATCTGCCGGTGCAACAAACCACTTTTTGACCACGGCCACCGAACACCGCCGCGCACGTCGATCCAGGAGGCTGTGCTTTGACCTCTGCATGTGTAGGCATTCTTTCAAGATTTATTACGGGCGAGCGGCGCGTTTCGCGGACCTTTCAAGCAAGCTACTTGACCTGCCTTCTTCCCGCGTGTTTCGGTTTTCAGAGTCGCCCTCCCGCGGTATCCTCCCCTCTCTTCCCTCTATCGCAACTCCTTGCCCTTCTCTCGCAAATCGGCTCTCCTCTCTTGACCACAACCCCTTCACCCGTCTCCACCACTGCGCAATGCCAGGCACGCTGGCTCGAATTCAGAAGTTTCGTTTTCTGACTAGAAACGGGCCGAGAGCTGTTCCACGCATTCTGGCATGTGTGTCGCTTGTGCACGCTTTGCTCGCTCTTGGTGTTTGTGTGTGGTCAAGATGGCAGACGGGAGGACTTGCACGCTTTTTCCTGCCGCTCAACAAAACGGAGAAAGTGTTACCACTTGGCTTGGGAGTAATCCGCGCATTAGGTGCCGCGTTGCAGAGCGCTTGCTCATAGCTGTTGACCACCTGGCAGACAACTTGCCACTTTGGGCGTCCCAGTATTCAGCTGTGGAGATGGTCAATATTTCGTGGGCGACGGTGACGGCTACATGCGCGCGAGACTGTTTTCGTGAGGCCGACTTCGTCGGCTTCGGGCCTGATGCCGAGCCTAACGCTTCTTAACTGGACCAATGTGGCGGCGATTTGTGAAAGAGCGCCGTAGACTCTGACATGAGAGAGCAAGTGGGACATCTGTTGCAATGGTTTAATTACGGCCGATGATGATGCCGACACCGCGAAACCGTGCACAGATTAAGGCATTGTGAATGAAGTACGTGGCAAGAGTGATTTGCAGGAATTGGATGGAGAGAACGACGAAACTTTGGAGCCAGTGCCTTGTGCAGCTTATGCCACGGGCCTCGGCGAATGAGCACGCTGCCGTTTGAAATAAACTCGAGACCGCCCTTATCGCTTCTGCCCTTCTAAACACGTACATCACGGACTTTTTTGGGCAAAAAAAGGTTTGTGTTTTCACTCACAACTTTTTTAAAAGCTGTGTTTCATTTACTACGAACTTCGGGATACAGCGAACAAATGCCGCGTCAGGCTCAGGTTCGTTATAAGTGGGCTCGACTAATATGTCATTGTATTGTCCTCTCTGTTATAACCCTCCATGAAGGTTGACAGTATAAAAATAAAAACTGACATGTTGAGCATACAAATTGGCATATCTTCCAACAGGCTCTACTTGTGGTAGTTGGATGAACTTGTCAGTGACAGCAGGTCCAATAAGTTTATACCCTCACTACAACCACCCTCTCTAAACCTGCACTTCCCCAGCATAGCAGGGAGGGATTGTTCTCGAGGGCTTGATCCAACTACGCACTCAACACAGAGTGGAAGCAATTTGTTGCAGTGCAATCAAACAGAAATGCAAAACAATTTCAAAGCACGGTATTCCTTCAAACCACTGTGATCCTTAGGTCATCTGGTGCTCAGGAGCTAGTCAGCCACGCGAAGTGGTTGAATTCTGAGAATAAGTGCTAATAGATGCAGTAGCTCATGCTTGATACCACAGTCATCACAGAAAGAGCCCAACTTTGCAAACACTGTAAGGATTGGCAGGGAGGCTTAATTATCGAGAATTGAATTTGATGCCATCAGCAAGCGAATACCTCTGTATCAGGTCTACACATTTAGGTTCACCCAAGCGAGCCAATTGTCCTTGTTCATCCAGCCTTTTTATTTTATCAATGCCACCAATGAAATCTCCATTGACAAACAATAGTGGGTAATTGGAAGCTCCCTTCTTTGCCAAATGCTCAAGGAGCTCTGAAACAAAAGAAACATGTGCAAGCGAATGAGAAAAAAAAAACAGCATAACCACCAATATCTATAAATTAAGGTTGAAAATGAAACTCATGCACATCAATTAAGAGTTAAATAATCCACATCATACTTTGATTCACAGAGCCCTTGGTTTAAGTCACATTGCGGAATATTTACTTGAGCACGTACATCAAAGCCTACATCACAGCTAAGTGACCAGATTCGTAGCAACATGACATGGTTACGTTTAGCAATTGAATGTACCAGCTGTCTTGTTCATTCTATGAGCAGCATACACTTACAAAATTAACCAAAGTATTGTTTTATAACATGAGATGCTGTACATTGTAATTTCACTGGTAGCATTATGAAAGAAATAACAAGTAGGTGTTTTAGGGCAAATTTTTAAAGCTTTCATGTAGTAACAAATGTGGTACATTGTGCATATATTTCGTGCATGAAAGAAAACAACTAAAAAGATAAACTTTGGCATAAATTAAGAGGGAGACGAGTCTTGGAGCTGTAAAATCATGGAAAAAATGAATTTTCTGAAAATATTATTTTTGTGACATACAGGCATTGCTGCAAGAGCTGACTAAGTTCCTCGAATTTCTTATATTTTGATTCCAACAACAATTTAGAACACCAAGGCAAGCTATACTTCAACTGAGAAAAAAACAAAACATGGTTTCTTTTAATGCCATGCTGCTTCTTTATGATGAATGCTGCAACAACAGGCATAAACGTAAACATTTCTGACAGCAATCTGTCTGGCTGGGTAGAAAAGTTTAGAAAATTGAAATTGCTCCAGCCACAGTTCAAATAGAGTCCGACGTTTCGAGACCGACTCGGTCCCTTCCTCAGGGGGTGACTGTCTTGGTCATGGAAGTGTCGTCGCGTCGTGTTCTCTCACCACGGCTCCGGCTTTCCCTTTCCACCACGTTTCGGAGACCGTGAACGTACACCGAAGGCATTGTTCCCAGCGAGCGGTTCACGTTGGCAGGCATATGCTGAATGTGCCAAGACTCGAGCAAGAGCCTCTTTCCCAAATTCCGTTCTGTTTCAATAACAGAAGCGCCGTCTAAGTCAATTTTATGG
Source organism: Rhipicephalus microplus (assembly GCF_043290135.1). Lineage (NCBI taxonomy): Eukaryota > Metazoa > Arthropoda > Arachnida > Ixodida > Ixodidae > Rhipicephalus > Rhipicephalus microplus. The sequence goes on from NC_134710.1 coordinate 69,223,656, forward strand.
TCGTGCTTCTCGCAGTGCTCCGCCAGAGCGCTACGTTGCACTTCCATCTTCCCGACGTCGTTCTTGTGTTGGCGCATTCTTTCCGGGAAACACTTGCTCTCGCCTATGTAGCAGGCTGGACACCCAGAACACGACACTTTGTAGACAACGCCCGGGTGTAGCTCCCTCGGAGGTCGGTCTTTCGGCCGCGGTAGCAAGCGAGCGAGCGTCGAAACAGGTTTATGGATTACCGTGACCCCGGCTTTTCCTAGGACTCTCGAGAGCTGTTCACTTATGCCCGGCACATATGGAATGGCGACACAATTGTTTGGCGCCTTCGTTTTTCTCGTGTGCTGTGGTGTGGCCAGAGCGGAAAGGGGGTCGGGCGGTGTGTCGCTTGCAGGTGTCTTTCCGCGGTGCGGTGGTTGTCGTCTCGACAAACGGCGTGACGCCCGGCGGATGAACGCTTCTGTGTAGCCATTCCCTCGTAGCTCGGCGACAATCCTCTTTTCTTCTTTCTTCCTCTCAGGGTGAGACGCAGTCTCACCCTGAGAGGGTGAGAGGAAGAAAGAAGAAAAGAGGATTGTCGCCGAGCTACGAGGGAATGGCTACACAGAAGCGTTCATCCGCCGGGCGTCACGCCGTTTGTCGAGACGACAACCACCGCACCGCGGAAAGACACCTGCAAGCGACACACCGCCCGACCCACTTTCCGCCCTGGCCACACCACAGCACACGAGAAAAACGAAGGCGCCAAACAACCGCGTCGCCATTCCATATGTGCCGGGCATAAGTGAACAGCTCTCGAGAGTCCTAGGAAAAGCCGGGGTCACGGTAATCCATAAACCTGTTTCGACGCTCGCTCGCTTGCTACCGCGGCCGAAAGACCGACCTCCGAGGGAGCTACACCCGGGCGTTGTCTACAAAGTGTCGTGTTCTCGGTGTCCAGCCTTCTACATAGGCGAGAGCAAGTGTTTCCCGGAAAGAATGCGCCAACACAAGAACGACGTCAGGAAGATGGAAGTGCAACGTAGCGCTCTGGCGGAGCACTGCGAGAAGCACGACCATAAAATTGACTTAGACGGCGCTTCTGTTATTGAAACAGAACGGAATTTGGGAAAGAGGCTCTTGCTCGAGTCTTGGCACATTCAGCATACGCCTGCCAACGTGAACCGCTCGCTGGGAACAATGCCTTCGGTGTACGTTCACGGTCTCCGAAACGTGGTGGAAAGGAAAAGCCGGAGCCGTGGTGAGAGAACACGACGCGACGACACTTCCATGACCAAGACAGTCACCCCCTGAGGAAGGGACCGAGTCGGTCTCGAAACGTCGGACTCTATTTGAACTGTGGCTGGAGCAATTTCAATTTTCTAAACAACAGGCATGCAGACTATGCCCCCTCTAACTAATATAACATACCTATTGTGTGTAGAAAGTGTGAGCCTTCTGCTTTAAATATTTCATATGAAAGGATGGAAATGTGATCTACAGATTGTGCTACATTATTTTTGTCCTATGTCTGAGTCTCCCCTCCCAAATGAATGAACATGCACGCACGCACACACACATACACACACCACAAACACACACACACACAGTGAAATCCTGAGCACGTCTCTCACCTCTTCCCACCATTTTGTCAAGCTGTTCTGTGCTACAGAAACTTGCAGCAGTGATTCCTAGGAACACAAGCTTGGAGAGTCCTTAGATATCAGCATGACTTCTTAGTACTTCTACAGTGTGGTGCCTTGAGGTTGCATTTTGAGTTGTCACATATTGTTGGAACATTTGAAGGACGTCTTTCCCCCCTTTTCATCCCACATGAAATTTCACATGAGGATACACTAAAACAGTAAATGCATGCACGTCCGATAAAGCATTTCATTAGAAGCACAGGTGTGCATTTTTCTTAGAGGCTTTTTTGCCACCATTTTAAATTTCGGTCCATGACAAAGCAAGGCCCTCCTTCCACAATATTGTACAATTATCTTTTACCGTAAGGGGGGCATTTGCTCAGGACTTTACGGTGTGTGTGTGTGTGTATGTGTGGGCACGTGCGTGCGCGTGCATACACACACACACACACACAGTGGTAAGGTGAACTTATGTTGAATACCAATGGCGGAGTCGGAGCAAGTTTTTCTGCTCCTCTTGAAGCAAGTGTGTTTTAATAGCAGAGTGAGGGTGGGAGTCAAGTGTTTTAATGAGAGTCGGACTAGACTCAAAGAAGGAGTGACTTCGAGGAGCAGGAAGTTGCTCTAACGAAATTGGCGAAGTGAACTGGAACTCGAAATAACGTACTCCCTTTAACACATTCGCCTGCTTGGGGGGTGCCGCTGTAGTCACGTGTTTTGACTGTAATGGTGGACAACATGGCTGACTGGAGAAATCATGCAGAATTGCTTTTTCTGTTCGATAGCTCCATGTCAGAGAGCTACAGTTTCTGCACAAGCGGTTCATCGGATAGTGACAGCGACACTGAAACTACTGTAGGAGCGATAATTCAACAGAATTCAAAAGTAGAATTAGTGGAACCAAATTACTACACACAAGGTATTCCGGGCAATTTAAAGACTTCTGCTTCCGCCTTGCTCTCCATGCTTGCTCCGGCAGCGCGAATAGTATTCCAATTGCGGATTTGGAGGCGTTGCTATGCACCAGAGTCGAGCGCTGAGTACATCAGCTGCTCCAACTCTGCCATTGGAATTCAACATCAAAGTTGCAATCATTCGTAAAAAATACTTATACTCCATCTGCAGCACGAAAAGACCACCCTGTCAGTCTTTACATGGGAGATGCTTGTTACTCACTAAGCACGTCCTGCAGGACAAAGTTTTTGCCATCCAGTCCAGTATGAAAACTAGAAAACTATTTGTCCAATACAATCAGGTCAGTTCTCAAGAATGCACAGCTTGCAGATAGTGCCCCAATGTGGGAGAAATGTCTAAGCCCAACTTTGTTTTTGCCACCATAAAAACTTCCTCATAAATTTCAATAATTTATTAGGAATGTCGACTAAGCATCAATGGCTGTTTTTCACTAAAACCAGCCATAGGCAAATGACATTTCATTTATCTCAGTAGCCAGCACAGCAGATCACAGGACTACAGCCCTACATGTAAAATTTATGCACCATATTACGTGTACACTTCTGAGCGTTAAACTGCATGATGTGCAGGTTCGGGTGCACGTTAAAGAACCCCAGGTGGTCAAAATTTCCAGAACCCTCCACTACTGCGTGTCTCATAATCATATGGTGGTTTTAGGACGTTAAAACCACACATATCAATCAATCATCAATCAAACTGCATGATGTGTGCGCTATTCAAATTTTCACTCCTGTGACTTTTGACACCCCAGTATTTAGTACAGCATCTGAAGGATGAGAGCCAATGCCGAAAAAAAAAAAAGTTTCCCCCTACCTTCCCCCTGTTACGAAAAAAAGCTAGGATACAGAAGTGCCTTACGCTGTCGAAGTACCGAATCTGTGGCCACATCAAAATGCTGAAACTCAATGCCAGCTTCTTGTAGCAAAGTCACTGCCTCTGAGCTGTCACCTGCAAAAAAAAGAAGAAGGTTCCATAAGAGGTGCTTAGAGGATGGACACTTCTGCCACCACACCATACCTTTAGCAGGTGAACTTTTGCTTCCTTCCATGAAAAGCACATAAGGAGCTTGGGCTGTAATGGCCTGCAGCCTCTGCATTAGCTTCTAGAGGGTTAAAGAGAAAATTCCTCAGAAAAAAAAAAAAACGATCTCAGGTCCAAGTGTAAAGGCTCAGTTACAAGTACAACATACAGTCATGTACAAGTTAGATACAAATAAGTAAAAACTAACTCAATGAATTCTTTCATTTCTGCTTTCAGAATGACATCTCTCAAGCTTAACTACTTACAAGGCTGACATTACTTCCTCAATGTCACTAGTTAAGTTACTATAGACCACATATTTTACTAATTTAACTAAGTGAATCAAATTGCAAAGTACACCTTTTAATAGAATTCATGATTTGCACACATTTCATATGTAAACATACTTTGAAGTATGTTATACATAAAACTCGTGAATAATAAAGAACTTATTCAATTTTTCATAGCTTTTTTTAGTTTTGCAATTTCTAATCTGGTTATATTTAGTTTCCCATTGGACGGGGAAGAATGACTGGCCTCTCGCGCAAGATTTACATTTAGTTATACACCTAGAAGTTTTTCATTACCAAAGCTGTTCTAAAATAATCTGCTCTAGCTTTGTAACTATTCCAAGTTTTTAACAATGCATTCAATGTTAAGTAGTATGTACTCTGCAACAAGCATGGAAAAAATTAGACACTGAGTGCAGTAAAAATATGTTATTGAACTTTATAGTATGCTTAAACCTCATGAATTCAACTCCCATTAATTTGGAAAATCAGATATCTCACATTCATATTTGCATTCACATTTTCAAATATTAGTACATGTCAGTGGTCTGTCTAGGTAAACTTTCAAAGGTTTTCTCTTGTTTGTGCTGTTTTCATCATGTGCATGAATAAGTGAAAGAATCATTGATGCAATGCATTGTCTAATGAACCTGGAAGCTATTAGTGTTGCTCAATTGCAGGGGAAGAAATCATGCACAGTGCTTTCTTCCTAAGCACCCACATAGCAGTGAGCATATACCGAATCAGTGCACACAGTTTTAGAACAGACAACACAATAGTAGCTCTAGACTTAAAGACATCACAATAGGCATGCCATAATGGCAGTTGAAGATTCGCTCACAGATAGTAACGTAAAAGTTAAATTTTCAGTTCAACCCTGCTATAAGCGATGTCTTTAATGCCATCATATCGGCCACCCAGCCCCCAGTGACACTGTTAAACTGAGAATATTACGGCAAATGGCCTCTGGCCCATGGCCCCTCTTACATGTGTGCTTTTAAGAAATGCGAAATTCCACTCACCCGGTCATCCTCACTAGCAGCAACTGGCGGCATTTCCACACGAATTTTCAGTGCCTTCAGCTTACCCACCAGTTCCATCATTTTCACGCCTTCTACTCTGTCAACATCCTTTCCATTCTGGATTTGGATAAGAGGCAGAAATCAGCACAAATCATGTGTATGTTGCAATGCTTTAGGCATGTATCATCTTGCTACTTTAACTAGTCACGTTTTTAACAAACTAGCATTAATACTTAGTAGGCAGCTTTTCTACAACGCAAAATTTAAAGCTGACTGGTAGTATAGCCCACCCTTACTGCCGTTTTTTCCTGTTGTTACTGACGCTTACCTCACTAGATTATAACGCACCTTAGCTGGGACAAAAAAAAAAAAAAGTCATCACGATCACTGCCTCTGTGCCTCTCATTTTAGTACAATTTTGCTGCATTTTAACTAAGCATGCCAAAGTATGCACAAATTAGAGATTTTACTGTGCCAACACCAATAGGCAGACTGTTACCTCAGAACAAGACCAAATAAGCCATGCAGTGTCCCAATGATGACTTACCACAAAAATCATTTGAGTGTTGCATTCAATCTGTATAATAATGTACTCTGTCTAAAAAAATAGTTCTTTCAATCTCTTGGAGACAGTACAAAAGTTTAAAACTGGCTTTGCTAACAAGCATGAGAACACAGAGCTTAACAATGATAATGACCACCAGAGACCGAAATTTTAAATATATGCTAAAGTGATGACCTTGCTTGAACAGAGAAGCAAAATATTGATGAATTTTAGTATCTCATTGTAATCATAATATGGGCTCGCGTGCACGTGCACGTGCACACACACACACACACACATAACAAAAGATTCACTCCTAAATGTACAATCGACAATGCTTACTAAAGTGAGAAGTGTCATCGATTCAAATGCTTTAAGTGAGTGCTTGTAGTGTATGTGTCATCATACTCTATTGTTGCCCACCTTTCTTTCTCATTGTAGTTTCTTTCTTACACTCTCTTCACTTGTATGAAAGTAAAACTTTTTTGCCACATTTGCTATCTTCATACAACATAGCAAGTCATGTTTAGGTCCTTCTGATACTAGATTTTTGATGGTATAGAGTACTTTACAATAAAACCATGCATAAAGGTTATGAAACACTTCATTTACAACATTTATTTCTTATTTGAAGTCTTATATAAGAATTAAAAACTACCAGACAATACTGTTAATCACAATCTAAATGTAGTATAGTTACACAAACACAGGCAGAAGTTTTGGGCACAGCCGTTGCACCAGCATGGTCCCATTACAAGTCTTAAAGATCATGCAAAAGCTTTAAATGTGCATGATGTGTCATATGCATGTATGCTGCCCCCGTGAATAATTAATGCACTGTCTGAAAAGTGCAATGCTAACCTTTGCTATCACTATCGATGCTCCACTCTTTAAAGCACCTTTCACCAGGTCCGGCTATCTTGAACTGATAAGCCTAATGCACACTCACGATTGTGTCTGCCAAGAGTTATACCCCTGTCACACTGCAGGAATTAATGTCATTAGGTTTAAATGCCATTTGGTGCAACGAATCTCCTTCGGTTAGTGGTCGTGCTACACAGGAAAAAGTAATGCCACTTGATTGTGATGTTAATGTCGATAGTTCAGAAAAAAAAAAAATGTCAATAAAGTTGAGAAGGTAAATGTAGGGTGGTATAAAAGTAATGTTATTAATTTTAAAAGACATGCGGGAAGACGCTTCACTGAGTAAACATGCATAGATATTTTATATCGCAAAATATATGACCACTATAAGAAGCGTCGTAAAGGCAGGAAAGTGACAACGAGCACGTGCTTGAAGAAAGGCAGTAGGCGTTCAACCATAGTAATCCAAATGAGGCGTTTGTCGTCGGCGCCGGAGTTGCTTTGCATGTGTCCTTGCATGCGTCCAAGCTGCCAGATGGAGAGAAAAAGAAGGGTGCGTTGGGCCAAAATGCAGACAGAAAGAAGCGGGCAGTCAACCTTCTGTAGTTCTATCCTCGGCACATTTGATGGGACAGGTGAGCGCATGGTTGCTGGCTCACAAGAAGTAGCCGAGCGAGGGAAACAATGCAGGTCGCCAGCAAGGAGCTCAGCGGGGATCCGAGGCGAAGCAAATAGGTTTTGCAATTGTTCTCTCCCCCGTTCGCCAAGGAAGGCCCACAGAGCTCGACCGCCACACGTTGGTCTCAAAATTAAAAACCGTGAGCATTTTAAAAAGGTACCCAGCGGACTTGTTTGTTTTGTTTTGAAGTTTTACTGTTTTGGTTTTGTAACAGTTCAAGTATCTCGGCTACTAGATAGCACTTGCGTAACAAGTACCAGGTTTTGTTTATTTCTTAAGCTTTGCTTAAGAAATAAAGCTAAGCTAATAAAGCATAGCCTAATAAAGCTAAGCTAATAAAGCAACCGCACAGCGCTTAGCTGTGCGGTTGCAAGACACGCCTAGAGCGTTTGTCGACTAGGAGCGACGTTAGAGACAGATTTTTAGTGAGCATGGAGCCGCAAGGAGTATTTTCAGGATTGATACAAAAGTTTTTTGTTGTTATTTTTTGTTTTGTTTGCATGTGTATGGTGTGGCTGAAAGAAATTGAGTTAGTTGGTTCGGAAATTATTGTGTAGCTTTTATGAAGACGGTAACCGCCAGGCAGAATTAGTAGTTAATCCACACAGGAGCGCTATAGCGTGTGATTTCGGACGTGTAATGAGGAAGTCCTGTACTCGTGCAGCATGACAGTTATCTCTTTGTCAGCTCAAAGGAGACTGACGACTAGCTTTGGCAGCACGAAATTTTGGAGACAAAAAGACAGTGTGAAGCAAAAGGCTTTATTTTAGGAGTAAGAGGCCTGGTAGGTTACAGCAGATTACTAACGCTGGCACACAAGTATGCCATGGAGAGCGCATCGATTGGGTGTTTATTTTCTAGAAAGCAGTTTAGGAGAAGATTATTTTCATGTTAAAATTGGGAGCTTGAGGAAAAGCTCAGAGAGATGCTTCGATTGCTGCTTTGCGTTTAATTATTATACTTAAGGAAGGTTGGTTTTAAAACATTTTCAGACTCGATGTGTCTCAAGTGTGAGCAGGGTGCTCTCCCGTGTCTGTGGTTGTGTGTATGTCTGTGTAATCCCAGGGAAGAAAGGCCCATGGAAGATTGAAGATTGCCGTATTGCGTTATCGGCAGTGGCCTAGATGACGCCACCAAACAATGACGCTTCGGGCAACCTGTCCGGCTGATCACTCTCAGGTCTATTTTCCCGCCGGTAAACGAGCTGTTGCGTATAGCGGGCCACCCTTTTGGCACGGTTGCCAGAACGGAAAAAAGGCAGCCACCTCATTTTGTGGAGATAAGGAGCAGCGCCAAGACGCCCTGCTGTTTCCATGTGCTGGGCGCTGCGTGGCTGAAATCACTCTACGGAGCACCGCTGTCCTTCGGGTCCATGCAGAGATGTGATACGTGGCATCTTTGTGCCCCGGTAAAAGCCACAATGCCGAGCTTCCGCCGATTACGGATGTCGGACCATCACGCTGTGCGTCTTTGACTGATGAGCCAGCGACGCTCAAATCAGCACCAGATGTCCAGGCATGGCCCCTCGGCGGCGCCTAGACCCTGACTGCCATTTGACAAAGCACGGGTGGTCGGCCCAAGCGGCGAGACGACAGACTCATTTCACCTCGCTCAAGCAAGATTCGCCGAAGGAGGCAGCATCGCTGGGACCAAACACGTGTATGGTTTGTGTATGTGCGTTTGTTGGGTGCGGTGCCGGCATAATGACACTCGTGTGTGCTGTGAGATATGTTATTGGACAGTGCCGTATAGACCTGTTTTCCGATCTAGAGATCTGGGGAGATGAAAGTGTATTTCATCAGCCCTCGCGGGCTGCTTAATGTGGTTCACAGAGCTTGTTCAATAGACAGCCTTTTTTTTCAATCTAGAGCTTTAAATGTAGAGCTTCGGGCCAGAGAGCCTGTGCCATGTAAATAATCTAAATAAGCCCTCTCTACGAAGTTCAACCTCCTCCTGCCTCGACATCTTGATCCCGGATTTCCAGTGCCGCAAACCCCGGTCGCAACAGTGGTTATGAAGTGATATGCAGAATTCCTAGGGTAGAATGCTCTCTATTGGGGACATGACTTCCAATGCTAAAGCTTGCTATTTCTTGTGAGGGGTCCTTTAAGCAATAAAAACCAATTTTCAATTTACATCACCATCCTTAGATTATACCTTTATTCTTCGTTCAATGCACAACTCTGCATTCCTAAGGTTAAGGAGAAGAATCACAATAAATATAGCCCTCCTTAAAAGTTGGACAGCATTTACTTCAAATTTCAACAATTTCAACCTACCAGAAGGATGACGAATGTCGGCACTGAGGTGACTTTATACTTCAGGCTTACATCCTTGGCTTGCTCAGCTTCCACCTGTGCAAAAAGTAATGTATGCTTCTGAAAATGTACATAATCAGGATAAGCAAGGCCGAAAAAAAAGTATTCAAATTGAAAATACATAATCCGGCAAAACGTATGACGGCAAATTAGCCTTCTCAGCACATACACTGCTGCTATAATGCACGTATAGGCACATATTTTTTTATAAAAGTATTTCCAGGAACCTTTACCTTGCAGAAACTCGTCAGCGCCAGATCTGGATCTTTCTCAAGATCGGGCAATAAATCATCCACCTGTTTACACTGAGGCGACCAGCTCGCATGGAAATACAGGGCGAGCAACTTGTCCCTAAGAAAGAGAAATAAGTGTTGCATGTAAAGTAGAGGCAAGATATTTCATGGCGGTCGGTTGAACAAAGATGTGAGGACTGTCACAAGAGAATCAGCAGCCTAGAGCACTATATGGGCCCGGGCTTGGGCCTGAGCCAGGCCCGAATTAGGCCCACACTTCATACGTATCGGTATAATGACGTGAGTATGCTCTTTTACATTCTTTTGTGGGTATAACGTAGTGATGCGACACGTACTATTTGAAATGCTGTATATTTATTTTATTTTTACGTACTGCAGTCTCACTTAGGCTATTGCAGAAGTGGAAAAAAACAAAAACAGAAACAAAGCAACATTCTTGAACAGGCTTCTAAAAATTCTTGAAGTGATAGCGAATGAACCCTTCTGGGCAGCATATTCCAGGCTTCTATAGTTGACGGGAAAAAGCTGTGTTTGAACATGTCAGTGTGGGTGAAAAAAGTTCTACGCATATCTCGGGGAAACATTTCGAGTTTGCAGCTATGCTCTCACGCCTGCCGCTCCTGTTTCTAGCTGCGCGACTCCGTAGACTGCTAGACACGACTAGTGAGTCATTAATATATCAGAAACTGTTTTTCGTGAAGTGCATGATGTGGAGCCACTTATCCCAGATGCGCCAATCAATGTAAATGTTCCCGACTTGTGTTACGAGGCAGCTTCATACATGTAGCATCTGGTACTTAGCCAATAATACTAACTTGAATTCCCATCGTATAGACCTTATTTTTTGGGTATTTTCATGGCCTCCATCTCTGCCATATTTTGCCAGTTATTCATAAGTGTACTAATTTGCCAAAACGCAAGTGCATGGCCTTAAAAACGTAAAAACGCTCCCACAGCGAAAGTGAGCGAAAGCTCTAGAGTAGGTAATTACGATAATTTGCTGCTGTACCCTTTGTAACATGGAGGTGTACTTTCACGGCTGTATCGCCACATTTTATTGCATAAATTCTTAAAGGCTCCAGTGACACCCTGTACTGAGAATTTTTTTCATTCTTCCCCTTGCTTCTACTGTTTTTGGATATCAACAGAAAAGTAAAACGCATCAAAAGTAGTGACATGATCCCCATCTCTTATAAAATTTTTATATATACAAGATGTACATGCCTAGCTAACCTCTGCTTGGTGTCTGCAGAGGTGCAAATTGCTTGCATCGCAAAGTTTCGCAAGCTGTATAGTTGCTGCATTATTGGGACCGCGTGCACTGCATACCGTATATTTGTTAAAAATTCTAATATCTGTCGCTTGGCTCATCGAAGTGTGTGTGACGGACACATGGCTTTAATTTTCTAAGCATTCCTTTGCGTTCTGCAGGCACTATTAGCTATCTATCTATCTATCTCTCACATATGGGTGCTCGCATGACGACCCAATTAACTTAGGGTAAACCAAAATTAATATGGGAGGGTAAGATGATGTGACAATTATGACTAGTTATTCACAAAATGAGAATACCGTCGCGCACGTCGTCAAACCTCTCCCGCCAGACAAGTTTGGCACAGAGCCATGTACGATAGGTCGGTAAGTGCCACAGGTATGCGGCAAAATTGCGACTCAGCCACTGGAATATATTTGTGTTGAAGTTTTTGCACCCGTTAATGCTTCTCATCTTTTTGCGCAAACACGCGGGGACAAACTTCAAGATGAACAGATATGTGGGTATATGCCACAGGCGATTGACAGTTTATATCTACCTAGGAACAGTGAGAATAGGTATAAGTAATCTAAACGCGAGAGCACTAAGAGCTGACATTGGCAGCTCTTAGTGCAGTCAGGCTGATGATGATGAACAATTAAGCATTCCAAAACCGTACGCATTTACGCAACATTCACCCCCCCTCCCCCACTGTGATATATGTATTTGGGTTTCCCCCAGGGGAATATGTGGGAGGAAATTTTTTTTTATTCCATTATGCAATGAACGAAATTTGCAGAAGACTTGCTACATTAACTCAATAGCCACAGCTCATATGTGCTTTATACAGAGTCAAGAGTATAAATGATGCCTAGCGTTTTCCCACTTCATTATACTCTGCAGTCTTTGAAACGCAAAATTAAGGTAGCGTTGTTAGCACTGCATAGATGACAGAGCCAGCTACGACTCGAAATTTATTTGACATTGCTTTAAAATTATTTCGCGAAAGTGTTACAGGTGTAATTAACCTGAAATGTACACAGAAACGGTTAAAGTTGTGGCCCTGAAAGAAGTTCTCAAAACCCTCTTTAGAAGTTAACTTGTGCGCTGCACGTATCTACACAATAACCAAAGATTTGACAGTGCTTCGTTTATGCTAAAGGCATATTTGGCTGAAACGGGCCGGGCCCGTGCCGGAAACATCGGCCCGTGCGGTGCTCTAGGGCAGCCTCTTGGGTAATGACTACGACGGCCTAATGAGGAGACAGTGTGTAAACGGCTCACAATAAAACTCTCTCTCTCTGGCGTCCACGGTTCTGTTTGGCGTTGCACAAGTCGTTGCCAGACTTAGGGTACACTGTACTTGGAAGGGGGGGGGGGGGGGGTAATTGTTGCCCGACTGCTGCCAAATTCAACAAAGAAATTTATTTTTGTAGTTGTGCTTTTTCCGTGAGGGCTCTGTGTCGTCAGCGGTGCATTTTGCGAGTGCGTGTGCGACGTTGGACGGAATGAACGGGGCGTTGCTGAAAACATCGCACACGCACTCGCAAAAATGCACCGCGGGCGGCACAGAGCCCTCTTGGAGAAGGCACAATTCAGCAACGCACCGTTCATTCCGTCCAACGTCGCACACGCACTAGCAAAATGCACCACGGACGACACAGAGTCCTCACGGAGAAGGCACAACTACAGGGGCAAATTTATCTGTGAAATTTGGCAGCAGCTTGGAAATTCTGAACCACCAAGTCTGGCAACGACTTATGCAACGCCGAACAGAACCTCGCCAGATCGCTGTGAGACAACTTACTTCGCTTCGGTAATCGCATCCTGAAGTTCTTCAGCGGTTGATATCGCACTGTGAACGGGCATCGTTTTGAGGTTCGTTTTGAGGGGCCAAGTAAAACAAATAATTTTGCAAATATCACGCCTCCACAAATATTCTCAGAGCGTTCTTCACTGCCTCGAAACACGCGTCCATGCACGCAAGCACAAATTCAACTGCGAGACGATAGTTATAGCGCGAGAACAAAACGCCGACACAGATACAAGAAGGACACGAAATGTCCGCCGATAATTCGGCAGGCAAGGAAAATTTAGGAGGCGTTGTATTTAGGGGCCTTGACCGATGGACGGATTAAGTAGAGTAATGTGGCTGTATCCTTTAGATTGGGCGGCGGCTAACACCATCTAGCCGTGATACTTATTGAACCACCAAGTAGATTTATCTTATTTTTTTTTCCTTTATATAGAGAAGTATAGGACTGGTACTTTGCAGTGAATGGTTTAATTTTCACTCGTGCCTTGACTTTAGCCACCAATTAGATAACCTACTTTGAGTTAATTCTACCCGCTTAAAGTCTCTTTGCCCTCCCTGTCTCTAAACCCTAGAAGTGTGGCAGCTTGGGCTAGTTGGTATGGCATGACGATAGTTATAGCGCGAGAACAAAACGACGACACAGAGACAAGAAGGACACGAAAGACACGAGCGCTACGTGTATTTCGTGTCCTTCTTGTCTCTGTGTCGTCGTTTTGTTCTCGCGCTATAACTATCGTCATGCTAAACCCTAGTGCTGTGTCCTTGTCTCTGTGTCGTCGTTTTGTTCTCGCGCTATAACTATCGTCATGCCATACCAACTAGCCCAAACTGCCATACTTCAACTGCGAGATTCAGCCAGAGCACACCAGCCGTAAGGTCCCAAGATTAAACAAGAAACAAGTTTATTTTGTTTCAACGCCTCATCTAGGAAGATGCCTGCCGCACAAGAAAAAAGAAACAGCTGCCACACTCTTTTTCTCCTTCATTTTAAAATTGTTCTCGGTCGCTAGCGTCACCTGTGGCGGACGGTGCAACAACGCAACACTTTGCATAGCCTCCGAAACAGTTATGCACAGTTGCAGGTCTCGTACAACTCTTGACTGACGCACCCCCACGGAGGAAGGAAAGGTGCGATCCACGACTCCTTTATAGAGGAGGTCGTGGTGCGATCCCTATGGGCCGCAGATGAAAAACACTTAGCTTTTACCAACGTTTCGAGAACTAGGTAAGTTGCAAAACTGAGCGGTGTTGCGCGGCGCCGCCGCTGCCAGCGACAAATGTGGCGCTGCTGTCGCATCCAGATTCACTCACAGCATGCTCGCTCGTGCCATTCCCGTAACCTTCATCGCCTGTGCATGTTGCAGTGCGTCGATATCTATGGAGGCTTCTTTCTGCGTGAACAGTTTTGTGCTTAAGCGTGCCTGCTTGTATGTTTTGCGTGTTTTCATCATGCCCAGATGTTGCGTTCCCGGCTGTAGAGTAGCTACAGTAAATGAGAGACACCACAACATTTCTTTTGTACCCACGTGTACATTAGCAGCGAGAAGTATGGGACCACGCTATTCCTCGTGCTGATAAGAAACTGCCTAGCACCTCACGTGTGTGTGATATGCACTTTCACGAGAAGGACATCTTGCAGACTTTCACTCACGTCATATGGTAAGAAGGTACAAATCGCCAGAGCAAAGTGGGAGCTTGTCGAAGGATGTGTTGCACGAATATTCCCGAATTTGCCCGCTTACCGTTGTCGCGGGGCCCGCGAAGCGAAAGCTGCCCGATATGAGTGGGTATTTTCCAGAATATCATCGGCGAAAAAGAATAGACTATCTCCGAACACTGAGTTCGAAGACCGTGAAATAAGTCCCGACATGCCGTCAACTAGTGGCGTCATTGCGCTTCAAGACAGAAAACGTTTGTTTGCCTGCTGCATGCTGGTGGAAAGTTGTTGAGAATGGCGAGACAAGTCGTCTTGTGGTGTTTCTAGTGCTAAAAAAAGCGCCATTTGTGGAGAAATGTGTTGTCGCAGAAGACATGACAGTCACCATCGCTTGGCCAAGTCGCCGGGCAATGCAGATACCATCACCCAATTGACCGAACTTCTGGGGGACATAAAAAAGCTGAAAGTGTGTTCATGTTGTCCCAGTGCGTCAGCAGGCAGACTCCTGAGTAATGACTACGAAGGGCTCACCGATACCCCAAAGTGCGGTCTCTGCTCGAAGCTTTGGCTGAAGCTGTGTTAACAGGTTTCATTAGAGGAACTCAAGAAGAAGCAGAGGGAATACATGCTCAAGATAATGGCCGCACGCGTAGCCTTTCGACTGTCTAAGTTGCTAAAGGATGTGACTGACATGAAAAAAAAAAAGCTGTTCACATGACCAGGCAAAAGCCACGAGATGTCCCACTTTGGATCATAGCCATGCACTGTCAAGCTGAAAAATCTGCGAAACGGAACACATTCATTTACTTAGCTTGCAAAGACTAATAAAGGGCATTCGACTCGGTAGAGATACCAGCAGTCTTAGAGTAGCTAGTGCATAATGCATGCATGAATACCCGAGCCAACATCTACAGAGAGTCCACATCAGAGAGACAGACAGACAATGATCTTTATTAAGGTCTTGAGGGGCGACTAGAAAAGTCCCTTTATGGGGAAGGAGCTGTCGCAGAGCAGAAAAGTTTTATTCATGAAGTGGATCTGGCAAAGAGACGAAATCTGAGCAATATTTACAGCATGCTTAGCAGGAGTATTTGAGCCACCATGTTGATAAGAAAGACGAATAAAGATTTACAAAGAATATCTCGGTACTTACGCTTTGCAAATGACATTTTGCTTTTCAGCAGTGGTGCCGTTGAACTACAATGAACTGAGGGTCTTAACCAAGAAAGTGTTCAAGTAGGGTTACAGATAAATAAGTAAAGACAAGGATCTAATGTTAGGAGATCAAACAAGAGAGTTCGCAACGGCACACTAGAATCCTTACAATATATATGTATTTAGGTCAGATATTCACAGGACACACTACTCATGAAAAGGAAATTCACCAAACAACATGGATGGGCTAAAGCTTTAATGGCAGACATTCCCAAATCATAAAAGGCAATTTACAACTGTCCCTAAAGCTGAAAGTGGTCAACTATTGTATGCTGCGAGTTTTTACTATCATTCAAGTTTCTGCACCTATGGTGCAGAAACTTGAATGATAGTAAAAAAAAGAAGAAAAAAGAAAAGTCCAGAACGACCAATAACTATGCAAAATAGAAACAGAAAATATTTAGCATAACTTGGGAAGTAAAAACAGAAAAAAATATAGACTTAGACATAGGAAGATACGACACCGCGCTGAACTCGCAACTAAACTTTGTTGGAAGACACACGCACATATATCAAGCATTCGACTTGATCACGTGGCAAACGAAAGGCGTCTGTGCATCAAAGCAAACAAGGTACGAAACAAGCCGAATCATATTGAACATCAACACGTGTGTAACAACCAAGAAAAAAACAAAAAACACACCTTCATACTTGCCAAAAACATACGCAACAGTCCATAAGAAACTAACCATCACTTTAACATGGCAGCGCTGAACCCAGGTACCGAACTTCCTTTTCACCAAGGGACACGGACGGCTTACTTACACACCGTTCTCCCTCCTTTTCAATAAAAAAAGCCTCCATTACTTCCTTAGTGCACTTGTCCCTATGTCCAAAGCATAACATAGAGATACTAAAAAGCAGAGCTCGATGGAGAATAAACAGGGCTAGATGACATTCTAGCTGACACCAAGAAAAAAAAAAAGGTGGACCTGGGCAGGTCAAGCAACGTGAGGGAGAGACAAGTGAACAGTTAGAGAGATTGTGTGGCTACGAAAAGATGGGAAAAATAGCTGAGAAAGGGAAAAGGCTAGATGGGATGATGAATTGAAAAATTTGCGCGCAAGCTGACAGGTATCAAATGAAGGATACAAACATTTTTAGTACATACTGTGAATGAAATGCAAAAGTTATTTTTTCTATGAGCTCATTTAGCAAGAATGCAAAAAAGTGAAGGTACACCTGTAATTTGGAAGCATAGTAAACAAATAGTGGATTAAGAAAAATAGGCTAATGAGTCTATTAATGTAAAAAAATGGGCAGATCCCACGTACAGTGGTAATCGATGATATGTGAAACACGAATGAGGAAGGTTGATATGTTGCTTAAATTCAGAAAAACGTTACAAAGTGGATGTAAATTATATTGAACATGACTTCCATGTCACGATTATTATGTTTGGACATGTCATTTACCTTCATCGTCTATTCATGTCACGTGATACCAAATTTGGTATATGTGGAGCTAGAGAAACGGCCACGAGCGCGCTATGAGCATAGCATGAAGTGATGTTTTGCATGAAATTAATATCATGATTAACATGTGTAGACATGTCAGTTACATTCATAGTGCATTCACGTTACATAATTACAAAATTTGTTATATGTGAAGCCAGCAATTTGGCCACGATTGTAACATGAGCGTGCTATGAAGTTATTTTTATCACGTTTGCACCAGTCATATACCTTCATCATCCATTGATGTCTCGTAACACCAAATTTGGTGTATATGAAGCTAGAAAAACGACCAAAGAGCACTATGAGCATAGCATGTAGTCGTGTTTTACATGACGTTCATGTCACGATTTCCTCGTTAGGCTCTGTCACTTATGTTTGCCATGCAGTCATGTCATACCATAGCAGTTTTGCAATATGTCATGTGAACTAAACCACCACAAAAGCAGCGAGACCATGAAATGTAAATCATGACATTCATGTAATGATTTTCATGTTATGACTAGTCACTTATGTTCGTCATACAGTCATGTTACGCTATACCTATTTCGGTATTGATACTGTGGGCATTTAGTATATCAATCCCCTTCATCTGTACATTATCATCATTATCTTGTGTTGCTCATGCATCCTCATCGTTGTCACGTAGCATCATCATCTTGGTTCGTTCATCTCAGCTGTCGGCTGCCGGCTCCTCGGGCCTAATAAAGGTCTTCCAAACCAAGACTTCATACGCGGTGGAGCGTGCTGTTAGATTCCTCGTCATCCTCTCGACCACTCTACCCCCTGGAGCTACGTTCAGGTCGCCGCTTGGGCCAGGTGTCCGGAAATATGTCGCACAAAGAAGAGGTCGGTGCTGCAACCGTTCCCACTCCGCCACCGCGTGCCGCGCCTTTTCACGTCATTAACAGCCTCCAGCGTGAGCCCCATCCCTTCGCTGGTATGCGCGGGGAAGATGTGGAGGAATGGCTGGACGATTTAGAACGTGTCGGCGCTGCTAACCGGTGGGATAACACCTACAAACTCGCTTACGTGTCATTCTACCTCATGGGTGTCGCGAAGACGTGGTTCCTCAACCACTTCATCGACATCCCCGACTGGTCAGCCTTCAAAGATCAGCTTCGCCATGTCTTTGGCACACCGACTGTTCGTTCGGCTCTCGCAAAAAAAGCTCTCGTGGCTCGGAAACAGCACATCGGGGAGTCGTCTACATCCTACATCGAGGATGTCCTTTCACTTTGCCGCCGGGTTGAAACCCCAATGACAGAGTCAGGCAAGGTACGCCAGCTTCTTAAGGGGATTGCACCCGTCGCATTCAATGCCCTTGCAATCCAGAATCCGGCTACCGTTGCTGACGTTGCGACAACCTGTCAGCGCCTCGAAGAACTTGAGTCTATGCCCCTACAACCGGACAGTGACGCGGCCCGTATTATGGCGGATCCAAACCTACGAGACACAACAAGGGTGATTATACGCGAAGAATTAGAATTAATGGGATTCACACTACCTTCAGTGTGTCCCATTCAGTCTTCTTCAACGTCATTGCGGGATGTCATCAGGGAGGAGCTCACGTCCATGACCCACATGGCCCACCTGCAGCGCACTGTCGCTCGTACTCTCCCATCGTTCTCGCATGCCGTCGCCGCACCATCAGGCACCGTCAGCTCGACGTCGCCGCCACCAACGTACGCATCGGTTGCTGCCGCACCTCCCAGAAGCTTTCCCACGAGCTTTCCATCACCACCACCTGAGCCATCATCTGTCCTCTCACTGCTCTTTCTCCCGGTGCATCTAACACAAGCTACTACCCTCCTTATCGATCGACTCGCCCTACGTGCTATTATTGCGGCTATCGTGGTCACATTTCACGCTTTTGCCGTAAGCGCCCGCAAGATGAGCGCCGAGGGTACGACATACGCGAACGAGACTATACCGCAGGAGCCTTGTACCAGGGCCGTCGTTATTCGTCACCGCTGCGTCGGTCTCCATCTCCGCCAGCATACGGTGAACTGCGCCGTAGTCATCGATCAACCCGACGCCGTTCACCATCGCCCTACCGTCGTTCCTCTTCTCCTCTTCAGCCTGCTTCCCTCGCTTCTTATCGGCGTCCGGAAAACTAAGCGATGCAGTTTTTGGAGGACAAACTGCATTCCAACACAGTACTCCGATTCCTCCAGCGCGCCCTTACAATATGATTGCAGTCTCAGTTGAGGGAGTGGACGTTGATGCTTTGGTGGACACTGGGGCTGGGTTTTCTATTATTCGTACTGATTTGTGTACCCGTCTTCGAAAAGTCACGACGCCTTATGATGGACCAACTCTGGTTACAGCTCAGGGAACAATGATTCACCCTTCCGCTCTCTGTACTGCCCGTGGGCTAATCGACGACATTATTCATCATATACAATTCGCTGTGCTATCTCCGTGCTCCCATGAACTCATTTTAGGCTGGGACTTTCTTTCATCTGCTTCCGCGGATATTTGTTGTGCACAACGTGCCGTCCATCTTACTGACACAGACCACTTGCTCAGCGACGAAACCTACAGGCCACTTCGACTCATCGCTGCTGTAGACATCAAGTTACCCACAAATGAACATCAATTAGTCACAGTTTTGTCCAACGACGTCGACTCTGGTGGCATTTTGGTCACTCCATCGCCCCGTTGCCTTAATAAAGGCATAGCTCTCGCATCAGGTGTGGCTCGCTTCAACAATGGATCAGCTGTCCTCGCTGCTACGAACACCACACCAGATAAAATTTTACTGCCGCGGGGCCCTACTGTCACCTGCGTTGCCGATCTGGAGCCTGTGTGCGTCGTGCCTCTTACCCCTGCCTCCTCTAAAGGCCATCCTGGAGATCATGCTGCTTCCTCGGCCTTTGCAGCAGCCATCAACAAGGACTTGACAGACTCGCAGAAGCAGCAGCTGCTTGATTTGTTGCGAAAGCATGCAAACTCTTTTGACGTTCATTCATCCAGCCTGGGTCAGACAACTGCTACAGCACATCGTATTCAGACCGACGGAACATCCATTGTGCATCGTCGTCCGTACCGCGTCTCCCTAGCCGAAGGAAAAAGTCATTGAGGAAAACGTAGACAATATGCTGCAACGGGAGATAATCTGACCCTCGACCAGTCCTTGGTCGTCTCCAGTGGTTCTGGTGTGTAAAAAAGACGGTTCTGTACGATTTTGCGTTGATTACCGAGCACTCAATAAGATCACTAGGAAGGACGTATACCCCATGCCACGTATCGACGACGCCCTCGATTCCATACAAGGTGCTGAATTGTTTTCAAGCCTCGACTTGCGCTCCGGCTATTGGCGAATCCCCATGCACGAAGATGACAAAGAAAAAACGGCGTTTGCTACCCCGTACGGCCTATACGAATTCAATGTTATGCCGTTTGGTCTATGCAATGCGCCCGCAACATTTGAGCGCTTGATTGACACCGTGCTCCGTGGCCTGAAATGGAAGACTTGCCTATTTTACCTCGATGACATTGTTGTCTTTTCATCGACGTTTCCTCAACATCTGCAACGCTTGGACGAGATCCTGACTTGCCTTGCGGGCGCTGGTCTTCAAATTAACACCAAGAAGTGCCATTTCGCCAGCAGATTTATCAAGGTCCTCGATCATGTTGTGAGCCAGTATGGAATTCGTCCAGACCCTGAGAAAACTGCTGCGGTGCTTCGCTTCCCTCGCCCTGACAAGCCGAATGATTTCGGCGATTCATACAAAACTTTCGGCGATTCATACAAAACTTTGCCTCCATAGCCGCACCACTCCATAAGCTACTTGCTTCTGGTACGCCCTTTCAGTGGTCTCAGGAATGTGAATCGGCTTTCGACAGGTTGAAGAGTGCCCTCACGACCGATCCTGTACTTTCTCATTTTCACGATGGTGCACCGACCTTCCTCCACACAGACGCTAGCGGCCATGGTTTAGGAGCCGTGCTCCTACAGCGCGACAACTCTTCGCGAGAGCGAGTCGTTGCGTACGCCAGCCGCATCCTCTCCGCAGCCGAGAGGAGCTACACGATCACCGAGAAGGAGTGCCTCGCCATCGTTTGGTCAGTGCAGAAATTTCGTCCCTATCTTCACGGCCGCCATTCCACCGTTGTGACCGACCACCACGCTTTATGTTGGCTTTCGACACTCAAGAACTTGTCGGGACGCCTCGGCCGCTGGATTCTACGCCTACAAGAGTATGATTTTGCCATCGTATACAAGTGTGGCAGAAAGCATAGCGACGCCGATGCTCTTTCTCGCTGCCCACTACCAGCGGCTCCCCTCAGCGTTTCCGCAATCGCTTTGCACAACACACCCTCGGAGTCCACGTCTACGGCGGTTTCCTCTCTCGCCTCTATGGACCAGCTGCCTTCGGACGACCCGCACGATTTTTCTTCTCGACAGCTGGCTGACCCATACTGTCGACGTATTATAGGCTACCTCACTGGCAGTTCCCGTCCACCTATTGCGAGGCTCCGTCGCCAACTGTCGCAGTTTAAGCTGGACAACTCGGTGCTGTACCGCAAAATTTACCATCCTGACGGTCAGCACTGGGTTCCCGTTCTACCCCGATCGCTTCGGTCCGAAGTCCTCAGAGCACTTCATGACCATCCGACGGCTGGTCACCTTGGTTACCACAAAACCTACGATTGCCTTCGAAGTCGGTTTTATTGGCCAGGTATTACCACTAGTGTAGCTCGGTACGTTGGGTCCTGCACTACCTGCCAATGTAGAAAACTACCCACATCTGCTCCAGCCGGTACACTACAGCCTCTTCCGTGCCAAGCCACACCATTCGAAGTTGTAGGCATCGATCTTTACGGCCCCCTTCCAGTCAGTGCTGCTGGAAACCGATGGATAGTAACAGCCGTTGACCATTTGACGCGCTACGCCGAGACGGCATCCGTCACTACCGGTTCAGCTTCTGAAATTGCCGATTTCATTCTCCGAGCCATTATACTGCGTCATGGTGCTCCACGTGTATTGCTCAGCGACCGTGGAAGGGCCTTCCTTTCACTAGTGAACGAACTTCTTCGCGCCTCTGGCACAACTCACAAGACTGCCTCTAGTTATCACCCCCAAACTAACGGCCTCACTGAGCGATTCCACCGCACTCTTGCTGACATGATCACCGCCTACATTCAACCAGACCACAAGAACTGGGATGTAGTTCTACCATTCGTCACTTTCGCCTACAATACGGCTATTCAGCGGACAACCGGCTACTCACCATTTTACCTAGTTTATGGACGCTCCCCTACTTCTTTCCTGGACGTCTCTTTCTTTACCTACTATGCGGATTCATCTCCATCCTCTTCAGAGAAATACGTTTTACGGCTCGCAGAGAGCCGCCAACGTGCTCGTATAAACACTGAAGCCCGACAGCAAGACAGAAAGCTGGTTTATGATGAATCGCATCGTGCTGTATCCTTTCAACCTGGAGACGAAGTGCCCCTTTCGACGCCTATTCGCACACCTGGTTTGTGCGACAAATTCCAGCCACGATTTATCAGGCCGTACACAGTTCTTGAAGAAACTTCACCAGTGAATTATCGCGTGACGCCACTTGTAGCCCCAGCAGATCACCGTTATCGAACTACTGAGGTCGTCAATGTCTCCCGTATGAAGCCCTTCATGCGACGTTCTTTGTCCCCTTGACTTGCCGCGGCCAGGCTGGCCGCTTTCACGTGGGGGGAACTGATGTGGGCATTTAGTATACGCATCCTCTTCACCGGTACATTATCATCATTATCATGTGTGGCTCATGCATCCTCATCGTTGTCACGTAGCATCATCATCTTGGTTCGTTGATCTCAGCTGTCGGCTGCCGGATCCCCGGGCCTAATAAAGGTCTTCCAAACCAAGACTTCATAATACTATTATCGAAACGACCAGGAGAGCCAAGAGTCGTAGGCGGCTAGATAGATAGATATGGTGAAAGTCACAGATGTTCGCCAAGAAATGTTTTGTATTTAATAAACTAAAAGAGTGAGGTGGCAAAGCAATATGATAATGAGTGGAGCACAATTTATGGTCTTGCTCTTAGTTTTTCAAGCTCTAAAGGAAGAGCACGATTGGAGTTGAGTTGAATAAACTTTATTTGCCCAATGGTTGTGCTGTGCCCGGGGCTAGGCTGCCAGGGACACAAACAGCTAGACATGATTGTGGTTCACCAAGCCCAGTGCTATTCAGGTGCACTGGGAACTTTTCAAGGAGAGGACAATGATAAATCTATTTGAAAAAAGATGCATCAGCCTTTCAGTGAATGACAATGCACCTTCTGCTGCTATCTGCAGGTATGTAAAACACTATAATGAAGGAATGATGACAACAAAAGGGAACAACAAGCATCATCGCAAAGTAAGGCACCACGAGATCGGCGCTCGAGCTCCTCCATGTTCCTCGTCCTGTCGCTATCTCGAATCTTCCACCTGCCCGTTTGGTTCACCCAATAAACCTCTTTACATTTGGTGGATCGTGCTGGGTAATCACATCGCCTACAACCTGGAACTCCGATCCCGCACCTTGCCATCGACCATGCAAGTTGACGCTGCCCAACAAACAATACCTCTCGCGGCCGCTAGTTGCCCCGGCCCGGTTCATCAGCGAGACCCCCCGATCTTTGCAGGCACCGAAGACCAGGACGTCGAGGACTGGCTGTCGTCATACGAGAAAGTCAGTGGACCCAACAGGTGGGATGACGCTGCTAAGTTGGGCACTGTCAATTTTTACCTCACCGACGTGGCCAAGCTGTGGTATACGAACCACGAAACCGAGTTCGCGAATTGGTCCGCCTTCAAGGAGGCGATATGTGCCGTTTTTGGTCGTCCTGCCTTACGGAAGCTACGCGCCGAACAACGTCTGCGCACGCGGGCACAGGAGCCAGGTGAAGCTTTCACATCATATATAGAAAATGTGATCGATCTCTGCCGGCGCGTCGATGCTTCCATGAGCGAGAGTGCGAATATACAGCATATTATGAAGGGCGTCGACGATGACGTTTTCCAGATGCTTCTCGCGAAGTCTCCTAGCACTGTGGCAGAAGTAGTGACTTTGTGCCAAAGCTATGACGAATTGCGGAGGCAACGAGCTCAGACACGACGCTCATTCCAGACAATCCAACCAGTGACCGCACTGGACGTTATGATTGACCAGACAAATCTTCTCGCACAAATCAAAGACTTCGTGCGAAAGGACGTGGCTCGGCAGCTTTCTCTGCTGCCTTTTGCTCAACGCCAGGAGCTCTCGCAGCAACAGCCACTGTGACACCCACCACCATTGGCTCCCATGCTCCGACGTGTGGTCCAGGAGCAGATTTCCGAGGCTATGCCGGCCCTTGCAGCAGCCCCCCGTCCCCGCGCCTCTTACTTACGCTGAGGCACTAAAGAGGCGGCAGCCATACCACGCCCTGTTGTTCCAGGGACTGCCGTATACCTCAGCCCCAACTAAGCCGTCCACCGCCTGGGTTCCTCCCATTGCCACCACAGCCTCAACTCACCCGTCTGCCGCATGGGCTGCTCCGCTCGTCGCCAATACTTGGAGAACGCGCGATAACCGGCCCATCTATTTTGCATGCGGCGGTCCTGGCCATATTGCCCGTTACTGCCGTCGTCGCGTGCCGGGATACACAGACGCCCGGACACAGAACAGCTTCATGGACCTTCCTCCATCTCGTCTGGAAAATTCTGGCCCTCAGTCAAGCTCGTCTTCACGGGAATGTCCGCGTACTATGTCTGGTCGCTCACCTTCACCCCGTCGTCGCTCCCTGTCACCCATGCGTCGTCGGCCAGCTCCTGAACACGAGGGAAACTAACCGCCGCAGTTCTGGAGGCAAGAACTGCGCTGTCAAAATGCTCAAGTCCTCGCACATTGCCATCGAATATTGTCGAAGTTTTTGCAGAAGGTACTCGAGCATATGCTCTAGTGAATACCGGTGCTGCCGTTTCCGTGATAGACGCTAAACTTTGCCGCAAGCTCCGAAAAGTGACGACGCCTCTTAATATGATGTCCTTGCAAACAGCGAATAGGGACCCGGTTCAGCCTGTACTGTCCGACTGATGATCGCGAAGGACCACTACAATGTTGAGTTTATTGTCCTTTCGTCATGCTCACACGACATCATACTCGGATGGAATTTTTTGTCGCGTAACCATGCCGTTATTGATTGTGCAAGATCGGAGCTTGAACTTTTTCCGTTTTACGACGAACCAACCAGCTGCATTCAGCCCGCCGTATACAAGCTCGTCGTCAAAGAAGGCACTGAAATTCCTCCGACAGCAGCTGTGTTGCTCCCCGTGTTCTGTGACGGCATTGGGAACGGATCTGCATTCTTTGAGCCATCAAGCCACTTCCTTAGTCGAAGATCACTTCTTCTGCCTTTTTCAACCCTCTCTATTTCTGAAGGAAACAGTGCTCTTTGCCTCATCAATCCCCTTCCGTATCCCGTCGAACTGTTTCGAGGTGAATCTCTTGGACACGTGCATGCCATTTATAACGAACAAATTTTTACCATGCCGCCAGATTGTTCCGGTGACTACGACGCCATCAGTGCCCTCAACCCTTCCTATATACCACCTTACGAGCTTTTCGATTCATCGATTGCCGACGGACTATCGCCATCCGAACGCTCTGAGCTCCTTCAGCTGCTCTACCAGTTTCGTGAATCCTGTGACGTTGCTCAACCTACCCTTGGCCGAACTCCCAGTTTTTTTCCCTGCATCGACACAGGTTCCAACGCGCCAGTACGACAGCAACCATACCGTGTTTCCGCCACGGAACGTCAGGTTATCACCGAGCAGGTTGACGATATGCTCAAGCGCGGCGTTATCCGACCTTCCCAAAGTCAATGGGCATCGCCTGTCGTTCTCGTTAAGAAGAAGGATGGTACAGTTCGCTTCTGCATTGATTACAGGCGCTTAAATAAGATCACTCGCAAAGACGTGTACCCTTTGCCCAGGATTGATGACGCCCTTGATTGCTTACAAGGTGCCGAGTTTTTTTCCTCGTTAGATTTGCGTTCAGGGTATTGGCAGGTGCCCTTAGCAGATGGTGGTCGTCCTAAAACAGCCTTCGTGACACCGGACGGGCTATATGAGTTCAATGTCATGCCCTTCGGCCTCTGCAATGCGCCGGCCACATTCGAGCGCATGATGGACTCAGTTCTGCGGGGTTTGAAATGGAACATATGCCTCTGCTACCTCGACGATATCGTCGTCTTTGCACCCGATTTCGAAACACATCTTGTACGCCTGAAACATGTCCTCACGTGTCTGAAGAATGCGCAGCTCCAACTGAATCTCAAGAAATGCCCCTTCGCTGCTCGGACGCTCACCATTCTCAGTCACGTCGTATCAAAGGATGGCGTTCTTCCCGACCCGGCTAAACTACGCGCTGTCGCTGAATTCCCCAAACCGACGACTCTAAAACAGTTACGCAGCTTCGTATAGGATTGTGCTCCTAATTTCGTCGGTTTGTGCGCAACTTTGCCTCCATAATTGCCCCTTTGACTAAACTTTTAAGCAGTGCCAACGACATCTCATCATGGTCTTCCGAATGTGATCACGCATTTACCACTCTTTACCGTCTCCTGACATCACCGCCTATATTGCGCCACTATGATTCCACGGCTGCAACTGAAATCCATACAGACGCCAGCGGTGTCGGTCTTGGTGCAGTTCTCGCTCAACGCAAGCCTGGATCCCCTGAGTATGTCGTCGCCTACGCCAGCAGAACGCTCAACAAGGCTGAGGTAAACTACAGTGTTACCGAAAAAGAGTGCTTAGCCATACTTTGGGCGATTGTGAAATTTCGCCCATACTTATATGGCCGCACCTTTGCTGTAGTTACAGACCATCATGCCTTATGTTGGTTGTCGTCGCTGAAGAATCCATCAGGTCGTCTTGCTCATTGGGCTCTGCGACTTCAAGAGTATGACATCCGCGTCGTGTACCGTTCCGGTCGCCAACATACCGATGCTGATGCGCTCTCACGATCACCACTGTCCGCTGAGGTTGCCTCTATATCTTCTATAGAACACGCGCTGTCCGCTCTTGACATCGACACAATGACCTCTGCACAGCGCGACAATCCACGGATAACTTCGCTTCTGGACGTCTTATCTGGGGTACCGACACTTCCCACCACTCGAGCAATGCGACGCCAGCCTTCGCACTTCACCATTCGAGGTGGCCTCTTGTACCGGCGAAATTACTCACCAGACGGCAGGAAGTGGCTGCTCGTTATTCCCCGAAAGCTGCGCTCTACAATCTGTGCATCATTTCACTCCCACCCGCAATGCGCTCACGCCAGTGTATTAAAGACCTACGAACGTTTAAGGAAGCGGTACTACTGGCGTGGGATGTTTACTTTTGTTCGACAGTTTATTCGCGGCTGCCACGAGTGTAAGCGACGAAAACAGCCACCGAATGCAGGAGCAGCTCCACTACAGCCGCTTGCGTGCCCTGACCGCCCATTGGATCGCGTCGGAATCGACCTTTATGGACCACTGCCATTGACCACAGCAGGTAAACGGTGGGCTATCGTTGCTGTAGATCACCTGACACGGTACGCCGAAACCGCTGCTCTTCCTACGGCGACCGCTCAGGAAGTCGCATCTTTCATCCTCCATCGGTTTGTGTTGCGTCACGGCCCTCCTCGCGAGCTCCTCAGTGACCGGGGCCGTGTATTTCTATCCGACGTAATCCAAGCACTTCTCCGTCAGTGCCATATTGTACACCGTATGAGTACTGCTTACCACCCTCAGACGAATGGCCTCACTGAGCGGTTTAATCGGACCCTGGGTGACATGCTCGCGACGCATGTGGCATCTGACCAAATGAACTGGGACCTGGTTCTTCCGTTTGGAACCTACGCGTACAACACCGCTACCCAAGTCACCACCGGCTTTTCTCCATTCTATCTTCTATACGGACGTCAACCATCGCACACAATTGACACTTTGCTGCATACGCACCAGATGTATCTGAGTGCACAACCGTGTCTGAAGCCGCCCGTCACGCCGAAGAATGCCGCCAACTAGCGAAGCAGTTTACTACGGCTGACCAGCAACGCCAGAAAAAGGCCCGCGATGACGACCACCCTCCTGCCGCAGAGTTCTCCCCAGGAACCCTTGTATGGCTGTATGTACCACCCTGTGCACCTGGTTTGTCTACCAAGCTACTTTCAAATTACCATGGTCCATACCGCGTGGTAGAGCGCACATCACCCGTCAATTACGCCATTGAACGACTTACGCCACTCGGTGACCATCGACGGCGTGCACACGATATTGTTCATGTGGACCGCTTGAAGCCGTACTTCTACCCGCTCGTTCCCACCTGTTAGATCGCCAGGATGGCTTCATCTTTCTCGACGGGGGCAATTATAATGAAGGAATGATGACAACAAAAGGGAACAACAAGCATCATCGCAAAGTAAGGCACCACGAGATCGGCGCTCGAGCTCCTCCATCTTCCTCGTCCTGTCGCTATCCTGAATCTTCCACCTGCCCGTTTAGTTCACCCAATAAACCTCTTTACAACACAATGAAATTAAAGCACATCCTTCACTTGTAGGTCAATGCATGTGACAACACAGCTTTCAGAAGTGAATCGTTATTAGACATTAATTTCATATATTAAGTATTAAGACATAGTGAGAAGTAGAAATGAACTGAGCATGCAGCACTAAGACTTGGTGGGCATTCTTCTGCAGTAGGTATGCTGGCAGCCACATCAAGTTGTAAAACTGAAAACACTGGAGTGTATGTCATTTTCCTTAGCGCTGTTGTTCTAGGAAGCTGCTGCTGAAAAAAGAGTCATCTTTCAGTTGTATGCCTGGTATCTAAAATGTGTAAGTGGGGAAGTGGGGAGATAGGATCTGAGCAACAGTGGATGCAGACAAGCGGACTATTTTCACAAGATGCTTTAATTGTTCTAAGATAGGAGTCTGCACATGCAACACATACAACTTGGCCTGCCCATACAATGCTGAAAAAAAATAACTTCATTCAAGAATACGAAATCATAACAAAAATTTTCCACCGTGCAGCGATCAATTGACTAAGGAAAGAGAAATTGACTTCAACAATCTGTCTGTCCGTCCGTCCGTCCGTCCGTCCGTCTGTCTGTCTGTCCGTCCGTCCGTCCGTACGTCTGTCTGTCTGTCTGTCTGTCTGTTTGTCTGTCTGTCTGTCTGTCTGTCTGTCTGTCTGTCTGTCTGTCTGTCTGTCTGTCTGTCTGTCTGTCTGTCTGTCTGTCTGTCTGTCTGTCTAGCCACCTCTGCCTGGTCGCTCTCGCGATCAGTCCCTGAGCTTTGGGTAAACCAAATCAGTATGGGAGGGTAAGATGGTTTGACGAATATGATTGCCCATCAGGTCATGATTGCCCGTCAGGTCATGAATAATATCACAATTCCGTGGCGTATGTCGTCAGACCCTTTCTTACAGATGTGTGGCACACATTTGGCAGGTATGCGGTTATGTGCCCCAAATGATTGGCAGTTCGTCTACACAAGAATGGCAAGACATATTATTGGTAATTTTAACTCGACAGTATCCAGGAAAAAGTCAGTGTTAACACTATAAATGCAATGAATAAATGTCAGGGCCCCAGCAGGAATAAAAACCAAACATTCTGCGTGGCAATGAAGTATTCTACCCCAGAGCCACACCAGATATCGACACTGCTGTGGAAATAGACACCACTAAGGCACAATGTCAATTGCAGTTGCAATGCTAACTGTAGAATTTTATAAAAATTACAGATGCACTCCTATGATGCAGCCGTCACAACCAGTTCACGTCAATTGTAGTTAAGCGCCATACACTTTGGTAGATCTATGTAGCAGAGTTCGGCGCTACCATGCTTGAGAGCACAAGGGCTACATATCAGCTTACCACGTCT
Source organism: Rhipicephalus microplus (assembly GCF_043290135.1). NCBI lineage: Eukaryota > Metazoa > Arthropoda > Arachnida > Ixodida > Ixodidae > Rhipicephalus > Rhipicephalus microplus. The sequence goes on from NC_134710.1 coordinate 69,253,541, forward strand.
GATGTTGCTAACATTCGCGTTGCTGTCGGAATCATTATGCAAATGTAAAAAACTGGTTATATGAGACATATGTGACTGTCGAACATACATTTCTGCATACAACATTAGTTAGTTTTGCTAAATACACAACAGTCACCTTCCTTTAATGATATACGTAAGTCTCAAACGGTAACTTATGTCATTGTACAAGATTTTTATAGACTAAAAGAAGTCACCACTTTGACAGTGTTTTTTTTTGCTGTTCTCCTACATGACTGAAGTTTTTTTCCCCTAAAAGTTTGCTTACTTTTCAATTACAGAAAAAACAAAACAGGTGCCTATCTGTTTTTCTTAATCTTCAAAAGGGATTGATACTAGTTTGTTAATTGTTTACAAGGGTGCCATTTTACGCCGAAAATGAGGCACGCGTGGGCAGGAAGACCTGCGGGGTGCAAACCGCACGTACTACATACCAAGGCATCGAACACTTGTTTATGTACAACTATCGATCGTACAGGTGTATGAGGCTTGAGTAGTGCCATACAGGCTCTTTCAATTTGATTCGTGTTTCTCAACTATGAACGACTCGCTTCTGCATTTATGCCCGATCGTGTAAATTACATAGTGTAACACTTGCATGGCTTAACCGAAAGAGAAAATCGGCCTCGTTGACCGATAAAACGGCAGTGATGCCACTCATTGATTAATTGATACATTCGATGTGCAAGCGGCAAAACAGTCAAAAGCAAGTTGCCGAAGCATATGACCAAGCACAGTGAAAAACAAACTTTCACGCTCCGTAAAATTTGTACAACGAACACTGCCATCTCACACCAAAAAAAAAAAGTTAAATATTAGCAATCACAAAAATAATGTTGAAGCACGCAGTGACTGCGCAAGGAAGGTCTCTATTACAAGGGATCATAGTGCAAGTTCAAGCGCTGCAAACACCATCCGGGTTCGTCAAGCACATGGAAAACGATAAGCACAATCGCAGTGCTCGTCCCCAGCACAAGGGCACTGCAATCAGCACACGGCCAGCACAACACAAATGTGTACAGCTCACGTACAGCTCATCCCACACACGCATAGGTGCCGACACGCATAGGTAGTATATAGGTTATGTGCACGCACGCATGCACACACACACGCCACATGGCCAAACATGGAGGGAGGAAAAAAACTTGGCATTTTTTGTCAAGTTTAGTTTTGAATATGTATGAATATGGTGTGTTGTCAGTGCCTGAGTGAATTATTTGTAGACTTCTGTTGCAGTTGAGTATTTTGTTTTTTAAATGTTTACGCGCTGTAACACTGCTGTTTAAAGGTGCTCTACAAGTTGTCTGATTAGATACTGTGACATTGTACAAATTTTTTTGTGTTGCCCCTCCTGCTAAGGCCTGCAGAACCTATAAATAAAATAAAATAAAATGTTTAAATGAATGAATCTGGGATATTGATTATGGAAAAATTCTAGAAAAATACTAATTACGTTCATTTGATGGTTGTCATAAAAAGTACAGGCATATTGCAGTTTAGATGAAATTAAGGTTTCATATGTAGCAAGTCTGGCTGCTGGTAATGCTGAAGACAAGTTTTGGCATACATAATTACCAAGTAACCGATTGCAGGAACAAACTGGAATAATAGTATTCATAAATACAAACATTACTCCTGTAAGTTTTGTAGGTGATCTTGAACGAACTGTTTATATAACTGAAACTATGTGGATGATCGATGATACAAGGCAAGGAGTCCCAGAGTTTTGATGCAATGTAAGAAAATGAACTGAATCCGTAGTTAGTTTTTATGTGGGGTAGGTAAATGGTCAGGGTAGAAAGTAATTAATATGTGAACTTTTGATATGTTATGCTTTGACTGGCATAAAACAGCATTATTAAAAGTTTGTAGGCAAACAGCAAAACACAATAATTGATTCAATCTGTTATATGGGTTGTATTTTCAGTCATTTATAAATATATGAAACAGGGTGTGTTTTTTGTATGAAAGGAAGGGCATGTGATGCCGTATTCTGTGCTACTTTTAGAGGTTTCAGCATTGTAGGGTATATACTATAAATTGCTATCACATATGGGATGTGTAAATATAAGAAATACTAATGACATAATGTTTTCATTGTCTTTAATGGAAAAATGGAGCATAGACTGTCAAGGATAGGTACTTTTCTTTAAATATTCAGTATATAGTTTCATGAACATGCATGTGCCATGAAAACTGCATATGCAAGTAGACACCAAGAAATTTTGTGTTACTAGTTCTTTTTAGAACTGCATTATCTATTTCAGTATGGTTCATTGAAATAAGGTGAGTGTGTTGGGGGGGGGGGGGCAACGATACTATAATTACATTTAGAGCTATTGGCGAGGAGTTTGTTAGCATGAAGCCAAGACATTATTTTTTTCAGTGCTGTTGCTACTTGTTCACATAGTTTATTTTCATTTTTGTCTGTTTTAAATGTATTAACGTCGTCTGCATGAAGGATGCCATCTTCACATGTGATGGATGATAGGTCATGCACTGATATAACGTAAAAACAAAAACGGCCCCCAAAATGGATTGTTGCAAAAATACTCTTATACATCAACATGACGAAACATCTTTCCTAAACACACACACATGCACACATACACAAGTGTTCATGCGGTCCCACATATTCCATAGTGTTCTCATTTGGTTTTTAATGTGTCATTGTCAAGCATAACAGATAGTTTGATGAGGCCAATGAATATGCCCATTTTAAGCAATTTATTTTCTGATTGATTTATTTATTTTTGCAACAATATTAGGTAGAGGATGTTCTGTTGATTTTCCCTTCCTCTCAAATGCATACAATATGTTTCTAAAAAATCATCAGGTATTTAGTACATTGCCCTTTCAACAACTTTGGTCAATACTCACAGTATGGTGGTTGGATGATAATTAGCAACTTTCATCTTGTCATCTTTCATTAACATGGGCATTATTTTGGTGGCTTTTACCTTCGAGGGTGTGGTGTACACGTATCCCGAAGGAGTACGGCCACCAGCGAGGGTCCGGTCTTAGCGAGCCGCAGGGCACGCGTTAACCATCGCCGTGGCGAGAACACGATACTGCTCAAAGTCGCAACACTTTATTGTGGCAACACCAAACGCAGTACAGCCCGTTGCAAAGGCGCGACGGGAAAGCAAATAGGCTTATCCACGCCACGGGCATAAAAGTACTACACATGGTGCCACGAGCACGTCTCCGCGGTAAATGTGATCCACGGAGACACCGGGACCAAGGCTCGGTTGCTCGAGCGAGGGCAAAGGCGCTCGCGTTGGCTTCGGAGGGAGACGGGTCGGCGTAGCTAGGCCACGCATTAGGACACCGTACCGCCCTTCGGTCGTGCGTACACACGAGGCGCCGTCAGCGAAGTCCGACGAGCCCCCGAACGACGGCAGTCGACGGAGGGAAAAGATTGCGTGGCTCACCGCCTGCAGTCCCGGAGAGTTTCTGTCTGGCCGCTCCCGACACAGCGCGCGAAAAACCTCTCGGGAGACTCCGCGCTCGGCTATACAGTCAACATCCGCTACTGGGTGAGGGGGTTAAAGGTCACTCCGCTCTCCCAGCGCGGCAGACAGCAAAGAAGGGCAGACATGTCGGGACATGAGAACGGCAGAAAAGGCGGCAAAGGCCGCGCAAAGGCAGCGGGATAACCTCAATGCCCACATCCCCATCTCCTAAGTCTGCCCTTACCGGTCTGCAAAAGGCAGCCGGACGTCACACAAGCAGTTAAAATGACACTGCTATGAGCGACAGCTAACCTCAGTCAAGCCCTGTAACTGCTGCAAAAAAAGTGATGACAAAAGAGAAACAAAAACATTAATAAAAAATAAACACAAGACACTATAAAAGTTACTGCGTTAGGGAGCACAGAAAAGTAGCAGTAGTGTTCGTGGTGCAGAAGCGGGATAGCGTCCACCGCGCGAAGGGGCGGAAGGGCGCGACAGTGTCCGCTGGTTGCGATGCACGAGTGTGAGGTCAGAGGCACGGAAGGGGCTCACTGATGGCTCGTTGCTGCTCTTGTTTAGCTGCGAGTCCGACGAACGCCGCCTCGGTTGTGGTTCGGAGGCCCCGCATTTCTGGCCCGATGATGGAGCTGGGACGTTGCGGGAAACCGGGCCTCTCCAGTGTTCAGGGAGGCCGAACCAGAATTAGCTGCAAGGCGCCCTGGCGTTGCCGGCAGCATATAGCTGCTTTCAGCTGGCCTCGCGCTAGAGCCATGGTGGGAAAGGCAGCAGGGCTTCTTCGTCGACGGCCGAGAGCAGAGCACAGCTTCTGTAGGTCAGTGCCCCGAGCACCTCTAGTGTCCGCGTCGATGGGGGGAAGCCATGACGCACTCTTCACGGGCACGCACTTGCACACGCACAGAAGCACGCACGCACACACACCACCGACAGCTGCGCCAGCATAGGCGCGAAGCGTCCTTCGTCTCTCTATCCACGCATAAGCACCGACACTCAAGGTCACACCTCCCTTCGCGGTAGACGAACAAAACACGAAAAAAAGAAAAAGTAAAACAGAGCAAAATGACACTCAATCTCTGGAGAAAATAAAAAACATAAATACAAATAACACTTAATATAAGACAAAAAACACTAAATACACACGAACACTTAAAAAAAGAAACACTGGCAGCAGACTGGGTGGGGTCGACTTCTTTGCGAGAAAAGGCCGTAAAGAAGCTAACCTATACTGAGGCTAGACAGTAAACTAAGGGCCTTCGGTTGCGGAGCAGTCCACCCTCCGGCGCGAAATCACAAAGGTGACCGCTTCCTCAGATTATACCGGTGCGGGGTCCGAATGCAGTCCGCCACTCCGGATGTGCCCGTTGCTTGCGCGAAGTGCCGCAGGGCGCTGGCGCGAGCTCGTCAGACCGTAACAAAGGGCTTCAGGTCTGCGATGTTGACTCGGCTGAGTTTTCCCAAAGGGGATCTTTCAGCTGGTACGCGCCAGGGACGCTCACTGAAAATCGGTTCATAAAACCGGGCGGCTTCCCAACCCTTGGCTCAACCGTTTTTCAGACGTGGCAGGCACGGAATAGCAATAAAAGCCACGCTTCGTGCCGGGCCAGGTCACAACGTTGCTCGGTTTGCAAAAACTTTCGAGCCACCCAGGTGACCGGCCATGGGTTCGTCGTGAAAGGATCGCAACAGTGCGGATCTCAAACATTTCGGCATAACCATCTTTAACGGGTGGCTATATAGTTCCGCAGGAGCCCGTCATGGTCCAGCAAAATGAATCCGCCGGGGACTCAGCAACACACGCTGTTTCAGCCCCCTAATCGCGCCCACCGCAGAAAAAGCAGCGTAATGGCGCTCCGCCTCTTCGAGACAGTTTATCGGCACCCGCCGCAGAGCAAGCAGCGTATACGGCGCTCCGTCCCTCCGAGACTCGAAACGGATCACTTTGCTGAGCCTTCAGTAGCTCTTCGCTGCCGAAAGTGATTCCCATTCTCCCAAATGGGGGAGTCTGGTATCGCGCCCACACAGGACCGCAGCAACCACCGCGTGCACGGCGTCACGGGTTCGCTCTCAGCACGGTGGCCTTCGGAAAGTTCCCCCGCTCGGCCGCTAGGCAGTGCGCTGCTTACCTGGATAGCAGCCAAGGTAGTCCTCATGGGGACTCCCCCTTTGCGCCGCTGTTTCGCCCCCGACGCTTGCATGTGCTAAGGCACCGCAAGCGGCCATCGCACCAAAATCCAGGTTCTCGGTAGACAACAGAGGCACGAGATAGCGCGTCAGCTACCACGTTGTTGGTTGTGCATTCACCACAAAAGGGGGTGACGACACGGACGGGCGCCGAAGGGTGCCCGTCGATAGAGGCGGTGGCCTCTTTGTGCAACGCGGCATGCCACGAAGCAGACATGTTGCGACGAGCCTGAATCGCGCAGGCAAACTGACTCGCTAAGAGCACTCAAAAGCTAGGGCATTTGATACCGCGTTGGGCGCCAGTGTGGTGTATACGTATCCCGAATGGGTACGGCCACCAGAGTGGGTCCGGTCTTAGCGAGCCGCAGGGCACGCGTTAACCGTCGCCGTGGCGAGAACACGGTACTGCTCAAAGTCGCAACACTTTATTGTGGCAACACCAAACGCAGTACAGCCCGTTGCAAAGGCACGACGGGACAGGGCGCGGGTTCGAAGCCCGGCTGCGGCGGCTGCATTTCCGATGGAGGCGGAAATGTTGTAGGCCCGTGTGCTCAGATTTGGGTGCACGTTAAAGAACCCCAGGTGGTCTAAATTTCCGGAGCCCTCCACTACGGCGTCTCTCATAATCATATAGTGGTTTTGGGACGTTAAACCCCACATATCAATCAATCAAAGGCACGACGGGAAAGCAAATAGGCTTATCCACGCCACGGGCATAAAAGTACTACACATGGTGCCACGAGCACGTCTCCGCAGTAAATGTGATCCATGGAGACACCGGGACCAAGGCTCGGTTGCTCGAGCGAGGGCAAAGGCGCTCGCGTTGGCTTCGGAGGGAGACGGGTCGGCGTAGCTAGGCCACGCATTAGGACACCGTACCGCCCTTCGGTCGTGCGTACGCAGTGGGGCAACAAAAGGTGAGCGTTCGCCTCGGGCACGAGGCGCCGTCAGCGAAGTCCGACGAGCCCCCGAACGACGGCAGTCGACGGAGGGAAAAGATTGTGTGGCTCACCGCCTGCAGTCCCGGAGAGTTTCTGTCTGGCCGCTCCCTCTCGCGAAAACCTCTCGAGAGACTCCGCGCTGGGCGCCACAGTCAGCATCCGCTACCGGGTGAGGGTGTTAAACGTCACTCCGCTCTCCCAGTGCGGCGGACAGCAAAGGAGGGCAGACATGTCGGGACATGAGAACGGCAAATAAGGCGGCAAAGCCCGCGCAAAGGCAGCGGACTAGCCTCAATTCCCAGAAGGAAAACGAACCTGCTTTGCAAATATTGTTACGTAAAAATGACACGAGGTGTGTCTATTTAAAATCTATATTCAAAATGATGCGTATGGCGTCGACTAAGATGGAAGCAGCACGCGCAACCGACAGACCACTTCCTCGTGTTCGTCTTTTCACCGCTGATACGTCAGCTACGTAGCATTACCCCCCCCCCCGGCGGTAAAAGCACCGTCTCGGTGCACATTAACTACGGTCTTCAGTAGGCAGGTGGTAAGGTTTTAGCCTGCTGACGTGCACAACATCACTGGGTGTGGTCGCAGGCAGGCTTGTGGTCTCAGATGCAGGAATGATCTCATAGGTGACGTCGGTTACCTGGCGGATGACACGGTAAGGACCCATGTAGCGAGACAATAACTTCTCTGATAAGCCAACTCGACGAACTGGGCACCACAGGAGAACAAGAGAACCGGGTGAGAAGTGAACGTCAGCATGCCGGCTGTCGTAGATGGCTTTCTGGGTGGCTTGCGAAGCCGAAAGTCTAGAGCGGGCGATCGGACGTGCGTGGTCGGCACGAGCAATAGCGTCGCGTGCATATTCGGTTGACGGCGTTGTAGTGGTTGGAAGCAAGGTGTCGAGTGGTAACGTCGGATCCCGGCCATAAAGCAAATAAAAGGGTGAATAACCAGTGGTGTAGTGGCGCGAAGAATTGTACGCGAAGGTTACGTGAGGTAGCGCCAGGTCCCAGTCATGGGGGTCGGAGGACACATACATCGCGAGCATGTCCGTTAGGGTCCGATTTAGCCGTTCGGTAAGGCCATTTGTTTGAGGATGGTAGGAAGTGGTCAGCTTGTGGTGCGTCGAGGAAGTGCGCAGAAGATCGTCGATCACACGGGACAAAAATGCGCGGCCACGATCTGTGAGTAATTGGCGAGGAGCGCCATGCTGTAGGATGACGTTGTGGAGCAAAAAGTCCGCAACGTCAGTAGCGGTGCTGGTGGGGAGCGCTCGAGTGAAGGCGTACCTAGTCGCGTAGTCTATAGCAACAGCGACCCACTTGTTGCCCGATTTCGACTCGGGAAAAGGACCGAGAAGATCTATACCAACACGGAAGAAAGGTTCGGTTATGGAGATTGGTTGAATACGTCCAGCTGGGGGCGCAGTAGGTCGCTTCCTACGTTGGCATTTATCGCAGGAGGACACGTAACGGCGAACGAACCGGGCGAGACCGCGCCAAAAGAAGCGACGACGCACGCGGTCGTACGTGCGAGATACACCCAGATGACCAGCAGTTGGTTCATCGTGAAGCTCGTGCAGCATGGTTGAACGCAAATTTTTCGGTGAGACAAGAAGGAGCTCAGGGCCATCTGGCTGGAGGCTACGACGGCACAGCGTGCCATTCAGGAGGACGTACATGCGAAGTCACGTGTTGTTCGGAGCAGATTCGAGACGGTCAATAAGTTGTCGCAGAGAAGCATCACGACGTTGTTCATCACCAATCTGAAATAACTGGGACATTGACATGACGCTGAGGCTAGGCTCGATGTCTGGTTCGTCGGGCTGATCAACAGGGTAGCGGGATAAGCAATCGGCGTCCAGATGGAGACGCCCAGACTTATAAGCAACTGAATAGGAATACTCCTGTAGGCGTAATGCCCAACGACCAAGTCGTCCAGTGGGGTCCTTCAGAGAAGCAAGCCAACACAGCGCGTGGTGATCTGTGATGACACGGAAAGGGCGGCCATACAAGTAAGGATGGAATTTCGAAACCGCCCAAACAAGAGCGAGACATTCCCGTTCTGTTATAGAATAATTGCGTTCAGACTTAGAGAGCAGACGGCTCGCGTACGCGATTACACGGTCGTTGCCCCGATGAATTTGCGCCAATACTGCACCAATTCCGTGACCACTCGCGTCTGTTCGCACTTCTGTGGGAGCATCGGGGTCCAAATGTGCAAGAATAGGAGGTGTCATTAGAGCGGTGATTAGCTAAGAGAAGGCGTCAGCTTGAGGAGGGCCCCAAGAAAATGGGACGTCTTGTTTGAGAAGGTCGGTGAGTGGCCGTGCGAGTGCTGCAAAGTTTTTCACGAACCGGCGAAAGTAAGAGCAGAGGTCCACAAAACTGCGAACATCATGGACAGAGCGTGGGACTGGGAAGTTTGTTACAGCGCGTACTTTCGCCGGGTCTGGCCGTACGCCGGCAGCGTCAACAAGGTGACCCAATACGGTAATCTGACGAAGACCGAAGTGGCACTTGGAGGAATCGAGCTGCAGGCCGGCCCGTCAAAATATGGATAGAATGGTCGAAAGGCGTTCAAGGTGGGTTGCAAAGGTAGGTGAGAAAATGATCACGTCGTCCAGGTAACACAAACATGTCGACCATTTAAATCCTTGTAGGAGCGTGTCCATCATTCTCTCGAAGGTCGCTGGAGCGTTGCAGAGCCCGAACGGCATGACCTTGAATTGGTAAAGGCCGTCAGGGGTAACGAAGGCGGTCTTTTCTCGGTCCATGTCATCTACAGCAATTTCTCAGTAGCCAGATCGGAGGTCGAGAGATGAAAAGAAGGTGGTGCCATGGAGGCAATCAAGGGCATCGTCAATGCGTGGTAGAGGGTACACGTCTTTTTTGGTAATTTTGTTGAGGTGGCGATAATCAACGCAGAAACGCCATGAGCCGTCTTTCTTTTTTACTAATACCACGGGAGATGCCCAAGGGCTCGTTGATGGTTCGATTACGTTTTTCGTAAGCATTTTGGCCACTTCTTTCTGAATCACTTCTCGCTCAGATGCTGACACGCTGTACGGCCGACGGTGAATGGGCGCAGAGTCACCAGTGTTGATTCGGTGAGTGACAATTTTAGTCTGGCCCAAGGGACGATCGTCGGTGTCGAAAATGTCACTGTATGAGGCCAAAACTTGGCAGAGAGCGTCGGCCTGGTGAGGCGACAGCTCCGATCCAATCATGTTTCGAAACATACCATCGTCTGAGCTGGGTGACCGTGAGACTGCGCTTCGACCAGGAGCAGATACAGCGACAACACTGACATCGTACTCTGTTATGGCAGTTAGCTGGGCTAGGGACATCTGGCAGGGCAACACTTGAGGGGTGAAACCAAAGTTAAGGAGCGGAAGTAACACACAGTTATCCGCTATGGTCGCGATGGTATAGGGCACAGTAACACTGCGCGTCAGCCGAACGTCAGTAATTGGCGTAACGATATAATCACCGTCAGGAACGGGAGGGGTCGATGACAAAGACACGTACGTGAAGGCTCGAGGTGGCAGGCGAACGAAAGTGGTTGGGCTCAAGCGGCTGGTGGGCTTTGCAGAGTAGTCGGCAAAGATTGGTAGATCAAGGCTGAGGGTACCAGACGAACAATCAGTTAAGGCCGAGTGTGCCGAAAGAAAATCAAGGCCAAGTATGAGGTCATGAGGTCAGCAGGCTAGCACGGCAAAAAGGACCACGGCGTGACGACCGGCAATGCTGACACGAGCAGTGCACATTCCGATTACTGGTACAGTATCGCCATCGGCAACACGTATTGCCTGCGTCGTAGATGGCGTCATAATCTTTTGTAAGCGGCAGCGTAGAGAAGCGCTCATAATAGACAGGTGCGCACCTGTGTCAATGAGGGCGGTCACAGGAACATGGTCGACTTGTACTTCAAGCAGGCTATGGTGCGTGGGAAGCGTCAGTAGAGGATTTTCGGTCGTCATTGGTTTTGCAGCTTCACCTCTATAAGCTGCAATATCTAGTTTTCCTGCTGCGGTCGTCCAGAGAAGCTCGGCGAGGAAAAGCGCCGAGGCGGCGGAGAGTGGGATTGCCGACGTAGCGGCGACGGGGAGCGAGAGCTGCGGCGACCGGACGAAGGGGCGTCAGGGTAGCGGCGACCGGGCAAAGGGGCGTCAGTGGAAGGCTCGTAAGATGACGACGAATAGAAATTGAAGGGTGTGGCGTCTGAACGTCGAGGGCTCGTTGGATGCATGAGCGCCGAGGTAGAGAAAGTCTGACGTGGTTGGTTTGACCAACGGCAGCGGCAATAGCGAGAAACGTGCCCAGGCTGGTGGCAGGAAAAACAAATAGGTCGGTCGTCGGGTGTTCGCCATCCCGAAGGGTTACGGAAGGGCATTGTTGGAGGTGAACGGCGAGCGTGTCCTCGGGAGTAGGACGGGACTTCAGGGCGAGTCAGGGGACATGCTGAGGGAAGTCCGAGGTTCGCAAACTCCTGCCTCACCACAGCTTGTATTAACGCCACTGACGGCTGTTGTTGGTCAGAAGCGAGCGTTGCGAAAACGGGTGGCTGAAGAGGAGCCGGACAGGCGGCTTCGATTTCCCGACGAACAATACGTGTGACGTTGTCATACGTGGGGGACTGGCGGGCGGCTTCACACGATGAGGTCGCGGCCGTGTTGGGCAGCCGGGTGAATCGCTGAGTAATACGGCGGCTTTTGGCTTCTTCGAACTGCCGGCACTTTTTAATGATGGCGTCGATGGTGGCAACGTTGTTGTAAACTAGTAGATTAAATGCGTCGTCTGCTATGCCTTTCAGCACATGGGCCACTTTCTCCGACTCACTCATGTGCTCGTCAATCTGGCGGCATAGGGCGATGACGTCGTGAATGTACGCGACGTACGACTCCGTCGACGTCTGTGCACGGGCCGCCAGTTGATTCCGCGCTGCGATCTGCCGCCCAATGGTGTCGCCAAAAAGGTCGCGGATCTTTTCTTTAAAGGAGTCCCAGGTCGTAATCTCCGCTTCGTGCGTCTCGAACCACACGCGCGGTGGGCCATCGAGGTAGAAAAGCACATTGGCAAGCATAAGAGTCGGGTCCCACCTGTAGCTTGCGCTGACCCGTTCGTACCGGTTTATCCATTTGTCGACGTCAACGCCATCCTGACCAGAAAATACACCGGGATCACGAGCAGGAGGTAGAACGACGTATGTAGAAGTCACGGTAGGGGCAGGTGGCGAAGACGATGGTTGTTCAACCTGTGACATGGTTGGACCTATGATGATGCGGCCGTTGCGGAGCTTCGTGATGAAGACGGGGAAGTACCCAGCACGTCCACCACAAAGATGTTACGTAAAAATGACACGAGGTGTGTCTATTTAAAATCTATATTCAAAATGATGCGTATGGAGTCGATTAAGATGAAAGCAGCACGCGCAACTGACAGACCACTTCCTTGTTGTCGTCTTTTCACCGCTGATACGTCAGCTACGTAGCAATATCATTGATGACAGATTATATGTTAATGGTTTAGCGAGCAGTGTAGATAAGTTTTATAATTTCAACCTCTACACCATCGTATCCAACCGGTTTGGTGTTCTTAGTGCAAGAATTGCTTTTTCAATTTCGTTGTTTGTTGCCAGATAACAAAAATTCATTTCAAGCTTCTTGTGCCATGAAGATACAAATGTTGTTGCATGATAGTGTGTTGCTTGCAGTGCCTACATTTCCAAAGTGATCATGAAAACATTGCTTATAAAGGAGTTTTAACCATACTGTTATCATCATTAATAATCCCTGGAACATACCTACCGTTCCTGTATTGAAGGCTTAATCAATAACTTTCCTTGTCGCCTTTTTGCCATTATTAGCTTGTGCTATTTTCGAACTGAAACAGCCACGCTACAAGCTTTCCAAAACTTTGTTAAGCTGGTCATTGTACTGCTTGTACCTTGCTTCGAGACTGATGTTATGCTGTTGACGTTTTAACTTTCTATACATGTAGTTCTTGTGATTCATGGAGCGCAAAAGACCAGCAGTTATTCATGGTGTGCATTTGAAATTAGTTCTAGTAACAGTGATCGTAGTCTCTCCAATCATCATGTGTGTTTGCAAAACGTTAATGAATGCGTTATATTTTTTCTCGGTTGATCCTGCAGAATGCATTTCTTGCCCATTTTTTTCTGGCCAAAGGGTGGAAAATTTGGTATTTTTTCATAAATTATGTAGGTTTAGGCAAATATTCAAAGGCTTCAAATATTTGAATTATTATTGAAGTATTTGAAGTCACTTCAATTCAAGTTTAAAATATTGAAATTTCGAAGTATCCGAAATAAATGAATAGGTGTATGTTAATCCACATGTACAGCCCTATAAAGGTAGTTTCACCGTTATATATAAATGCTAAGCCTTGAAAACATTTCTCTATTATATATATTAGTTAGCGTTATACCTTCAGTAAAAATACCTTCGCTGCAGTAAAAAAATGTTAAGCAGTGAAAACATTCAGGAAAAATTTACATGGCCACAAAGCTCCACTTCAAGTTAAATGTAGATATTACCTTCATGCTGATTCATTTTTCTACACTCAAAAGCTAGTTACACAGTCTTACATGCACTAAGTGTCATAATTTCAAAACCTTTCATATTTTACAGGTTATCAATAGCATTCTACTGAAAGTCAAATCATGCTATCATTGAAAGTTGTGAAAAATATTGGCAGGTTAATTAGCTTATGACTGATATGCCCATTTTTCTTTATAATATGTGATGTATACTATTCGAATTCGATTCAAAATTATTCAAACAAAATTATTACTCACTTAACCTAAAATTCACCATTCACACAAGCCTAAAATTATATATGTGACTTTAACTTCCATTGTTAGGTTAGTTGGGTTTGATATTGTTAACACTAGCAGATGATCAGTAACGTCACATGAAATGGTGCCTGTTACAATTAAAGATCAGCGATGAATGGTTCATTATAATGTGGTCAAGTACACTTATAATGTAGTCAAGTAGCAGATGTTCATCTTAATTTTAGCAGCGCACTGGGGGACGAGGATTAAGAAGGAAGAATGTGCATGTGTTGTGCACATTCTTTCTTCCTAGTTCTCGTCTCCTAGTGGGCTGCTAAAATTAAGATGAATACGTACCAACTTGCTAAAATTTCAATTCTTATGTAACTGATGTTATTGATTGCACCAGGCATTCACCAGTGAGTAAGCCAGCATAAGAATAATTATTTGAGTTCTTCTGAGTGACATCAAAATATATATCACCCAGTAAAATGATGTGAATGTTGGGTTCAGTGTAAGTATCAAGTAGTTCTCCAAGTTGGGTTCAGGGTAAGTATCGAGCAGCTTTCCAAAGTCGTAAAAAAAGTGCTCAGTTTTGTTATAGTGTGACCTGTATACAACGATTATCAAGATTTCTTTAACCTTCTGTGGCAGTTATAAGCTTTTCATATAATTCTGCAATATTCATAGTTATCCATGTAACTAATAAAGAATGCCCTGCACCCCTTAATATGATACGTTTGTTATATTTTCTTCTGTTTTATGCAATGATTGCCAATATCCTACTTTTCAGAATGATTTTGCAGTCCTAACACTCCAGTGATTGTTCACGTGGCTGGTGTCGCAAAACTAATTTATTTGCTGACACACAAAATTTTTAATCTGGTTCTCAAAATTGTGAAGACCAGTGCCGTTCCAGCATTCTAACAAAGCTTTTCAAGCAGTAAATGAATACATCTTCACTGCCGGACACTACAGGTTACAATCTATAGCATGATTTTTAAAATGCACTTCAAAATGAAACTCAGCTTAATTTTTTAAATCTTTATTACTCAGTTATTATATAGCACTCTTGATGCAATTCGTTCTAGAATTGGGTAACAGTTTTATAAGGTTTGTCATAAACATTTACATTAAAAGTCGTCTGGCCTTGGCAATAACATATTGTAGTGCATTAGATGCTTCTTATAAAACTGCACTCACTTGGTAACGCTCAATGGCCATTATACTCCCCGATTTGAAGCATAACTTCTTTAGTGCACTATTTAAGTACCCAGGTAAGCCCAGTTTGTTACCTGTTCATACCAACAACATTTTTTTCTGTGCTATCCCCTAGCATTTACTCATAATTTGCTGGAAATGGTGTTATCACCTGTTAAATAACTAATGCAGATGATTTCAACTACCTGCCATAATTATTGTATATGTAGAGCTATCTGGCATAAAAGTAGACGTTAGTGAATGTAAATTCATGTATGTGTCCTAAATAATACACAGCTGGCATGCGCCACGCGTTTGTGCGCTCGGGCTCGACTACTCGGACTTCGACGACCATAGTCATTAGACTCGTGGGCACAAGTTCGCCCTAATGAAGGCGCTTGTTTTTTTTTAGCCTGTATGCCTCAGCAACACTACATTTCTGGTAGAGGGGCTGGGTAATGAATCGAAGCCCCACGAGCACAAGACAGCTTAGCCCCGACGACCAGCGAGTCAACCCCGTGGAAGTGACAACTGTACACCAGAGGGCAAGTCGCCGTCTTCGAGGTGACTCACTTGAGTTCAGTCCTCTTCACTTCACACCAAGAGGAATTCAAACGATGGACGGCACCACTATGACTAGCGAGGTAGCTCCGGCGCAAGTGTTCATCAGCCAACCGCACGAGCCGCCAGTATTCCACGGCGACTCGTACGAGGACGTGGAAGATTAGTTCGACCTGTTCGTGAGAGTGGCGAGATTGATTGGATGGGACGAAAGAGAGAAGCTCTGTCGGGTATACTTCGCCCTGGAAGACTTCACAAAGACATAGTTTGAGAACCATGAAACCTCGTTGTCTACCTGGGAGGTGTTTCTACGACGCAGCACACAGCGCACCTCGTCCACGGGAACCAATGGCTACATATATCTGCCCCCAGCAGCACGTAGCATACATCGCTATGTGAAGCATAAGCCCAGGAAAAGTGACGTTTGGCGTGATCACGAGCACAGGCCTCTGTGTTTTCATTGTGGCGAAGCGGGTCATCTGTACAGATTCTGCCCTTACTGACAGGCTGGATTAAACGGCTTCCCGTCGTATGCACCGTGTTCCCGAAACGGCGAACGACCAGCGGAGATTGAGGAGTACTTGTCCACGCGCCAGAACTCACCACCTAGCTTTACGCCAACATCGGTCAAGGTCATCCAGCCCACGTGCACCTTCAAGGCAGCCTGGTCATCATTCTCCATGTCCACTCCCGGAAAATTGAAACAAGCGACCTGCGGAAGTAAGGCCACTGATAACATCAGTTACGAAGATCCTCCAATATATGAGGGTGACGACGGTGTATTTCCGGTAAATGGGTGCAGCAACGAAAGCGTTACTTCAGATTTGCGGTTGAGAATGGAAGGACGGGAGCTGATGCCTTAGTCGACACCGCGGTGCTGATTATTCAGTGATAAGTCACAAGATGGTGAAGAAGCTAAACAAAGTTGTGACACAGTGGAGTGGATCGCAGATACGCACGGCAGGTGGTCACATTATTACGCCCCTTGGCAGATGCACTGCAAGACTTGAAATACAGGGCTTTATTTACGTTGCCGATTACATTGTGCTACCAGAATGTTCAAGGGAACACATTATAGGAATGGATTTTTTGCGAGCTAATGGCGCCGTTATTAACATGCGTAGTTCCAGCGTGTCGTTTTCGACTGAACGAGCTATACCTGTGGAGGAATCTGAGGAACGACGCCTAACTGCTCTACACGTTGTTCATGATGATATAACTGTGCCGCCACGCTGCAGTATAATGGTGCTCGTAGAGAATGACGCATTGTACAACCGCGAAGGCATAGAGGATACAAATGTTGGGCTGTTTTTGAACAAAGGTGTCTGCGTAGCTTGGGGTCTTGCTAACTTGACAAATGGTCGTGCAGATGTCCTACTCACGAATTTCTCCAATGAACTTCAACACATCGCTCAAGGCACAGCTATTGCCCATTTACACGACTTCTGTATGGCGACCGAACTATGCAGTTTAACGAAGTCAACTACTCGACCAGTGGCCTGCAACATCTAAACATCCGTGACCGTCAACCAGAGCCTTCCGGACAGTCAAAAGAAACATATTTATGTCTTGGTAAAAGAATTCTCTGATTGATCCTCAACTGCCTCAAAGGTTCAGTGGACGTCAATTACGAAACAGAGAATTATAACGCAAGACGACACGAGGCCTATATGCCAGCATCCATATCGAGTGTCACAAAAAGAACGGGAAATTATCAAGAAGCAAGTGGAGGAGATGCTTTCGGATGATGTCATCCAGCCTTCGAATAGACCATGGGCGTCCCCCGTAGTGCTCGTTAAGAAGAAAGACAACACACTTAGATTTTGTGTCGACTACCGAAAACTGAACAGTGTAACTACATGAGATGTCTATTTATGTCATGGATCGACGATACACTAGATCGGCTGCGATCCGCAAAGTTTTTCTCCTCCTTGGATCTGAAAAGCGGATATTGGCAAATAGAGGTCGACAAGCAGGACCGTGAAAAAACGGAATTCGTAACACCATGGCCTTTATGAATTCAAAGCGCTTCCATTTGGCCTCGGTTCCGCACCAGCGACGTTCGAGCGAATGATGCACACTGTCCTCGAGGGATTGAAATGGCAGTCATGCCTAGTGTATTTGGATGACGTAGTGGTATTTTCTGCAACGTTTGACCAACATCTAGAGCGACTACGCACAGTATTAGAAGCCATCCGGTCAGCAAACTTGAAAATCAAACCCGAAAAATGCCACTTCGGCTTCGAAGAGCTGCGATTCCTTGGACATGTCATTAGTTCTGACGGCGTCCGTCCGGATCCCGAAAAGGCAGCCGCTGTTCAGAGGTTCCCTACACCCAGAGACAAAAAGTCAGTGCGTAGATTTTTGGGTTTATGTGCCTACTATAGGCGATTTGTGGAACATTTCTCAAAGATTGCGGAACCTCTTACAAAACTAACAAAAGTCGACGTGCTCTTCACATGGGAAAGCAAACAACAGAAAGATTTTGACGAATTAAGAAAACGACTACAGGGTTCACCCATACTTGCCCATTTTGATGAGACAGCTAGCCAACACTAAAATCCATACCGATGCCAGCAATATCGGCCTCGGCGCCATCCTGGTCCAGTGGCAAAATGGTCAAGAGAAAGTGTTAGCCTATGCCAGCAGCAAACTCTCAAAAGCTGAGGCAAACTACTCTGCAACTGTAAAAAAGTGCCTCGTAGTCATCTGGGCAATAAAGAAGTTTCGACCCTACCTATATGGTAGACCATTCAGAGCTGTCTGTGACCACCATGCTTTATGCTGGCTGGCGAATCTCAAGGATTCGTCAGGCTGACTGGCAAGATGGAGCCTTAAGTTGCAGGAGTATGACATTTCTGTCGTATACAAATCTGGAAGAAAACACATGTGATGCCGACTGCCTGTCACGCTCCCCGTCGATCCAAGTGTACCTCAAGAGGAAGACTTCTCGTTTCTAGGCGTTGTCGATGCATCCAAAATCGCTCAAAAACAACGAGATGACCCAAATTTGGAGTTTATACAACACCTGCAGGGTCTCGACGTTCAAGTCTCTCACATATTCTCCAAAGGGCTCTCCACGTACTGCCTTCGAGGAAGTGTCCTTTACAGGAGGAACTTCAAACCTAATGGCGAAACGTTTTTACTAGTCGTACCCAATGCCGTGCGAGATGAAATTCTGCAGTCCCGCCGCGGTGGTCTTGTAGCTAAGGTACTCGGCTGCTGACCTGCAGGTCGCGGGTTCGATTCCCGGCTGCGGCGGCTGCATTTCCGAAGGAGGCGGAAATGTTGTAGGCCCGTGTGCTCAGATTTGGGCGCACGTTAAAGAACCCCAGGTGGTCGAAATTTCCGGAGCCCTCCACTACGGCGTCTCTCATAATCATATGGTAGTTTTGGGACGTTAAACCCCACAAATCAATCAATCATGAAATTCTGCATGCATGCCATGCAGTAAAACTGTAAAAAAGTGCCTCGCAGTCATCTGGGCTCGCACCCAAGTGCCAACATCTGGGCACTTGGGTGCGAGCCAAACATTCGTCAGGATTCACCTGAAGCATTATTGGCCTAAGTTACTCGCATCAGTGCAGCGCTACGTGAAAACTTGTCATTAATGTCAACGGTGCAAAACTCCACCCACAAAACCAGCCGGCCTTCTCCAGCCAATAGACCCCCCGGATGCCCCATTCCAACAAGTCGGCATGGACTTTCTAGGACCTTTCTTGACATCGTGTGCAGGCAAGAATTGGATAGTCGTAGCCATAGACTATCTGATCCGTTATGCTGAGACTACTCTCTGTACAGTGCGACAGCTGCCGAAGTCGCCAAGTTCTTCGTGAACAACATAGTGCTCAGACATGGTGCGCCCATCGTCGTTATATGGATCGGATAACCGCATTTACTGCAGACCTAATACAATATCTGATGCGCATGACAAATACCGATCACAGAAGAACAATGGCGTATCACCCTCAGTCAAATGGCTTAACCGAACGCCTCAACAGAACTCTGACCGACATGCTATTAATGTATGTCGATGTTGAACATAAACAGTGGGATGAAATATTACCCTACATAACATTCGCATATAATACAGCCGTTCAAGAAACAACCTGCGTTGCCCCTTTCGAACTAGTATTCGGCTGAAGGGTGACCACCCCACTGGATGCCATGTTACCACTACGGGACGATAGCAGCTATCCACCTGACTTAGATGACTTCTTGCAAAGAGCCGAAGAAGCACGACAAATGGCAACATACCGAATGCGCCACCAACAGCGCGTCGATTCTAGTCGGCACAGCAAGCGACGCAGTGACGCACTTTATCATCCCGGTGACAAAGTGTGGATATGGATCCCAGTGCACCGCCGCAGACTCTCTGAAAAGCTTCTTTGCTGATACTTCAGCCCTTATGAAGTACTCCATCGTATCAGAGACGTCACTTATGAAGTCAAATCCGCTGGACGCGAGAGCTCAAGACACCGCAATCCCACGGAAGTGGTACGCGTAGTCCACATGAACCCTATCATGACAGATCGTCGGAAAACGAGTGAGAGTGTGCATGTATCTTTTCACTGTCTCAAGCATCCGGATGCGCTGAGGAGGGAGATAATGCCGCGACAGGTTGGCCACCTTCAAGTAGCCCGTCGCAATCATCGTGGCACGAGCACCAGGCAAGACCCAGCTGGCATGCGCCATGCGTTTGTGCGCTCAGGCTACGAGGAAGAGGAAGACAGTTGGATCTGTGCAACTCGACTACTCGGACTTCGATGACCACAGTCATTAGACTTGTGGGCATAAGTTCGCCCTAATAAAGATGCTTGTTTTTTTAGCCTGTTTGCCTCAGAATCGCTACAATATGTAAGTAAAGTTTATTATTGTTTTTTATAAACCTGTGCAATTTCTTTAGTGCGTCTGCTCTGGAAGTAGAAATAATCAAGGAGCAGCCCAAGGCTGCTCTTTCACAGATATTTATTTATTTTTACATACCGCAGCCCGAATTGGGCTATCGCAGGAGTGGGTTTGCTATACATCAGCTTACACAAGAACACAACTCTTAACAAACAGGAATAGAACTCTTAATAAACAAATTCCGAATCAATACTTTCATGCAAGAAATTACAACTTTTAATAAACAAATCGCGAATCAATACATTCATGCAAGAAATCTTCTAAAGTCAATTATCTAGTTGACCCAAACAATATATTCCATTTTTCTATAGTGAAAGGAACATTTTTCTATATATGAAAGACTTTCCACTTAATGTGTTGTCCAGTACAATATATGCCTTTTTGCAGATGGTGTCACACAAACAACATTCATAAGACAGCTCTACTCTCTAGCACGACCTCCCCCTAATCCAAGAATGGAGCTGCAAATTGTGCATGTCCTGAATGTAAATAAGATGCTCCCCTGTGTCTTTTCATCAGTTTCATAATAATGCAGTGCGTTTCTACCCCTAACTAAAAGTCGCATTTTAGCTCAGTACAAGGCATCTGAATATCTAGGGGGGCATGCATCTAGTGACATGCCTTGGACCCATCATATTAATTAGTTAATGAATTCCTCCAATTGGTTACTTGGTAATTATCTATGCCAAAACTTGTCTTCAGCATCATCTTTATCCAAACTAGCTACATATTAAACCTCAATTAAATTCAAGTAAAAAATGCCTGTATATTTGATAACAACCATTAAAGTAACGTAAATATTTCTCTGTAATATAGGTCAAGAAAAAATGTGTCAGATTCATTCTTGTGGGCGACATATGAAGTCTTTCAGCTCTAATACCCAGATTGTCTTTTCTTTCACACACCTCTCACTGCATATGTGCTTGACAACTATTTTACTGCAGATGTTTTAATTTAACCCCAAAAAACTCTATCAATATTCCAGCGAATGTTTTTCTCACCACATGCATGAATAAAATCACTGCGAATCTGCCATGTGTCCATCAGTGTTCATTTTTTCGGCATAGTTCCGGACAATGTCATGTCCTTCTATCTGATAATGCCCTCATTACCAATATATTTCTCGTTTTAAATTCACCTTTGAAGACCATCTGTAAATCAGCAAAATCTAACCCAACCAGCCATTTGTTCAGTGTGGCTGCCCCACATATGTAATGTTCCACATTGGAACCTTTGAGGTATCATGAATAAATAGGTGAATAAATAAACCGAAACGCAGGTATGCAGAGATCACTTATATTAGGTAGGTACATAATATCCAACCTTGTGCCAGGGTAGAATGTCAAAACAAGGTCAAGGTTGGGTGTATACAATATTTGATTCAGTGTCGGTTGTATTACCAGCTGTGATAATGAAAAACGCCTTAGTTCTTAGCTTATGACTAAAGCGAAAGATAGTGAAGTAGGATATATAGTCATCCTCGGTTATGTTTAAAAGTGTATTGAGGTGGGCGCGTGTATTGAGGTGGGCGCGTCGGCGACAATCGGCCAGGCGAGAGATTAAGTGCTCCCTCGATGACGATGACGAGTTCACAGGGACGTCAAAAAAGGAGATGTCGAGGGGAGATGTTGGTTGACGGCCATAGACGAGAAAGAATGGGGAATAGCCCATGGTGCGCTGCGTAGCGGTATTGTACGCAAAAGTCACGAATGGCAGGATGGTATCCCAGTTGGTGTGGTCGGGGTTGATATACATAGATATCATGTCGGTCAAAGTTCGATGGAAGCGCTCTGTGAGGCCGTTAGTCTGGGGATGGTAGCTGGATGTCGTCTTATGAATCGTATTACATGCGTGGAGGACTTGTTCGAGTAGTTTCGAGAGAAACGCCTTGCTGCGATTGCTCAATAAGATGCGTGGTGCACCATGTCTTAAAAAGATTGCCTCCAGAAAAATGTGGCAATGTCCTCTGCTGATCCTGAAGGAAGTGCAGTTGTTTCAGCGTACCTTGTTAAGTGGTCAACTGCTGTGACAATCCAGCGCTTGCCGCTAGCTGATATTGGTAGCGGTCCGTAGAGGTCAATGCCAATGACATCGAAGGGAACGTCAGGACACGGAAGAGGTTGTAGAAGACCGGCCGGGGAGGAAGTGGGTTGCTTGCGGCGTTGGCATAGCGAGCATGACGCAACATATCGCGCTACGCAGTTGGAAAGGCCAGGCCAGGCAAAACGACTGCGGATGCGTTCATAGGTTTTTTGAAAACCGAGATGACCAGCCTTGGGGTCATCGTGAAACGCCTCCAAAATATGCGCCCTTAGGAAACGAGGAGCAACAGGAACCCAGCGCTGTCCTTCGGGGTGGAAGACAAAGTGTTAAAGGATTGAGTTTCAGTCAGTCTTGAAGTTCTGCAGCTGTCGATGGGCGCGGGCGTTGGGAGTACGAGAGGAGCCTTGAAGGAGCTGCATTATAGAGCGACAGTAAGTGTCACTGCGTTGGTGGGATGCAAACGTCTTGTTGCCGAAGGTAGAAGAAAATCGACAGCGGCGAGTGAATGAACTGACGGAGACACTTTGATGGGCTCACTCACAGTTGGCGACAGGCCAGGAGTGCCTGATGAGGATTGTAAAGGACAGTGGCTAAGGGCATCGGCATCGTTGTGTTTCTTGCCGGATTTGTAGATAACGTCAAACTCGTATTCTTGGAGATGAAGTATCCAGCGACCGAGACGTTCAGACAAATTCTTCAACGTCGACAACCAGCACAAAGCGTGGTGGTCAGTGACGACGGTAAAGTGGCGGCCGTGAAGATATGGTCGAAACTTCTGGATGGCCCAGACAACGGCGAGACATTCCTGCTCAGTGATGGTGTAGTGTTTCTCTGCTGCTGTGAGGGTGTGACTTGCGTATGCGATCACACGTTCGTCATAACGCTCTGTTCGTTGCAAAAGTACAGTGCCGAGTCCGTGTCCGCTGGCATCAGTATGGAGGAGAGTGGGTGCGGCGTTATTGAAATGACAAAGCACTGGCTCACACGTGAGGGCACGTTTCAAGGTGTCAAAAGCCATTTGGCATTCGTCCGACCATACGTATGACGCTCCCAAAAAAGGAGTTGGTGAAGTGGTGCAGCAATGGTGGCGAAGTCTCGTATAAAGCGCCGGAAGTACGACGCAAGGCCAAGAAAGCTTCGGAGCTCTTTGACGCGTTGAGGCACCGGGAAGAGAAGAACGGCGGTAATCTTGTCGGGATCAGGCCGGATTCCATCTTTGCTGACAAGATGTCCGAGTAATTTAATACTTTTGCTAGCAAAGTGGTACTTCTTGGTGTTGAGCTGAAGGCCAGCAGCTGCGAGACACGTCAGAACTTCATCTAGGCGCTGCAAGTGCTGCTCGAATGTTGAAGAAAATATGAGGATGTCGTCAAGGTAACATAAGCATGTTTTCCACTTAAGGCCCCGCAAAGCAGTGTCTATCAGTCATTCAAACGTTGCTGGCGCATTGCAGAGGCCGAAAGGCATGACGTTAAATTCGTAAAGTCCGTCGGGTGTGGCAAAGGCAGTTTTTTCCTTGTTATCCTCGTGCATTAGAATTTGACAATAACCGGAGCGCAGATCAAGGCTCGAAAAATATTCCGCTCCTTGTAAAGTATCTAAGGCATCATCTATGCGAGGCAAGGGATATACGTCTTTTCTGGTTACTTTGTTTAATGCGCGGTAGTCAACGCAGAATCGCACAGAACCGTCTTTTTTTCGTACGAGAACGACAGGTGACGACCAAGGGCTTGAGGAGGGGCGGATGATGTTTTGCTTGAGCATATCAGCAACGTGCTTGTCGACGATCTCGCGGTCGCTGGAAGAAACATGGTATGGTCGACGACGGACAATAGAAGCTCTGTCGGTGTGTATGGGATGAGCCACCGCAGAAGTCTGGCTTAGAGCAGTGTAATGTACGTCGAAAGAAATTTTAAGCTTAGACAACAACGCCAGTAGTTCATCTGCTTGTGGGGGAGTGAGATCCGTGCTGATGGCATTGACGAGAGCCGTAGTAGGTGGAGCATCTGTTGGTATTGAACGTGATTCCACCAGACTGGTATCCGAAGCCACAATAGAGATAGGTTGTGTGTCCACGCTGGAAACTACAACAGTGCCCTTGGTCAGCAGAATCGGCTCATTGGTGATATTCAGTACTGCGAGAAACGCGGTGCCGTTGGAGAAGTGGACAAGACTCGATGAAAGTGCAATCCCTCTGGATAGACAACGGGCTGATGGACTGACTAGGACGTCACCGTGGTCAATGAACTCAGACATAACCGTGATAATGTGCTCGTGGTTAGGTGGCACAAGAAAGTCATTGGCTGTTCGTAGCCGGTCACGTGATGATTCCGGGGAAATATCATCCGTCTCTCGCATATGTATCAGTCGTTGTCGACAAGAGATGGAAGCAGCAGCATCAGAAAGAAAGTCCCATCCTAAAATAACCATAAAAGCACAAGAAACCAGCACGACAAACTGAATATGATGCCGGATCCCTTCAATGAAAACTCTAACGGTGCACTGTGCTGATGGCCGTATCTGCGAGTCATTTGCGCTACGTAAGAGAGTGCCAGTATAAGGTGTGGTAACCTTACGTAAACAAGTAGACAAATCCGCATGAATAACAGAAATAGCATCCCCCGTGTCCAACAAAGCCTGAACTGGTACCCCTTCCGCATACACTAATAACAAGTTGGCTGGGCCCTCTGGAGGTCTTGGTGTTTGTTCGAGCGATGCAGCTTTCCCTCCAAAAGCTGCACCAGCTAGTTTTCCGAGTGGTAGTAAGAAGTAGGTACAGCCGGTCTCA
Organism: Rhipicephalus microplus; assembly: GCF_043290135.1. Classification (NCBI taxonomy): domain Eukaryota; kingdom Metazoa; phylum Arthropoda; class Arachnida; order Ixodida; family Ixodidae; genus Rhipicephalus; species Rhipicephalus microplus. Next base: position 69,278,464 of record NC_134710.1, read on the forward strand.
GAGGAGATGTTGAGCGTCGCAGAGGTGAAGGGGACCGGCGGCGTCCGGGATAGCAGCGGCGAGGTGCGGGGAGTGGAGAAGTCGGAGAGAAGGAACGTGTCGTAGGGCGGCGCTGGTACTGGTTCAGGGATGGCTCCGAATCCCTTTCATAAACATCGTAGCCACGGCGTTCGTCCTGTTGGCGCTTGCAGCAAAATCGTTAAATATGGCCCCGAATGCCAAAATAGTAACATATTGGGTGAGGCGAGCGCCAGGGGGCGTAGTGTGCTGGAGCTGTCACAGGCGCTGGTACTGGCGCTGGGACAGGCGAGTGTGGTGCAAATGCTGCTACGTTGGAGTGCGCAGGAACAGGATGCGCGTGATGAACCAAGACAGGTGGCATGGCAGCGACTTGCGCATACGTCATGGGTGGTGTTGGTGGCGACGTAGTGTTCGATGGGAGAGCGCCAGCCATGGATGAGAGCTCCTCTTTGATGATGTCACGCAGACCAGCAGATTGACAGTGAGGCCGAGGGGTGGTTGCACATGACAACCCTTGCGCTTGAAGTTCCTCGCGAATCAGAGTGCGAATCAGCGCGCGCAAGTCCGCATCCGAGGAAGGCCGGCTGTCACTGGCGTCTGGGTAGTCTGGGTGCAATCAAATGGCTTGTAGTTCATCAAGATGCTGACATGTCGTGATGACAAGCTCAACGGTGGTGGGGTTTTTAACAACCAGGGCGTTAAACGCGACATGGCCTATCCCTTTGATGATGTGGCGAACACGATCAGCTTCTGTAATCGCCGATTTCACGCGGTGGCTAAGGGCAAGGACGTCTTCAATGTACGAAGTGTACGTCTCCCCGGGATGTTGGGCACGCCCATCGAGCTTTCGTTTCGACACTTCGGAATAGATGTTCGGTTTCCCCCAAATCCTACAAACTTGTTGAGAAAAAGTAGGTTAATCCGGGAAGCTACTCTCGTGGTTAAAAAAACCACGTTTTCGCGACATCAGACAGATAGAAGGCGACGTGACGAAGTTTTTGAGGCTCATCCCATCGGTTATTAACACTGGTCATGTCGTATTCTTTTAGCCATACCTCGACGTCGTCGCGTGGAAGACCACAGAAGATGGCTGGATCGCGCTGCCGGGCGTTGTCGATCCACGCAGGAATGGCTTGTTGGACAGGGATGCTGGATGTTCCGGGCAGTGGTTCTTGAGCCTGGGCAGCGGACGGGGGAGGCAAGCGGCGACCCGAACGAAGCTCCAGGGGAACGTGACGCCGGAGAGGACTTGGGGATCGAAGCAGCCTCCACCACTCTGTAAGACAGTAGAAGCGTTGGAATCTCGACAGCGTTTATTAGGCCGAATCGCCTGATCAACCCTTCGAACGAAGACGACGTTTTTCGTGATGATGATTATATACAGATGAAGAAGGTGAAGGTCAAACGTGGTCAATATTGTGCTTACAATATACACATCCAAGCTGTACCTCTACATATGGTTGTCACCCACTGCTACTGATTGCATTCATAAAACTTTGTCTTCCTCAGAAACGCTAGGCCTAGCCCATTCAGCTAGTTCTGTACCATGCATGTTGCCTGGTGATCGTTGTATATACATTGATTGATTTGTGGGGTTTAACGTCCCAAAACCACCATTTGATTATGAGAGACGCCGTAGTGGAGGACTCCGGAAATTTTGACCACCTGGGGTTCTTTAACCTGCACCCAAATCTGAGTACACGGGCCTACAACATTTCCGCCTCCATTGGAAATGCAGCCGCCGCAGCCGGGAAACGAACCCGCGACCTGCGGGTCAGCAGCCGAGTACCTTAGCCACTAGACCACCGCGGCGGGGCTCGTTGTATATACACGTCTTGCGCTTCAAAGTTCCTGCAGCTCTTGCTGCACTTGGCAGTCACCTACCTGATCATGAAAGCTCCCTCTGCATGTACTACTCACTCAGCAATTTCAATGAATTTTCTGCATTAGGCATGCATGAAATCAAATGACACGACACACTTGGAGAAGACTCAATCAATTGTTTGAGGCATGTTTGAGCGCCCTTGAGAATTCACAATGTACTGCTCACGCTATTGGAGGATATATATATATATATATATATATATATATATATATATATATATATATATATATATATATATATATATATATATATATATATATATATATATACACCAGATCTGCACACAATCTCAAACTCTCACATGGCTGAATACAATAACTGGACCTTGAGAAAAAAATTTGCACCTCTTTCACGCATAAGGCGCATAAGGCTGAGTCACTGCAGAGTTGGTGAGCTTGGCTATAGCTTTTACTTATTTACCTCCCAAGTCAATATATGCTTGCTCCTTTTTTTCTTTGCTACTGTTTTTTTTTATTTGCTAGCTCTCTCTTTGTTAATTATTTTATTACATTTTTTTCTTTTTTCTCCCTCTCTCAGCTTTTTCAGTCTCTACTTCTCCTCTACACTTCTTTTTACAGCCCTCCTATTAAAATATATACTATATTATAAAAAGGCTAGGTTGTCTGCTAGCATGACCGGATAGCAGAGTGGTAACAACACTTGCATTTGCATTTGATTGTCCCAGCTCGAAAAAATTTTCTCGAGAGAATTTCACTTTTTTCCTTTCTTTCTGTTCGTTTCTTTTTTTTCTGTCTATACTACCCATTCTCCTGCTCATCAGAATTATGACATGCTGCACTGGATGAATTTGCGTGCCTATTATGGGAGCGAAGCTGGAGAGGAAGAAGATGATGAAGAAACCATCGGCTGGTTCATGGGGATAGTTTTTTATCTCCAACACATGGCGAACCTCTAGCATAACAGATTTATAAAAACTCTACTGTGCTGTAAAAAGAAATAACTCTCAAGCAGATACTTTGCTATGCTCTTGACATAGGCGAGGGCACAATGCATCTTCTCGACCTATCAGCATAGCAAAGTATCTCATATAACTGATCAGCATTGTAAATCTACCTGCATATTAAAGTACGTAAAGTGGCGTAGCTATCTGCAGAATAAAGTATCTGCACAGTGGGACATAGTAATAGTGTAGATAGCTAGGCCAGTTGGCTTTCACGCTGCTTGCTACCATGGGCATAATGTAGCTTATGCCATGCTGTGATAAGCGTCTCAGTAGGAGTGGCAACTGTGCAAAGTACCTTGAAGGTATGTTAAATGTTCCAAACAAAACAGTATTTAATTTCACTATGGTTCTATTTTTACAACCTATTGGGCTCTGAAAAAAAAAGGTAGCCCTCACACGTAAGGTTAAAAACCACATATCTGTGATGAAATAAAAGTGCAATGTACATGGAGCCACAGAGATATGTTACATGCTCCGCCTGTAGTTTGCACATACTGCTATAGCTATCACTTTTATATTGGCATAAAGAGAAAGTAAAAATGTTTATTCATCTGCTTTTTTAAGGTGAAAAATATATGTCTCATGCAGAGGCTGCACTGACAAAATGGTGACAAAAAATATGGTACAAAATTATTGCACATACACAGAAAATAGAAAAAAAGAAAAAAACTGCAAATGCGGAATGTTCTAAAGCACTACTGCCGCAACCGACATCATGTCTGACAACAAAATGTGCCCAACAAAATGGGGAGAGTTAAGATGGGTGGTGGCGTGGCGTATGATGAACCACTCACACCTAGCTAGATCATTTTTCGTTCACTCAGTATGCAAGAAAGTTTAAATAGAATAATGTATGGTTGATTGAATGTCAACTTTTTAGTCTATGCCAAAATACACTTGTGTGATGTCAATATCTCTAGGTGATTGTTAGACTAACAATCGTAATGATTTTCACATTTATATTTCCTAAGGGGACTGACAACTAACAAGCCAGAACGTGTATATGGATCTTTGTGTATGCTGGGATACCCAGAATTGAATCAAATGCACTTTCCCAATTTGAGTAGAATAAGCATTTTCAAATCGAGAATAAAAATTGTAGCAGCTGCCCTGTGTTGCCGCTTGGTAGTGAAGCCTTAGTACTGAGTTTTGGAGTCATTAAATAGCTGTTGTTGCTTGCTGATGTTCATAAAACGAGGCCTAAAATTACAGTAGGTGTATAAAAGACATCCTCACCTTCTTTGCCTATTACATAGTAAAAGGAGTTGATACTAAGAAGTGTTTTCTTCACGACATCCGAAAATTAGCATTTAACCATGGTGTGCATGCATACGGCATCACAAGTAATTTGGCGCATGCACTCCTCCATGGCAGAACCCGGTGCAAGTACACCCAACAGCTGCTGGCCACTGTACGCAATATGTGCAGCATATATTAAGCCTCCATCGGCAACAAACTTTACTAAAGATGTTTAATTGCTTTTCCCTGTTGTCATTTGCATGATTAGACACTCTCAGTTGTAAGCTTTGTGTTGCAACAAAATAAACAAGTACATCAAAAATGGGTTGTTAGTCTTTTTAAGGTATGGAAGTGTAGACCACTTATAACGTAAGTCACGGGAGTTGTAAAAATCGGCGCTTTAAGCGGTACCACGTTATAACCAAAGCATGCTTTTTTCGGCCTTTGCCTATGTCAAAAGGGCAACCCACCTTTCAAAAGCAATTTACTACACTTTTGACTCGCAGACACATTCAACACAATCACAACACCGCACGGAAACAAAGTTCCCAAGTCCGGCATCAGCGGAAGAACGCCGTTATTTTCGTCTGGCGATGCTTGCGAACAGCGCTGCGAACAGTTTCGTCCTCCACAAAGCTTAAGCACTGAAGCGACTTCTCGCTCAAGCTGTTTGTCACGCAGTACGTTTTCACTTTAGCGAGGTATTCGAATGCGTCTTTGCACGAGAAATCTGGTTCTGGCGTCGGGTCGACATCGTCTTCGCCGTCCGACTCGTCGTCCGTTGCAACCTCCACACTACCGCGCACCGCTGCGACGATCGCGTCATCTCTGCTCGCTTCCTCGCAGGCAGAAAGCTCCGACTCCCCGGCATCGACAAATTCTTGGAATGTGTCGGTTGCGGTTACAAAGTTGGTGTCAACGAGGCAGGACCACACGTCGTCAGTGTTGAGGGTCTCATCCGTGAGCGACGTGTCGCCCTGCTCATCGTCTTCAGAGCCTCTGCATTGCGCACGAAGCCTGCCACCATCACCTGCCACCATGAAGCGACCACATGTCAATTGCGCCTCTTAAGTTCACTTTAAGAGGCTGCTGCTGCTGCTGCATGCTCAGCAAAACAAAATGCGCTTTTTGTACAGCGCCTTTACGGTTGCGATGACAACCTGGTCGAAAGGTTGACTTTTTGCTGTAGTGTTGGCAGGCAAAAACTTTAGGTTGACTGCGGTCTTTTTCGGCTTGACGTTGTGGGCCGTGCAGTTGTCGAGGATAAGCACGACCCGCTGCTTCTCTGCCACCATATCCTCATCAAACTTGCAAAGCCAGCTGGTGAACAAATCCTGCGTCATCCATGCCTTTTTATTGGCTTTGTAGGTCACTGGCAGGCACTCTCGCTTTTTAAAGCAACGTGGCCTTGCCGATTTACCTATGAAAAAGAGGCGGCACTTGTCGCTTCCGTCCAAATTGGCGCAAAACAATACAGTTATGCGCTCCTTTGAGACCTTTCGGCCGGAGCAGGCTTCACCTTTCCGCGCAAGCGTGTGGTTGGGCAAAAGGTTATAAAATAAACCAACTTCATCAGCATTATAAATGTCTGTGTCAGTATAGGTCGACAGCATACTCTCCAAGCTCAAGCGAAGCCAGACTTCGATAGACTCGTCGAGGACAGCGCCGGTTTCTCCGCACACCCCTTTGCAGCTGATGCCATGGCGATCTTTGAAACGCTGAATCCACCCGTTGAGTGGATTGAAGTCGTCGTGGCCTAAAAGAGCTCCGAGACACTTGGCCTTTTGTTAAAGCATGGGGCCACTTACTGGGATGCTCTGAGCCCTAACTTCGCGGAACCACCGGAACAGCGCAGCGTCCACGACTTCGTATTTTGACGTACGTATTCTCTTTCGTGACAGGGAATACGAATCTTGCTGCAGTTGCTGCCGCAGTTTGTCCTTGTTTTTATAGATGGTCGACACGGTCGTGTCGGAAACGCCGTATTTCGCCGCCACCAACGCCTTCTTCAGGCCACTCTCAATGTCCCTTATAACGCATTCCTTAATCTCCAGCGATAAGGCACGGCGTTTTTCACACCGCTTAAAGACAGGAGCTACGCAACACACGTGCTCTGGGCTCTCAGACAGCAAAGACATGGCGAAGCGCACACAGCAAATCCAAAGAGGCAAAAGAAGGAGGTTGAGGAAAAAAAGCATGCTACCCGTGATGCGAGAGGGAGGTGCTGCGGTCACCGAGGTGAATGGACGCTCTTCACGTCGGCTCCGTTCTCATAAAATTATTTCGCAGCGAATACAGCTAGGCACCGCTCGGATTTATATAACATCTAATCCTTATCGTCACCGAGAATCCGAAGAGACCATATTCTAAGGTGGGTGATCATTTTTCGAGATTTTACGACCGAAAACCAGCCCCCACCAAGCAGCGTCTACTATTCCTACGACCGGCGCTCCACGTCGACAGGGGCGGCCTAACGATAGCCAGGCCTCGGCGTTCACGCCATACAGGCCGTAATCATCAATAATGTAGGTATCGCAGCAGAATGAAGATGCCACCCAACGGGAAGACGAAGGCGTCACCCAACAGGAAGATGACACAGGCAATGGGTGGACAGAAGTTCGAAACAGAAAACGTGCGAAGAAAGGTAGCCAGGAACGCCGTGGTAGCCCTGTTAGGAATCCCGGGGTGCTGCGTCGTATCCCACCTCCTGCCACCAGTTGTTGTGGCTCGGGGTGCTGAGTCGTATCCCACCACTGACGACCAGTTGTTGCGGGTCGGAAGGAAGGTCGCTGGAGGATACGAAAACAAAACCCGGTCTCTTGTGGTAGCGTGGTGTAGCTTCGGGTTGAGGAAACGACCGCTTACAAGATGGGGATACGAAAAACAAACAAGGTTTATGGCACTATTTACAAATATTTACAGCATAGAAAAACTTCACAAACCACGAGCGTGGTGGTTAAACCGTTACACAGTTCAGAGCGACGTCCTGCACTCTGCGGCGCCGTTATAAGCCCTGTCGGGCTCCTCCTTCTTCAGTGGAACACCAATCACACACACACACACAACAGGTGAGGGGTACGAGCATGCACGGCGCACGTGAACAGCCAATTTCGAGTCAAGATCACTGCACTTAAAGGTGGCGCCAGAGAGGCTCTTGCTCGTCGTGTATGTCACTGGTCGAGGGGTTCTAAGCTTCGGACAGCAGACATCAAACGGTCCGCCAATCTGTCCGCTCAATTAGCAGGGCACTTTGTGGCGGCGGTCGCCGTTTCTTCAAAGGAATACGCTGTCTTTGTTGTCCCCTCTGGAACGGCTTACAGCTTTGTGGCGACATGACGTCTCATCCGCCGGCTAGCAGGGACAATACCTGGCGGGCATAGGCATTCGGCGAGTCGGCTACTTGTTTGAGGATTAAAAGAGCGCCGCTCCCCCGTCAGCTCTCGACGCTGGTTCCAAAAAAACCTGGGTTCCAGGGTGGGAACGTGGCCCGGCTACGCTTCTCAGCGACAGCATGGCGCCTACCGATGGCGGTCATAACAGCTTCCCCCTCGCCAGATGAGTCACGGAGGGCAGCGGTCAACACTGCTGCTCGCAGGGACGACGAAAGGGTCAGTAGTTGAATGCCAGAAACTGGCCTTCGCTTGTGGCATGGTCCGGGTAATTGCCGAATCTTCGACACTGTTTCTGAAACTCGACCACATGCACAAGCAAGTACTCGGCCCCCTTCGAACAACCAAGCCAAAAGAGGGATGGCAAACCAATTTTCTTTACTAGCTTTAACAAAAAGCTAACACTCAAAACTCTCAGGATTCACTTGTGCTGAGAAATCAAACGTGCTATCTTAAACCTTCTCATAATAAGATGCACGACAAAAAAAAAACTAAAATATCAATTTTGATACATAAAGAGCACCCTAGAATGGCTTAGAAAGAGCGGCTGAGCGCGTCAGCGTTTCCATTCAATTTGCCCTTTTTTTACCTAATGTCAAAATGATATTTTTTTTTAAGAATCAAGCTCCGCCTCACAAGGCGACTGTTCTTCGAGGTCATGGTTTGCAGCCAAGGGGACAATGGTCTGTATCTACTTTAAATTTAGCACCTCCGAGACAACGCTGCAACTGATCAATGGCCTACACAAGGCAAGCGCATTTATTTCCTGAAGCGCAGTACGTTATCTCACGAGAGCCCAAATTCTGGCTCAAGCAAAGCACAGCTTTGCTTGTTACCACTGTCGTCCTGACATAGAACGGCACCTAGGCCTCGATCTCTCGCATAACACCGAACCGTTAATTCTCGGTAGTCAACAGAAGCTTTCAAAACCGGATGACGATCGGTATTGCCTCTTCACTTAAGAAAGCTGCCTCCTCCTTTTAATCGCCGACTACTTTCATCGGTTCTGTCCCGCTGAGAGCATCAGTCAGGAACTCGGATTCAGTGAGCGCTAATTTTGTCCGAACGTCCGTCTTTGTTTACGGCCGCCCATAATTGTCTACCACTGAGACATAAAGCTCTCTAGCTTTTCTGAATCTTTTACCTACACTGTGGCCAAAATACTCTTAGTTTGCTCAGAATTAGAAAAAGCTTACCGTTTCGCTCATATGATCCTTGATCAATTGTCTTCAAAGAAAACCAACAAAACAGAGACAAACACTTCTTTCTAGAATGTTCGTTTGGTTGAAGCAAATTGCCTTTGCTAATGCCTCTGAGTAAATCTCACTGGGCTCTCCTGAGCGTTCAATTACTCTCATTTCTAAGCATTGCAAAATGTACGGCACTACTAACCAAACGCTTTAGCCGTCAAAGTTGATCTAATTACTTATCCTTACGTTACCTTGTAACTCTGTGTACAACTCAAAAATAATCCTAGGTGCGATACTCATTAAAATCTCCTCACAATAATGCACAGGTTTTATGCTGAAATTGTGCCCAAAGGACCTTCAATTCTTAATGCGCGCAACGACAACTCCACTGTGTCGCGCCAAACTTAATCAATTTATGAAATGATTTGGTTTATGCTAACATCTTCCTCAAATGCTCATTCACGCCACATCCCCATGGCAGTGAAGGCATACAATGTCACACTAAACCTTTGAAAAAACTAGAAAAATGACACATTTTCTCTGTTTTTACCTTACGCAAATTTTCGCATTCGTGGTTAAACTAATTCGATGCTGACTTTCAGCCTTTGGCTCGGCGGTTTTCCTTCTGAAAGTTTTCCACCGCATCACGTAACTTACCAAATTTAAACTGGTTGAAATCTGCATCTCCAATGCAATACTGAGTAGTCATAATTAACACGCACGTGCAACCATTGTTAAAACTGACCGTCCCCTTTTCTCAACTAGATTCCTTGAATCGCACACGATGGGGTCGCGGTCCCGGCGGTTTTCGAGCACGACAGAGACTACAAAATGCGCAAACTCTAAGCAGTGCACTGCCGTCACGCCTCATTTTCCACTTTGGCCTGTTCCCCTCAGGAATTTGAAAGGGACGCGAGGAGCAGGGGTAAAACCTGTGCCGTTTCTCTTTTGTGTTCTCCCCTACGCGGTATTTAGCCACTCTGTGCTTTCGACTTTGATCCACCGGGCAAGGTCGCTTTCCCGAAGTCGTCAAACGCAGCCGCGCTTTTCGTTGGGGTAACGCACCTCGTTTCCCCCCTCTACACCTGGCTCGCCGCTTGTACCTCTCGGAACGCCACCATTGACGTTTCCTGGAACGAATTAACGGCCTACCCTCTCGTCTTTCTTGTGACTGAGTAGGGCCCGACCTAGGCTTGCGCAGTGACGAACGCCTCCTCTTCTTCCTTTTTCTGCGATGTTTGCAAACCAGCTCGGTATTATCGCTGCACTGCTGAAGCGTGGCGCTCTTGCTCTCATTAGCCACTGCGCTAACCATGCCTAAATTTGACAATGTCCAAAGGTCCCCCTGAGGCACAAAGAAGGTTTCCAGCCTCTTACTGGGCCCATTAGGGCTGCTGGCACCCTCTTCATCCACGCAAGGAGCGTCTTTCGACATCGTCCCCACCTCCAGACCGGCCACGGCCTCGTTCTCTACATCATTTACATGAATGCATTCGAGAATATGCGGGCCCTTCTTTGGCGCGATCTGTTCCTGTCACGCTTTATGAGGCGCCTCAACTTCTGGCGCTTTGCGACGCGCCTCGCTTTCAGACTTCGGCCTGAGTCTTTCTTCCTTTTTGCTAACAGAGTTTACAAATCTCCTGATTAGCTCTGCTTTAATAACATCATAGTTGTTCGCGTGCTGCTCACTGAGTCGCGCAACAACATCCGCTGCCTCGCAGGGCAGAACCGTGAGTAGCTTGTGAGACCACGTGTCTCGCTCACACTTCAGTAGACTACACTTTCGTTCAAAGAGTCTAAGATACAGGCCCATATCCCATGATACCTCATATGGCTGCATGTACCTAGACATCTCGAACTCTGCCTCATTTTCGAGAAGTACTCCTTGCTGGAGTCCCATTCTCATACGAAACTCATAGTCTTGTTTGAAAAACTTTCTCTTGAGGCCTTCTCTTTCGTGTTCACTCTTTCCTTCCATCTGAGCTGCTCTTAGTTTTCTTTCGATGATGAGGTCCCATTCGTCACTTAGTTCTTCATCATCAGCCCCCAAATCATTAATCGCTTGAATGATTATGGGTTTTCGTGCCAAACCCTTTGTATCGATCCCCAACTCCTCACACAACAGCAACAAGTCTGACTTCTGCAGCTCCCGTAAGTCCATGATCGTACTGAGTGCTCGCTACTTCCAAAATAACTTTCCGAAACGGCGAAACTGAGTCTTTCGGCAAAGTTAACTACCAGTTCTAAAATTTACCCTCTTTTAGAACCTGGTTCACTCAAAGGAAAAGCCAAGCACTCACCCATACGTGATCCATGTCTCGAGCCAACTGCTTCTCTTGGGCCGACTGTTGTTGTCACTTGTAGCTTCGAATCTCATCGCTGTCACCAGTTGTTAGGAATCCCGGGGTGCTGCGTCGTATCCCACCTTCTGCCACCAGTTGTTGCGGCTCGGGGTGCTGAGTCGTATTCCACCGCTGACGACCAGTTGTTGCGGGTCGGAAGGAAGGTCGCTGGAGGATACGAAAACAAAACCCGGTCTCTTGTGGTAGCGTGGTGTAGCTTCGGGTTGAGGAAACGACCGCTTACAAGATGGGGATACGAAAAACAAACAAGGTTTATGGCACTATTTACAAATATTTACAGCATAGAAAAACTTCACAAACCACGAGCGTGGTGGTTAAACCGTTACACAGTTCAGAGCGACGTCCTGCACTCTGCGGCGCCGTTATAAGCCCTGTCGGGCTCCTCCTTCTTCAGTGGAACACCAATCACACACACACACACACAACAGGTGAGGGGTACGAGCATGCACGGCGCACGTGAACAGCCAATTTCGAGTCAAGATCACTGCACTTAAAGGTGGCGCCAGAGAGGCTCTTGCTCGTCGTGTATGTCGCTGGTCGAGGGGTTCTAAGCTTCGGACAGCAGACATCAAACGGTCCGCCAATCTGTCCGCTCAATTAGCAGGGCACTTTGTGGCAGCGGTCGCCGTTTCTTCAAAGGAATACGCTGTCTTTGTTGTCCCCTCTGGAACGGCTTACAGCTTTGTGGCGACATGACGTCTCATCCGCCGACTAGCAGGGACAATACCTGGCGGGCATAGGCATTCGGCGAGTCGGCTACTTGTTTGAGGATTAAAAGAGCGCCGCTCCCCCGTCAGCTCTCGACGCTGGTTCCAAGAAAACCTGGGTTCCAGGCGTGGGAACGTGGCCCGGCTACGCTTCTCAGCGACAGCATGGCGCCTACCGATGGCGGTCATAACAGCCCTAGCCCTACCCGAACGCCTAGAACGCGCGGTGCAAATCAGTTATCCCGAATAACCAGAGCCAGCAAAATGCCAAGACTGCTGACAGGCGACTTCAAGATAGTTATAAGGCCAAGAGGAGGACTGCAGCTATCCAAGCTCAGCTTAACGGAGCTAGACAAAGCTGTGTATGAAGCGGCCGAGATCCCTTATGAAGAAAGAAAAACGGACACGATTTGTCTGAATAATTTTCAGAACATCTTGGTCGTTAGCACCCCAAACCAATACCATGCAGACAAGTACCAAGGCATCGAGCACATCAAAGCCAACGACAAGTTGTATGAGGTGGGAGCATACGAGACAGTCCCGGAACTCACTGCCAAAGGTGTAATCAAAAGAGTTCCTTTGAACGAAACCCCACGGGACATCACCGCAGCTATTATTACAGCCCGAAATCCTACGGCGATCGCAGCCAAACGTCTTGGCAACACCACGACAGTGATAGTTCTTTTTGACGGCAGCAGAGTCCCGACGCACGTTATGTACAGAGGAGTGCTCACACGCTGTTCACTATACAGGAAACAAGTTTACTTTTGCAAACAAAGAAACAGACTTGGGCACAGGAGTGACGTGTGTTGGAGGCCAAACGACAAGCTATGTGCGGGTTGTGGAACGCCTGATCCGAGCGAGGACCGCCACTGTCAGCCACGATGTCAGCTGTGCGGCAAGGATCATCCTACGGCTGACAAACTCTGCAAGGCCATGTTCAAGACACCCTACATCGTAAAACAACGCCAGTGGTTCCGACAACTTCAAGAGACGCTCGAGGAGAACTACCCCCCTACCACCAAGCCAACCGAACGCGGGAGGTCCAAATTCCGGAAGAGGGCAACGCCTGGGTCCAGATCAAGGTCCTGGTCCTGCGCAACGCCCCGCGGCCACACCACCCAGTCTCTGGGACCGAGAAGGCACACTACAACCGGTTCCAGATCCCGGTCTAAGCCAAAGGGTGGCAATGGCCATCAAGGGAACCCGGCATTTACGGAGAGCTGGTCAGACGTGGCTAAAGGCACGCGCCCTGAGCCTTCGGGGGAGACTGCGCATGTCAGTGATATAGCGGAGCTGAAAAAAGGAAACGCTGAGCTTAGAGAATTGATATCACAACTTACTCGGGAAATTCAGTCTTAAAAACTGCACAAATAGAACTTCTAGTCAAATGCGTTCTGCGGCCCAAGAGCGCCTCGAAGAAATGCGCCACCTCTTAAAAGAAAAGCTCAAGTGTCTAATGACAAAACTACGGCGCGAACCTCGAACATTATTCAAACATTGTGCAAAATACAGAAAGCAGTTAAAGAACAGGCAGAGGCAACCAACAACCTCTCGCTTGCAATATCCATGATCATGAATAGACTAGATAAACTTGAAGCTAACGTAGCCAATTTCAACCCTAGGACACCTCCGGTACTTCCAGCTACCATCCGATGAGCACTGAAGGCCATTCAAACTTATCTCAGGGCACCACATCAGTGGCTATATCAACTAATTTCATGAGGCCTGCCTCCTTTCACCTTCCTCCCTCTTCGATAGCCAACTCAAAATAAGGAAGCCCAGAAAAAGATACTTAACTATTCGGAAGTGGAATTGCAGGAGCTATGAGGGGAAGAGAGCAGTCCTGCAACAACACCTTAGATACAGGACCAAACCGGATGTTCTAATTTTGCAGGAAACCCATGGTTTAGCTAAGCTACCGGGATATCAGGCGATCGGCCCCTCAACAGGTGATATTAGAACACTAACCACTCAAGTAAGGAAAGGACTCGTAGTAATCTGCCACGACACCCGCATCACAGAAATTGAGCATATACTTGTACAACTTGCCCCTACAAGAAAAAAATCTCTGAGCATATTTATTCTGAATTTGTACAGCAATCCCACACACATACGACAACGCTTCCTTCTTCTCTTAAAGAAGGCCGTAGAAATAGCGCGACTCAATCCACTCGTCATAGGTGGAGACTTTAACGCTCCACACAGTGCTTGGGGATACGGATACACAAGAGCCAAAGGAAAAACGCTATGACAGGATATTCAAAAAACAGGCTTAACTCTCATCACTGACCCCGACTCCCCTACGCGTATGGGAACTGGGCTTGCAAGAGACACCACTCCAGACTTAACGTTAGTTCGTAACGCGGGGACCGCTAAATGGAAAAACACATTCGATGATCTGGGGAGTGACCATCGAATATTAGAAATCAGGATAGAAACCATGGCTGCCGCAAAAATTCAGAGACAGATTAGATGGACTGAGTGGGGTAAGTTTCGGAAAGTCAAAAACGCGAAAAAACAAGACCCTATCAGCAATATAGAAGATTGGATCAAATATGTCAATAACGACGTCAGCGAGGCAACTAGAAGTATCACTTCAAGTCCACCCCTAGAGCAGATTGATAGCCGTCTCGCACACATGTGGGAGGCCAAGCAATCACTGCAGAATAGATGGCGGGGACAGAGGCACAACAGGCCCTTGCGCAAGCGCATAGCCAAGCTGAACAAACATATCGAAGAACATTGTAAGCAGCTAAGCAAACAGCAATGGGACCACGTTTGTAATAGTCTCGAGGGCCAAATGAATGCTGGTAAGACATGGCGCATGCTCAAACACCTGCTAGACCCAGATAACACCAAATCAGCACACAAGCAAACCTTGCGTAAACTGGTGCACCGGTATAACGGCAGTGAGGAGGACTTTATCGCTGAGGCTAGCAACACGTACATTCCCGCCATGCCTGTCATAGAGCACGGACCATATTCCGGAGGCCCGAACGAGCTCTTAGATGAGGAGTTCACTGTGGCTGAAATCAGGGCTGCGCTACAGAAGCTAAACACCAAATCTGCGCCGGGACCAGACGGGATCACTAACAGAACACTATGGAACCTTGACAACCAAGCCATAGAGAACATCACGCAATATATGAACGAGTGCTTGACCGAGGGCACTATACCGAAACAATGAAAAAAAGCGAAAGTAATCCTCATCCCCAAGCCCGGGAAACCCCCCATTCTATCGAATTTACGCCCCATATCACTAACATCTTGTGCTGGGAAGCTGATGGAACACGCTTTTCTAGACAGAATCAACACTTATCTAGAGGAGAACAAAAGCTACCCAGAGTCCATGTTGGGGTTCTGCACACGGCTCTCCATGCAAGACGCCATGCTGCAAATTAAGCAGCAGATTCTAGACAACAAAACAAAAGCTACCCGGGCGATCTTAAGATTAGACCTTAAAAAGCCTTCGACAAAGCATCGCATACGGCTATCTTACATCAGATCTGCCAATTAAGCTTAGGATCAAAAGCGTATAACTATGTCAAGGACTTCCTAGCAGACAGAATGGCATCCACCGTAATGGGAGAACTGAGATCTGAGGAAAGGCTTATGGGCAGTGCTGGTACCCCGCAGGGTTCGGTCATATCGCCAATGCTGTTTAATCTCATAATGATAGGACTCCCGGCGCGGCTGAACTCAATATACGGAATACATCATTCTATACATGCAGATGATATCCCCATCTGGGCGTGTGAAGGTAGTGACGGAGAGATAGAGGAGAGACTACAGGAGGCCGTCACCACTATTGAGGATTATCTTGAAGGTACTGGCCTCGAGTGCTCGCCAGATAAATCCGAACTCCTCCTCTATCGCCCCACACTTAAAGGCAGACCACCCAAGGGATACAACCGGGACCGTGCTTACGAAGAGATCCAAATTAACACCAAAAACGGCAGGACTATTCCTATAGTGCAACAAATCAGAGTCCTTGGACTCATCATCGAGTCTAATAGCACAAAAGGTGAAACCGTCAAGAGGTTAGTAACCAAAGTCACCAACGCAATACGGCTAATCAAGAGAGTCACCAACAAACACCACGGCATAAAAGAGGCTAACGTCATCAGGCTTATTTATTCATTCGTCATAAGTCACATTATATACATAGCGGCATATCTAAACTGGTATACAGCCGAAAAACTCAAAATCAACGCACTCATACGAAAGGCGTACAAACAAGCTTTGGGCCTTCCAGATAGCACTAGCAACAAAAAACTGTTTCAACTGGGCTTACATAACATTTTACAGGAGCCGATAGAAGCGCAACAGATTGCCCAGTTAGAGAAACTAGCCAGCACGTGCACAGGACGGTGTATCCTTGACAAGTTGGAGATAAATTACCATAGGCAACAAGAAAGCAAAGTGTCGGTTCTAAAGGTGATCAGGGAAAAGATCCAGGTCCCCAATCTGCCCAAAAACATGCACCCCGAATTTAACCAGGGCAGAAGAGAAAGCCACGCTAGAACTCTACTTAAGGCCTACGGCAGAGACAAGGAGGCGTTGTTCGTAGATGCAGCGGAGTACCCTAGTCACAAATCTTACGTTGCAGCAGTAATAAACACCGACCGCAAATGCGTAAACGCGTGCTCCATACGCTCGGATAATTCAGAAATCGCGGAAGAGGTGGCTATTGCACAGGCCATAATTTCCCCAAAGTGTAGGTATGTCATCAGCGACTCGCAGTCGGCAATCCGTAACTATGCACGAGGAAGAATATCTTCCGAGGCAGCCAACATACTCCTCCGCAAGGCAAATCTCACGTCATCCGAGGAATTCGAAGAAAGGTATATTATATGGTTCCCAGCCCACACCCCGTGTGCGTCCTTCATTCCCAACCTCAACAAGGAGGCTCACCGCGTAGCGCGAGGTCTCACTTACCGCACTCGCAATGGAGCTTCACATGAGGTACTGGGAGGAGATGAGTGGTGGAAGAGGGACAACATGTTTAGGTTCTGCGACATTATCCAATTCTACCAAAAGTCGAGGCGCAGATTTACACCACCTAGCTCCACAATAGACAGATCTCAGGAGGTTGACTGGAGGCGACTTCAAACTAGAACATTTCCCAACCCGAAGCACCTAAATCGCATCTACCCCGAACTATACCCAGATGACTCGTGTAAACTAGGTAGCATGAGACGCGCCACCCTAGAGCATATGTTATGGGAATGCACACAGATAAAGGACGCCAATGCAGTCTCCCCAGAACAGCTTGAGGCGCGGTGGAGAGCCGCGCTGATCAGCTCAGATCGGGCAGATCAAATATGGGCCATCCAGCGAGCACGAGAGGCAGCTGAGAGACAGGGTCTCTCCACCGCCCCTGGCGCGGCTCAGGCCCACGCCTCAATCCGCTAGTTAAATAAAGTTTGCTCACTCACTCACTACCCGTGATGCTACCGCTTGTCTCCCCCACTCCGCGCAGCGCTTCCGGATTGGACGCTGCCACGGTCGCCAGGGTGACGAAAACACGCTCCCTCCTTCCAAGGTCTCCCCGACTCCCTCCCTACTGTACCCTCTCTTCTCTTCCGCAATGTTTGACTTTTTGCGGCGGTCTCCACGTGCGCCCTCCCGCTCACACTCCCAACGTTCCGGCGCTCCGGGAACGCCGCCGGGAAACCGTGCTGACCGTGCTCCGTTCGCCGATTTTATGGTCGCGCGCCTAAAAACTCCGCGCTATAACCGGTATTCTTCTTCCCGCGCCTACGCAATAAACGGTAAGCCTATACAATGAGTTCTATGGGTGACATATCGGTGGTAAATAAAAACCAACGTTATAACCGGTCCCGCGCAAAAAGCGGTTACGTTATAAGTGGTCTGCACTTACTAGAAATTTTAAAAGCACAAATACAGCATCTGTAGAAAATAATAAGGCCCGTCGAGTCCCCACAACTCTTAACACAGGGTAAATAAGCGATTATTGCATAGCTGGTAAAATCACATTTATGGAGTGAAGTAGCCAGCTGCACTACAAAGCTCTTATGTTTTATGCTCATAATCTGCCAGCAGGGATAAAAGTGATCATAATTCAACAATGTCTAATTCGGCATGGTAAATAATTCAATATTCTGGCACACCCTTAGAATATTTCCAGTGTAGGAATTTTCATGATGCATATAACTTTTCCTGTTGGCTTTGCACGTTTTCTGCAAAAAGCTTCTGTGCCATGATCATAAAATGTTTTAACAAAGCCTTCATAGAAACTGTTCTACTCGTTCTAGACTAGTTTTTTTTACAAAGCAATTATAATGTTCATATATATTATTTTTCTACAAGCATATTTGTGTAACTAAGTGATTGATATATTAACCCCCATTCGGCCTATGACCACTTGGAGTGTAGAGACGGGTTGTTAAAAGTGAACTTACATGCTGTAGAGAGTGGACGGGAAAATCTGGGTTATTTTTGCTAAGTGCCAGAGCATGTCAGTTGATAACGAATATGAGATACGTATTGCAGGCTGGGGTTGTGACAAAAAGGCATGTAAACATGCCTTTTTGCCAGTACTAAAGCATCTCGTGTTGAGAAAAGAGTGATGCGTGTATTATTGACAAATCTGTTAAAACTTCCAAAGGTAGAAATGTTTTTTGAGCGATGTTTTGTGATGCTGCTTGATGTTAAAGGACCGTGACATAGCACATTGCCATACTGTGCAAGCATCCGATTTCTTACATATTTGCTGGCAAAGCAACAAATACAGATAGATGGAAGTTAACACGTCATATGTTTGTTGTCTTATGTGAATCTCAATTATTCCCTCACTGAAGCTATGCACCATCTTGCCAAGTTATATAACAAAGTTGAACTGTTGCAATGTATGTGGCATCATTGACACAAGCAAAAACAGGAATTATACTAAAGCTCTTGTGAAATCGCAGCCTGAAGATGACAACCAATTTACCTCTGTTGGGAAAACAAGTGCTGAAATTCGGGATGTCACTATTTGCATATGTTGTAAGTGCTTCAGTGGAGTCTTATGAACTTAAAATTGTAATGCTCCCATAAAAAAATTTTTCTCTCTCTACTGTGACCAATCTGGAAAAAAACTATGCAGATTAGTATAACTAAAATAGATCACAGTTGGGAAAAGTGATGTCTTGCCTGATATTATAAGTGAATGACACTATAAGTGAATTATATTATCATTGACTTGGAGGTGAAATATTGTATTCAATATGAACTTCAGCATGCTCTGCAGTGGTGTTGCTGTAGGGTGCACACCTCCGTACTGCTGTGGCAGCATTTGCCTGAACTAAAGCCTCTTGTATAAGGTCACCACAATATTGTACAGGAGTCCGACAGGTATGAACCAGTGCAGGGAACGCAAGCTGAAGTAGTCACTGGTCCTAAGCATGCACACCAGGTTTTAATTCCAGTGTGTCTGATAGCTCCAGTAGAGTACACATCACGACGCCTGGAGCCATCCCTGCGTGGCACCAGCTAGATCGACTGTGACAAGCGGTATACTTTTCCTTAAGACAACTGCATGGCGATTAGAAAAAGAAACTGTGCAAGTAACTATTTTCAAATAAATGTTAGGACTTAAGGTTGGGGGATTATAAAAATGTCTGATGGGCCATCTTGCAATGAACAAGCAACTTTTGTACATAGTCTCTCATCTGTTAGTGGAGTCTAAAAACATTGGCAGTACAAACTCATGGCTATGGAAATATGATGGCCAGGAAATGCCCGACTGAAATTTTGACCTACACCCTTCTTTCATGTCCTTCCTGGTGCTCTGGAGGTTTCGCACCGTAGGTACCAAGTCCTTGAGTGGGTACACCTGAAGGGCTTATGATTGAGCTCACTCTTACATCTGCTTTACCTAATGGCCAAACCTAGTGCTAGAGCTTGTTTGCCCAATAAAAATTGTTAAAAGAAAAGAGACTTCAAGTATTACACAAACAAATCTAGAGACTGAAAGATTGCCATGACATATCCTGTACAAAGACCTCACCTATACAGTCCGCTAATGAGCCCTAAATGGCCTTTGCAGTGTGCCTGATTAAACAAAAAAGCATGTAGTTCAATTGATGTTATTTTTTTAATCAGGAAGTTCAGCTTGGAGAAACTAGGTTGTCATCAATGACACTACATACACAGTGCATGAAACCAGTGAATATAAACTGCAATGCTGGCACCAGAAGCGTCAGCTGCATAATGGAATTCACCCTCCTGGAAGCCTCATTTGGCATCACTATTTACGCATTATAAACAAAGTATTTTGATAACTTCATGGCTTCTAATTCCTCAATTCACAAAATCCTACCTCATTCATGGCTTGCTGCAAACCCAATAATTATTCACCTATGAGATATGTTACGAAAAGTGACCAGCTCATTAAAGATATCTACTAGCCTTAGGGCTAACTTAATTAAATAGAGGCTTTATAGCACTGGGTTTATTAAGTACCCATTCTGTCAATAAAGTTCAAGCTTGACAACTTTACAGCCATCTTTTTAAGACTTTTGATGACTGGGAATGCAATGCATCTCGACACCTGATGACAGCCACTTGCCTAATTACCACCCCATATAACCCACAAGCCGCCCCTGTAAGATGCTTGAACATGTGCCATCATCTTAGGTTGCCATGAGTTTGCTGAAACCATGTTGCTCTTAGTTCTGGCACATCGGGCTTCTCAGAAATTAATTTATTTGCAAAGGTCAGCTTATTGTTTCATTTACAAACTGCACGTTTAATTTTCGACCATTCTTCAGGAGGTACTTCCTTTGATTACTGGAAAGAACTTAGTAAAGCGAACCACGAGTTACTACTTGTGAAATAATGTTTATGAAACAGGGATGGTCATCTCACATACTTAGCTCGAGTGCATATTTGCTTAATAATAATTTTCTATTTGGTCTTATATGCGACGGCAGGAAATGTGGAGTACCATTAGAGTCGGCTTAGACATTTAGCTCTTTTTTAGAGATGCCGTGCCACAATCTTGAATAGATTTTGCAATAAACTAGAAGTTCATTTTTTTGCAAACTGCTTGTCGCAAAATTATTTTCCAGGGTAAATTGATATGGACTTGTTACAAAGGCTGAAACCACGGCGATGCTATCCACCGTATTGCCATTAACGAGAAAGACCATGGTGCGTGTATACTTAGGGCACACACACGAGGGCTAATAAATGTGCTAAATTATCAGGACACCCAAGATTACTGCTCCACATCACTTCCGGTCAAGGATGCCAACTGGATGCCACCATTCATCTCCCTCGCTTGATTGGCGTCATCGCCTTCTGCTAGAATCCCCTCTGAGTCTCGTCGATACGTGGGAACTCGGCAGAGCATATCGTGCACTGGGTCCAGTTGAGCGTCACGTATGGCATATGGTTCTGAAAGAATACCCGGAGGTCATAGCTGTCGGTAACCACGTATCGAAATGCAGGCAGGGCTTCGACAAGGAACTGCAAAGCTTTTACTGTCAGACAGAGCACCTTCAGTGTGTGCTCGGTGCGGAGCACTAGGCGTTCAAGCCGCGGCAGCAAGCCATGTGAACAGCGGTTGACAAATGATGTCACAAGAAGGTCCGCATCGAGGCAGAGCGAAATGAGCCGCCTTGACGCCCCGAGCAGCGATTCTAATGTGGGAATCGCGATGTCCGCTCCCAGTCGCAGATTTACCAGTCCTGCGAACGATCCGGGAATGAGGTCGTCGGCGTCATTCTCGATGACTGAGCATTCGGGCATCGACAGGGTCTCCAGGCTTGGCCAGTGCTTGGCGACAGCGGCAAGACTGACATCCTTGAAGAACTTGAGTGACAGGTGCTTCAGTGGGACGTTTTTGAGTGTGTCCTCGACAGGCCCTTGGAACGAGCACATATGCAGCGTGCCTTGTGCGATAAACATCAGGGAGAGGTCGGTGAGCTGGTCAAAAACCCCGATTGCAGCGATAGTCTGACTGTGAGTTGTGGTAACCTGCGAGTAAGAAACGTACCAAGTCGAACTTGTTATAAGTTGATCACTATGTTTGGTAAACATGTTATTCTAGGCGCAATGCGTGACACACGAAGAAAGGACAGAAAAGATAAAAATGACGTGCCTCGGTCTCTTTGTCCTTTTCTCACGTTTCAAACATCATGCCAGAAATACAATGTTTAAGAAATGCACTAAGTAAAGCCCTCTTCTTCTAAAGAAAGTGTCATAAGTGCTTTAACAGAGCCATTCTCACATAAGTCAAGCATCAGTTGTACGGCACTATATATCTTCTGCTATTCAGAGCAGTAGTGACTCTTAAGTGAGATTTGGAAATTATGACAAACCGAAAAAACGAAGGGGACAGAACAAGCGCATGTCATTTTTTCTTTCGTTTGCCTTATAATTTGCACACCTAATTTTATAGTCACCTTTCACTAACTCTTCCCACAAGGGCTACATTTAAGAATGCACCAGTATTGTCCTTGTGCACGACTAATGGAAGCATTGCCCAGAGCTTTTTTTGGTGACAACAGGTGAAAGACGTTACCTTTGGTTCAAAGTACAACAAAATTTGCACAGACAGAGAAGTGGGAAGAGCACTGCATGCTGGCATCACATCGTGCTTTTTACAGTCAGTAACAACTTGAAGAAAAATGAAAGCTCTGCCCATACAACTGCAGGGTGACTGCGCTTCACCAGTGAAAGACAGTTGTGTTGGCTGGTTTCTGCTTCAACCATCAGTACATTTTCTTGGTTAATTTAACTACTATGCATATTAAGAGTTAAAGGTTTGTTTTTACTACCTAAAGCCTTATGTTTGCCTAAGCAGCGATGTCAGAATCTGTGATGTAATTTACAAGCACAGTCAAGCTTTTTACTTACAACAATCACTACCAATGAGTTTTTGTATGGCAAATTCAAGAATCTGTAACACTCAAGGAACGCTTGACATCACGAAAATCAGTAAGCGCTGTAAGAAGCAGCAATCGTGCTGTGGAGGTATTGTAATGGCTGTGGACGAAGCTGACATTTTTTCTTGAAGTGGTAACTTAGCATAAATGATGAGAATATCGAACAGGTGAACAAACAAGTCCAAATGGAAACACTGCTACACTAGAATGTAAACATTCGACAGAAGTCTGTCTGGTTGAGTATGAAACTGGGAGATGATTTAGGATCCAACCAAAAGTTTTGCAGAAAACCCGACGTTTCGAAACCGACTTGGTTCCTTCCTCAGGGGTGACTGCGGAGGCTACGTTGCAGCGGCGTCTTCAAAGCACTTGCGGGGTGGATAATGACCCCCCCCCTCTCTCTCTCTCTCTTGTTTCGCTGTGGAGCGAAGTCCGTGTGTATACACTGGGGGAAAGGTTCCGAGAGAGTGGTTGATGTTATGGGCTGTCCTGTGTATGTGCCACGACTCGAGTAACAACCTTCCCCTCCAGTTCGGCTCGCTTTCAACGATGGCCGTCGCTTCGAAATTTATCTGGTGATCCAACGTCTTGGCATGTTCGGTGACTGCGCTGCGCTCTCTGTAGAACTTCCACACATCGTTGGCGTGTTGCTTCAATCGTTCCGGTAAGTTTTTCGTCTCTCAGATATACGAAGAGGGGCACTCGGTGCACTGAATGTAGTAAACGACAACGGGGTTCCGGTCCGTTGTTGGCCGGTATTTCGGGTGGGGGAGGAGGGGGACCAGGGAACACGAAGGCACGTGCGCGATACGAACCCCTTCCTTCTTGAAGATCCGCACCAACACTGGCTGGTTTTCTGAACTAGCTGGTTCCCTGAACTAGCTGGTTCCCTGAACATATGGAACCGGTACGCATTACGGGGGGGGGGGGCTGCCCATTAAGGTTGATTGGGGTTTTCGTATCCCCTGTTGCTATGCGTGCCGGGTGGCGGCTTGAATGAAGTTTTTTGGGTATCCGTTTTTTCTGAGGTCCGCAATTACGCGGGCCTCTTCTTTCTTTCAGTCTGTGTCTTTCGAGCATAGGTTCCTAGCTCTCTCGAGCAGCGTGGTCACAACCGAGGCCTTGTGGCAGGCGGGGTGATAGAATCAAATTGAAAGTAGCGGCCAGTGTGCGTTGACTTCCCATGAATGAAGAACTCCAGGCCGTTGCGCTTTCTTGCCACCTGGACGTCGAGAAAGGGCAGGCAATGGTCGCTGTCACACTGGGTCGTCAATTGTATGGCTGGGTGCACGAAATTTAGGTGTAGTCTGAAGTTTTCAACTTGAGACGTCTTAATGACGCAAAAGCAATCGTCCATATAACGCAGAAAAAGCTTGGGTCACGGCGAGGAGGAGCTGGGTGCTTTCTCTTTTATGTACTCCATGATCAGGTTTGCCATCGTGACGGAGATGGAAGCTCCCACCGCGGTTCCACTATTCTGCCTGAAAATAGTTCCTTTGTAGGAGAAGTACTCCAGTAGACGGCAGAGCTCGTCAACCGCCAAAAATGTCCTTTCACTACGGCTTGCGTCTTCCTCAAGTGCAGAACGGGCAGCAGAGACAGCTAAGGAAACTGGCACGTTGGTAAACAATGAGGACGTAAAAT
This sequence comes from Rhipicephalus microplus, assembly GCF_043290135.1. Lineage (NCBI taxonomy): Eukaryota > Metazoa > Arthropoda > Arachnida > Ixodida > Ixodidae > Rhipicephalus > Rhipicephalus microplus. Next base: position 69,302,767 of record NC_134710.1, read on the forward strand.
AAGACCATGCTCTCGTCATCGTCGATGCTAACATCTGACGCTAGCTGCACGAAGTGGCTGGAGTCACGGACATGAGTTGGTGTCTTCCGGGTTAGTGGGGCAAAGATTCGGTGTAGAAGATTGGTAAGGGCTCGGCATGGGGACGAAGTAAAGTCTACAATAGGTCGCAGAGGCACGTCAGGGTTGTGAATTTTTGGTAGTCCATGAAAACTCGCTGCGAATCCGTTACGGCAGATTAGTAGCAGGTAAAGTGTTGTGAGATCCAGGTAATGCTTGAAAATGTCCACGAGTAGCTTGTTTAGATGCGTCTCGGTTTGCTTCATTGGGTCCTTTACTAGTTGTGTGTATGCGTTCCCTTCTAAAAGAGCTGGCACCTTCCGATCGTAGTCCCGCCGTCCAACACCACCGTCGAATTGCCCTTGTCGGCGAGCAAGATGACAATGCTTCGATCCAATCAGAGTTCCCGAAGTACCTGGTTCCCCTCCGTGGTCGATTTCTTTTTCCATTGTAACTGCAATTTTGAAAGGATCTTATTTCATTTAAGCCTAATTTCTCCTCTGGCGCCCGGCCTCACGCTTTGGATGGCTTTCTCAACAGCTGCGACAAGTTTCCGTAGACGGGGTGTCGTTGACATGTTATAGACATGTCCCTTTGCCAGGACAGAAGTTTGCCGATCAGTGAGTGGTCGAGATGAAATATTGGTGACAAACCTGGAATTTTGGATGCTTTGGGTGGAAGTCCGGTGGAACAGGTAGGAAAGTTTCCTATCCTGAGTGGTCTGGTGCTCTTTTTGCCGTCGATGCCGCAACGGAGCCCGCGAACGCTTCGACCTCAGACATCAACTCAGGGATGCGGTACTCAAGTTGACGCTTAGCGGAGAAAATGTCCAATTCTTTTTTCCGTAGAGAGGCGTTCATTTCATGAAGGCGGGCGTTGATCAGTCGTTGTTCCGTTCTCGTGACGACTTCCAAGCCTTCAGGGGTCGACGGGCTTCTTCAAACTTTTGGTTGGAGTCTAAATCATGTTACACTACTGTGAAGTTGATGCTGAAGCATCTAAATAACGTAACGAAACCTTAAGAAAGAAAATCATGGGAAGTGTCACCTCCATGCGCCGCAAGCTGGGGAAGAACTTCTTGGTTTGGAACACGTGCTCCGGCGTTATGTCCCAGACGGCACCAGTTGTGCCGTCGTATCGCTCTACGTCTGCCCCAAGTATGAGGCTCCACGACGTGTGCAGAGAGGGGCGTGCCGCCAGTAGCATGCTCGCCAGCGAATTGGCTGGGCTCAGGATCTCGTGCAAAGATGTCTGCAGCTCACACAGCTGTAGCAAAAAAAACAAAAAAAAACATGGGCAAGCGTTACGAACAACTGACTTTTACAGCAGAGATGTCTCAGTCATCCAAGTGCCACCACCGTTAAAGTAGTAGCCTTGCAAATCACAGACCGAAGGGAGGAGTGAATACGAAAATACAAAAAATTATAACTACAATAGTTATGACACTTGAGATTACTAAATTCCAGCCTGGGCTACACTCCTGGCACACAGCATGCAGAAAACCCTCATCGCTATCATAGAGGCTGCTTGATGGATCACTAATGCATTCGCCTTTATTTTCTTATATTCTCTTAGAGTGCAGTGTGCACATGTGGACGCGACTTGTTCTTTCGCAATAATTTGTACTATTTGTCAAAAAATAGGAAGATGCATTATGCGCAGGATGAACAGGACGTCCTGCATAGTTGATGCTTCTTTTGACCTCAACGTGTCATAATTACCACAGCTGTACATATTGGTGAAGTCACTACAATGTCCAACTTTGGCAAAGGGAGGTATTGAACTAGTTTTGCATAATTAAAATATAATGCAAGAGCTACTGGAACATAAAAAGTTAAAGAGGACACACGTTACAAAGTAGGCACTACAGGGGCAACATCCCACTTTGTAATGCTGCATTTTGCTTCGTAATGCTCAATAATAGTCGACTTGTCATTCAATATGCTGTGTTTCGAGATATGTTCCACAACTATAAAAGAATTGCAAATGCACATTTCACTTAAATTTCATTCTTCTTATGCATTACTGAAACATGACTGACAGCAGAATCATGATGTACTTAATTAGATGCTAATTACAATTATTGAAACTTGCACAACAGAATGCACTGCCTGCTTTCTTTTTTTCCCTGAAATGTAACAAATGCCTTGCAATATTGTTCTGTGAGTTTTACACACTTGCAGGTGAATGCATCTTAACTAGAACCTAAAGACATGTACCCTTATATACACTCTTACAGATGTGCTAACTTACTTGTGCTACCTGAAATCCCATGATAATGTTAATGCTACACTTGTCCAGTGTACCCCTTTCGATGCAATTGAAAAGCTACAGATGCATCGCAATGAAGGTGCCTTTCAAAAATTGACAATGTTCAAATGTGCAAACTCACGTAGGGACAATCGCCAAGCAGGCCACGAATAGTCGCCGCACTTAAAAACAAGTTGCGCGACCCCAACGCTGGCGTGCTACTGATGAGCCGGTTCAGTTGCGGATGAGCACCGCCAATGTCACGCCAGGCATCTCCCAGCATCTGTAGTCGCAGGTCATGATGCAGGACGAGCGTTTCCACAGAACGGAACAGATTGATCAGGGTGCTGACGAAGTCACGGTTACGGACGACCACGAGCGCCTTGACGTTGTACAGTAGAAGTCGCGCTGCTGCGCCCAACGGCAGGCACTCGTCGAACGAAGCACAGCCGAAAACAGGGCAGACACCACACGGTGGCCACTGAGGAAGCCACGGTTCTCGATGAATGCGTTGGCGGTAGTGGCGACGAGGTGGCCTTTGTCGCCGAGAGACAGGCCCTGCGGGAGTTTCGGTGTCGAAGATGCAGACGAGGAGGACAATGACGGTAGCCACCGTTTTTCCAGCTTGAGCACGACGTGGTCCTGGTGTCCGCAAACCTTGTCAAGGTCTTCCCCCAGGTCGCGGATTATCTCTCTGACAATCATGTTGAAGAAACTGCAGTAGAACACAGAGGCATGCAGGTGACATCAAAGAAAATGGTGATTAAAGGTACGCTCATTCTCCGGCAAGATCGAAAAGCATCTTTACTTTTGAATCGGCACTCAAAATAATAGAAAACACTCGAGTAGAAAGAACACAGGATTTGTCATGCGGCCTTCCTGCACAAGTTTCTTCTGTGATTTTTCCCCTCCGATTCAAATCTATGCATCAACTACATTTGGCCAGCTTTCTACTTTATTAGAGAAATTTCTTTATCATTATGAACCAAGTTAAATAGGTAGAGCATGCATAAAATGGGAAACATGTTACTTATGCTAAAATAGAAGCTCCATATGTATGAAAACAGGGCACGCATAAAACAAACACATGTGGTGATGCAGTCTTCAAACCTGCCAAGCATTTTTCTGCACCTGTGAAAGTCATGGTAACAACTAAGCGTGGCAAGTTGAATGCGGTCAGGTGTTCATTGCAGTAAAAAAAATTTTTTGGAGATTTACGTGTTACACCCCACACATAATCACGAGATGCATCGTTGTAATGAACTCTGCATGACTTTGACTGCCTGACGTTCTTCAACATGAACATAAATATAAGAACATCGGCGTTCTTGTGTGCCGAAATCTGGTCGGGAATCCAATCATCAGCCTTATCAAGAATCTCACTGCAAGCCATAGTTTATGGCCATATTTGCAGAATTCTACAATACGACGAAACTGAGCAATGACCAATACATGTTCTTCAGTTCCTGCCATCAGCGCCCCTATGGCTTCAGGCACAGAAGCAGAGAAACTGCCAGAACTTGCAAAACTATACAAATATAGAGCTTTTACAAAGATTCATAATTACGAAACGTCGGAAAAGAAGAAGAGCGAAAATCACATTAGTGAGGCAGCCTTCTTGCTTTTCTATGTCTACAACCACTAGCTGAATTTCATGCGTTTTTATATAATGACGCATGCGTTCTTGAGCTGCAGCTAACGAACAAAATGAAACAACCTAGAAGAAAAAGCTGCCCGCACCTTCCCGTTGGGGAAACTTGAGTAAATGCATCGCCGAGTGGGGGGGAGGGGGGTATCACGTGAATCTTGCGGGATCGGGTATGGTTTGAGTATGCTTAATTGTTCTTTCGTCTTTATTATTCTTATTTATTGAATGAAGGAGAAACGTTGCCTTCAACATGTGGCGAGATGCTGACGTTGGGTTGCGCCCACTGCTGGTTGAAGGTAATGTTGCTTCCATTGCATCTACTAGAGTCAAGCGAAAGCCAAGAAAAGACGCCCTTGACTTAATACAGAAGGCGCGACCCAGTGCCTACTGATACGTGGTGGCCAGTGAACGGTTGTGCAGCGTGAGCAGTCACTTTGTACAAGCAGACGCTGCCTGCGTCAGATTAGCGAGGCGCGGGGGGGGGGGGGGGCAGCAGCTGGCACGAGACGTGAGCATGCACAATGGGGGTGTTGACAACACTGCCGGCGCCGGATTTGCGACTAGGTGTGACTATGAAATGCCCTGCATTAGGAAGGATGACCAAAGAACAAACCTAAAGGTCGCGCGCTAAAGGGCGTACATTTCACATCCCGTAGTGAGAGGCTACTAGCGTAGTGAGAGGCTACTAGCGAAATTAAGCACCTGTGTGTGCGGTGTAGGCGGCAGCTTCTAACAGTTGTTGAGGTAGGAGAGTTAACAGAGGCGGCTGGATAGCGGGATTAGGGCTGAACTTAGGGCTGTTGGGTGCTCAGTCCGATAGTCGGCGGGAGATGACTAAGGAAGCTAGGAAAACCACGGGCGAGAGTGAGCTGGTGCAGTGCGAAGAATGCAAGTGCTGGTGCTACTTGGACGAGACGGAATTCTCGAGTTTGGCCGACGCGCAGAAGGCGAGCTTCGTGTGCATGCTGTGCGAGGCACTGAAGGCAGCCGTGCAGCGCATGGAGGCTAGCATCGACGGGCTTCAGGGGGAGCTTAAGGCGGAACGGGAGCAGAGGATAGAACTCTAAGAACAGCTAGGAGCATCGTGTGAGTGGGAGGAGGTTACCGCCAGCCTATTAGAGCAAATTAAGGGCGACCTTCGAAAGGAACGGGAAGGGCGGACCGACCTCGAGCAGCGGCTAAAGGACGGCCCCGAGCGGCGTAAGACGGAAGGCGTGGGTAGCGAAGAAGGCGACAGGCGGTAAGAAAGGTCAGGGGGTCGCAGTGTCTGGCCACAGCATGGAGGCTCCGAGAACAAACAGCTCGGTGGCACGGCAGTCATCGAGCAAGGAAGGAACACAGGACACGCGGCAGAGAGAGAAACAGGTTAAGCGAACAGGGGCGCCATCACAAACAGGAAGCCAGCGATTGGAGTGTAGAAGGGTCCTAGTGGTGGGAATTCAAACGTGGCTGGGGTTAGGGATGGCGTCCTCACGACAGTGAAGGAAGATGGGAGAGTGAAGGTGGAGGCCCAGTCAGAGAAGAGCATGATGTATGCACTGTCCAAAGCTCAGGAGGTTGTAGAGGACGGCATGGAGGGCGAAAATCTCGTCATTGTTCATGCTGGGCTCAATGATATGTTGAAGGGCAAGGATCAGAACCTTCAGAGACAGTTAGAGGATGGAATGCGCAAGCACCGAGAAGCCTCTGGGATTGTGCATGCGACCATATGCACAGTCCCAGAGGTCTGGGGGCAGTATCGTGGTATTGAAAGGAGGGTAGTGGAGGCCAACTGTGTGATCAAGGGTATGAGCCGGCAACTTAGATACAGCGTAATGGATGTGAACCAAGATGTGTACGAGCCTGGCGCTCGCCTGTTTGCACAGGATGTCATTTACTACAGTGGTGCGACGGGCAGGAGGGCCAGTAATAGGATGGGTCGTCAAGCCACAGCTTTTTTAGGAGGACCCAGAGCCCTGAGGCCAACACAGAGTAGCAAAAGACGGCTATAAAGGGGCACAAATATTCAAGCCACACGGAGTCCGTGGGAGAAGAAATCACCGTAAGCAGAAGGGCAGAGCTAAGTCAGATATAGGCTATATTACCATGCAGGGTGGCAGGAAATAGTTAAAGTGGGAAGAGATAGAAAAGCAGTTGAGGCAGGAGGAGCTGATGGTATATGGGGTTGTGGAGACACATCTTCGGGACATGGAGCAACCACCTTGCATTCCGGACTAAGTATGGGAAGATTGCAATAGAACAGAAGGCAGAAAAAATGGGAAGTGGAATTGGTGCATTAATACATAAACGTATGGGTTGGCAAAGAGTCAAGCAGGGATGCATGGAACATTTATGGTCAAGAGGGAAAGTAGCTCGGCAGATGACACTCCTTGATGAACAAAGCATTTCCTCGGAAAACTGAATAGAGTCGCAGCAGGCGGTGCGCTTTCATTTCCTGACCGTGTACGCGATGAAATATTTCAGAAGTAACTCTCTGCACAGCTAATCGTGCCACGTCGACCACGCCTGACGACGGGGACGCTTCGCTTCCCCTAGCTGTGTCAGTGCAATACATATCGTTTGGACTCTATTCAGTATCCCCAGATAACGCGTCGTTGTGCGCAGTCGACTAGGTACGCACCACTACAGAGATATTCCGTGCTTCGGCGGCACGAGTAACTGAGTCCGAACGATATGTCTTTTGCTGATACAGCTAGGGGAAGCGTAGCGTCCCCGTCGTCACACGTGGTCGACGAGGCACGATCAGCTGTGCAGAGAGCCTACTTTTTTCTTCGTTCAGCGAACTGGGAGCGCAGAGAAAACACAAAGGACGAAGCGAGGAACCACACAACACGAGCGCTCAACTAACAACTGATTTATTTTCCACATCGGAAGGACATATATAAACACAAAACGAACGTGCGTCTCAGGGAACACAGAAGCTCGTTGAAAAGTACACCTTACTCCCATTTAGCGTCACATTGCGTTTCGTGCAAGTGCCAACCTCTGTTTGAGAATACAATTGTTCTGTTCCGGCATCCTCATCAAACTACGCGCGAAATTTCTGAAGCCTATCACATTTCCAGAAATACGGACCAATGTATAAGTCATCCTTCCCTCTCACTACTTGACTGTGAATTCAGCTACCTAGATAACCCTTAGACATGTGCCTTGATTACACGCTTCGCATGCTGCCCTTGATTTCGTCATAATCTTTTTTTGACATGCGCATTTTGTGTTTATATATGTCCTTCCGATGTGGAAAATAAATCAGTTGTTAGTTGAGCGCTCGTGTTGTGTGGTTCCTCGCTTCGTCCTTTGTGTTTTCTCTGCGCTCCCAGTTCGCTGAACGAAGAAAATGAATTACCAACTGGCCCACATTTTGATCCTTTTGCAGAGAGCCTACTTCTGAGATATGATCGTAGGACACGATCAGAAAAGGGAAGCGCGCCACCTGCTGCGACTCTATTCAGTTTCTCCAGAAAATGCTTTCTTGTGCGCATTCGACTAGGTACGCACCGCTACAGAGATATTCCGGGCTTCGGCGACACGAGTGTGACGTATATTGAAGCGCGGCTCACAAATTCGCTTCCCCTTAAGCATTGATACGCGTCGTCCCTAATCCTGAGACACGATCTGTTTTTGAACAGCTGTGCACACAGCAACAGAAGGCTTGCAGACTTCTGCAACGACCAACAGATGGTCAAAATTTCGGGAGCCCTCCACTGAGACGTCCCGCATAACCATATCGGGACAACGATGGATGGATGGATGGATAGATGGATGGATGAATTGATGTGGATGTACCCTTTAGATCGGGCGGCGGCTGACGCCACCTAGCCGTAATACTTAGTGAACTAACTATTAGATTTATCTTTTTTTTCCTTTAAATAGTAAGGTTGAGGATTCGTACTTTGCAGTGAAGGGTTTCATTTTCACTCGTGCCTTGACTTTAGCCACCAATCAGATAACCTCTTTCTAGTTAATTCTACTTGCTTAAAGCCTATTTTGCCCTCCCTGTCTCTAAACCCCAGTGCTTTGAAAAACTCTGCGCCATCATCCTGAACTATAGGGTGGAGCCCTTTACAGAACATTATGAAGTGTTCAGCAGTTTCCTCCTCTTCTCCGCATGCACTGCATACCGTGTCTACCCCTTCGTAATTGGCCTGATATGTCTCGGTTCGCAATACTCCTGTCCTGGCCTCAAACAGTAGAGAACTACCCCGAGTATTATCATAGATCTTTCCCTTAGCAATTTCCTGCTTAAAAGTTCGATAGATCTTTAGTGCGGACTTCTTAATCATGCCAATTCTCCACATGTCAGTCTCAGTTTCCTTCACCTTCTTCTTAACAGATAGTTCTTTTTGGTTTGGCCCCCTACTGTTTTCTAAGTAGTTACCCATCAATTTTCTAGTTCGCTTCCTCCATTTTATATCGACATTATTCATGTACAAGTAGCTGAAAACCTTCCTAGCTCAACACGCCTCCCCCATTTCTCTCGAATCGCTTCTCAAATTTTATCTTGCTGCTAGCTTCCCTGCCCTCAAATCATGTCTATCCCATATCACCTTGTACTCCCTGATTTGGTGTATTCCCATGAGCTCGTAAAGCGAGCCTACCTATTCCACGTTGCTTAATATCTAATCTTGCTTGAACTTCTCATCTCATGCACAAGACCGCATTGCCAAACGTTAGCCCAGGAACCATGACCCCTTTCCATATTCCTCTCACAACATCATACCTATTGTAATTCCACAGTGCCCTATTTTTCATCACTGCTGCATTCCTCTTACCTTTAGTCGTCCCGCATATTTCGTGTTCCCTTATAGGTAATTGGTCCCATTGCTTATCTATGCGCCCAGATATTTGTATTTATTTGTTATCTCTAGCGTGACTTCCTGTATTCTAAGCTCACTACCTTCGCTATCATTAAAAATCATGACTGCTGATTTTTCCTTACTGCATCTAAAATCTAACTTATCTCCCTCATTACTGCAGATGTCCATCAATCTCTGCAAATTTTTCTTGTCGGCCATTAGCACTATATCATCTGCGTACATCAATGCTGGTAGTGCCTGTTCAATGAGTTTTCGTTGTTTGATGAAAGAGAGGTTGAAGCAAAGTCCACTTCCCTCTAATTTGTCCGCTAATCCTTGTAGGTACATCATGAATAACAAGGGTGACAGAGGACACCCCTGCCTAAGGCCCCGTTTTACCTCTGTGGGCTTGGATATCTGTTTTTCCCACTTTATAACTACCTTGCTACTTTTACAGATATCCTTTAAAAGATTACTGACTCCATCTTCCACACCTAGTGTGTCCAGTATTCCCCACAAGTCCTTTTGAACCACGCTATTGTACGCTTCCTTGATATCCAAAAATGCTCTCCAAAGGGGCCTGTGTTCATTTTCTGCTTTTTCGATGCACAGCGTCAGTGAGAACAGATTGTCTTGCAACCTCCTGTGTTTCCGAAACCCATTCTGCAGCTTCCCCAGCACCCCCTCATCTTCTATCCATGCCTGCAGTCTGCATCGCCAGCCTGTAGACCACTGATGTCACTGTTATAGGACGGTAGTGTTTTATGTCAGCTTTGTCCCCCTTTCCTTTATAGATCATGCTCATCCTGGTAAGTTTCTATCCATCGGGGACTTCACCATCGATTATTGTTTTGCTCACTGCCTCTCTCAAAGTCTGTTTAGATTTCAGACCCAATGTCTTTATCTGCATAATTGGAATGCCATCTGGGCCTGTGGATGTACTACTAGGAATCCTCTTCTCAGCACTTTCCCACTCTCATTGTGAAAATAGAGCCATTGCGCCACTTGATCCATCCTTGTCTATTGTGATGCCTAAGGCAATTCTTTGTTAAATTTTTTCTGTCACCCTTGTTCTTATATATTCAATAGCTTTGTCCCCTTCTAGCCTGGCACCTTGAGCTGTAGTTATAAACCTCTGCTCTAGCCTTGTCTCATTTTTTAGGGAGTTTAGATGTTTCCTAAATTTTCGCAGCTGCCTTTCTATCCTTTTTATGTACTTCTGCCAGCCACTGAGCTCCCTTTCTTCTAATCTTTTCCTTGATCAGAAGGGATTAGAAAGACGTCCCATTTTCTTTCAAACATCATCTGTCGGTTCACCCCGCTGCTTAGCATGTCTGTGTTCCCAAGAGGCTTCCTGACGTTTTGCTATGGCTCTCTTAACTTTCTCATCCCACCAACTCTTTGGTTTGTGTCTTCTTTTCCGGGGTGACTTGTCACGTGCCTTAGCAAGCTCTAGCTCAAGCAGTCTAATTAGATTCATGTATGTCCACACTGTTTTAATATCCTCAGTGATTACTTTCTCAATTTGTTTAGTAGCTATTTCTATTTGCCTTTCTGAATAAAAATTTTCCCGTAGTTGCTCATCTTGTCTCCTCCCCACTTTCACTGTTCTTCCAAAACTTAGCTCGACACGTTTGTGACCACTACCCTGACTTCTGGAGCCACATTCCTCTAAGTGCATTCTCCTGAGCCTATCATACATCTTATGTCACATCAGTGCATAATCTATCGTCGACTGCAGCCTTCCTACCTCCCATGTTATTTGCCCTTCACACTTCTCAGTACTGTTGCAAATGATGAAATCATGCCTTTCACACATATTCATGATCATTTTGCCTTTGGGTCAGTATACCCTTCTAGATCTTCTATATGCGCATTCATATCTTCTTGTATAATTATCTCGCACTCTCCTCCTAATTCCTCAATGTCCTTTGATATACACTCCACCTTTGCCTGGTTTTCCTCTCTGGGCTTTGCTCCGGTCCACAAGTACACCAATCCAAGAAGTGTCATCTGCCCAGCTACTTTCCCTCTTGACCATAAATGTTCCATGCATCCCTGCTTGCCTCTCTGCCAACCCATACTTTTATGTATGAATGCACCAATACCACCCCCCAATTTTTCTGCCTTCTGTTTTATTGCAATCTTCCCATACGTAGTCCGGATAGCAAGGTGGTGTCTCCATGTCCCGAAGATGTGTCTCCACAACCCCACATACCATCAGCTCCTCCTGCCTCAACTGCACTTCCATCTCTTCCCACTTTAACCTATTTTGCCCCCCTGCATGGTAATATAGCCTATGTCTGACTTAGCTCGGCCCTTGTGCTTACGTCGATTTGTTCTCCCACGGACTCCATGTGGCTTGAATATTTGTGCCCCTTTATAGCCGTCTTTGGCTACTCTGTGGTGTTTTAAGGGCTCTGGGTCCTCCTAAAAAGCTGTGGCTCGACGACCCATCCTATTACTGACCCTCCTGCCCGTCGCACCACTGTAGTGAATGCCATCCTGTGCAAAGGGGCGAGCGCCTGGCTTGTACACATCTTGGTTCACTTCCATTACGCATTATTCGAGTTGCCGGTTCAAACCCTTGATCACACAATTGGCCTACACTACCCTCCTTTCAATCCCACGAGACTGCACCCAGACCTCTGGGACTGCGCATATCGTCACATGCACAATCCTAGAAGCTTCTCGGAGCTTACGCATCCCATCCTCTGTCTCTGAAGGTTCTGATCCTTGCCCTTCAATACATCATTGAGTCCAGCATGAATAATGACAAGATTTTTCCCCTCCATGCTGTCCTCTACAACCTCTTGAGCTTTGGACAGTGGATCCACCATGCTCTTCACTGACTGGGCCTCCACCCTCACTCTCCCATCCTCCTTCACTCTTGTGAAGACGCCATCCCTAACCCTGGCCACGTTTGAGTTCCCACCACTAGGAACCTTCTACACTCCAATCGCTGGCTTCCTGTTTGTGATGGCGCCCCTGTTCACTTCACCTGTTTCTCTCTCTGCCGTGTGTCCTGTGTTCCTTCCTTGCTCGATGACTGCCGTGCCACCGAGCTGTTTGTTCTCGGAGCCTCCATGCTGTGGCCAGACACTGCGGCCCCCTGACCTCTCTTTCCGCCTGTCGCCTTCTTCGCTACCGACGCCTTCCGTCTCATGCCGCTGTGTGATGCCTTCCATCTCACGCCAAATATGTCAATATCTTAGTTTCCTGAGAAAACTGGTATCACAAGGACACGTATCAAGCAGCGTATATACATAATTTTTTTCGTATTTGACTTGTGGGGACATAGAATAAAACCCCCTTTTTATTCTCTAAACGCCAATGTAGCTAAGCGTCTACGTTTTCTCCAAACCCTACCAATATAGAGGCCGCCATCTTTAGGTCACTTTGGTGGGTGCCGTGCGTACGGCTTCACTCTTGGTGCACATCAACGTTTGCGCATTCGCACCCTCTGCCTCACAAAGTCATTTACCTGTGAAGTTATATTTTCGTTGAACAATTAAAACAATACTTTATGTGGTTTAAATGTTACTTTATTTTCTTTATGAGTTTATGACCTCAAATCGGGGATCTCGCAAGCAGTGCGTGCTGTGTGCAGCCACATGCTAATGAGAACAAAGAGGGGTGCAGAATGATCGAGCATTATTTTCATCGTGTAGCCCCTTCAAGTTACTGAGAAAATTATTTCCTACAGTTGCTTTTAATTGAATTAGATATGACTTCATGATTTCTAATATTATTTCCTTAAAAGACTCCTCATCAGCTCATTGTCACTGGGATTACTGTTCTGCTGTATAAATATTTCTAATCGAATCAAGGCAGTTTTGATTGAAAGTCTCCAACGTAGTAAAATTTAATTGCTTCTCGCCATTTTATAATTAGATTTACAATTATATTTGATCCTTATCAAATTCGTTTCTTGGCTAATCGCCCAGAGTGGGTGTGAGCCATACATTTAGGCCATCATCATCAAGTGTGGCTGTTGACGGGCGGTGGTCAAGAAGAAGAAAAAGAACTACTGCCACGGGTTTCAAGAAACTACTCACGATGAAGACGCGTGTCATCCTCTACGGCGTCGCGATTGGTATCATGCTGTGGGCTGTAACTCTTGCGATGTTGATCTTGCTCTTCGACAACTCCAACGTCCTAATACAGCGACTCCGAGGTAGGACGCGGCCTGGTTAATGACCAGGTGCCTAAAATACGTCCGCGTGCCGCCAGCTCGCCATCCAGCGTATCCAAGGCCGCAGCAGCGTTCTGTTCAATTGCCGTGCTTAAAAGATTGCTCGTGTTCCGGCTCACGTCTGAAGCAACAACGGCTGCTGTGAGGTCGAAGGACTTTGCGAGTGTGAGCAACGTCTCTCATCGGTCGAGCGATCCGGCTGCTGCTGATGTGGACAGCATACCGTTGGCTCTTTGCGCTAGGGATCGTGTCGCGGTGGCGCGAAGTGTTGGAGAAGGCAGTGTTTCTGATCATTTGACGATCAAGCCATCAAAGCCGCAATGTATCTTCGAATGGCATGCAGTGTGCGTCGCATGACGGCCACCATTTGCGAGGCGATGCTGATGTCGAACAGTATTCAAATTTCAGCGCTGATGCAACGAGAGTTACGAGACTGCTAGTGTTCAGACCTTCCAGTTTTGTTGCACGAATTAGAGTGTACTAGAATGACACGAATGCTTTCATTCCATAGTGTTTTGACAAGTGATCGCGTACTTCCATGGCTGCGTCGCTCACTGTTTTTGTAGTGAACTAACACTTCACAGCAAGAAAAGGTAGAACTTGACAGCAGGCTCGATTAGCTTTAGAAGTAATAAAGCTGATATGGTTCGTATGCCCATGTCGAAAATCACTGGTGAGGTGGCAAGCATGTGGTCGATAGCTCATGCCATACTCAGACGCGCCCCACATGGGCGCTCTCAATCTTATTGGTAGTTAAATAACGTTGTTTCTTTGTATTCCTTGCGTGCCAGAGCATAATAAATATGTATTGTTCAGTTAGGTCGTAAATTCTTTGCCGGAGCCCAAGATGCAGCAGACTTGTGCGTAGGCTTAGATTGCAAAAACATGCGCACACAAATATCTGATACTCATTCATAAATAACTGTTACGTTGCCCAAGGAGGCATTTGGTACTTAGTCTCATGGTGGTTTTCTCTTACGTCTTTCTAATGCGTGCGTAGATCCACAGATTCCCCCTCACTTCGCGACCACGGGCACCGTATCACCAGTGTACTTTGAATTCGCGCTGTTTGTGCGTAGACTCATCATCATCATCATCATGCTATTTATTCGGTAGTGTATAGGTACTGTTTCAACTCTGTTAAATCCAAGCCAATCCGCAGCTTGGTGTGTGCAGTGCGTATGTAATCTGCGTGTCGCGCTCCGAGCTTTTTTCGGGTGTTATTATTTCGGACAATTGCGTGTGAAGCGTGAATAGTTTAAAAATATTATTTCGGACAATTGCGTGTGAAGCGTGAATAGTTTAAAAGTAAGAAGGAATGCCGATAAGCTCACGCATTGTATCTACAAGTAGAAGTCTTCTTACTGCGCTCAGTGTCAACGAAGGAGGGCTGTAAGCGCTGAAGGGAGCAAGGTGAAGGGTTGGTGGCGTTGCAAATCTCAGTTGCCAGACTTTGGTAAGTACACATTTTGAGTAAAGTCAAGCGGCTAAGTTATCCCTGAAGGCGTGACACTTCAGAGCCCACACATTTGAGACTCTATGCCGTGAAAGCTCACGTTTGAATCCTGAGCCCACGGAGCAACAGCCAACGTTTCTAGACTAGGTAAGTTGCAAAACTCCCTGCGTCAGACTACTCGGCACACGGCGCTGGGACAGCTTCCGGTTTGGTGGCACTGGCGGCGCAACAAGCTTTCGCTAGCAGACGAAAACGCGTATTCGTCGTGGCAAGACGCCGTGGCAGCCGTTCTGAAAGAGTTTTGCCAACAGTATATTATCGAGATTTGTTCTGCTGCCGCAGAAACATAATACTGCGTAATACTTAGCGGTGTAAGGCAAAAATAGTATAATTATGGCTTTCTGAATAGCCCACAATAAACAATGCTTGATATATATAGCATAACATACACGAGTCTTTCGGTTAGTTGCTAGTTGGTGTACGTTCGCAATAGATTTTTACACGCGAACAACCCAATTACAATGTCTTGCATCGTCTCCTGTGGCTGTGTTTTTCGTGCTTGAAAATAAATTACAACTATATGGCACAATCCCGTGGCTTTTGTCTGGTTATGTAAACAGCTTTTCTTTTCATGTCAGTCACATCCTTTAGCAACTTAGACAGTCGAAAAGCTACGCGTGCGGCCATTATCTTGAGCATGTCTTCCCTCTGCTTTTTCTTGAGTTCCTCTAATGAAACCTGTTAACACAGCTTCAGGAAAAGCTTCGAGCAGAGACCGCACTTTGGGGTATGGGTGAGCCCTTCGTAGTCATTACTAACGAGTCTGCCTGCTGACGCACTGGGACAACATGAACACACTTTTAGCTTTTCTATGTCCCCCAGAAGTTCGGCCAATTGGGTGATGGTATCTGCATTGCCCGGCGACTTGGCCAAGCGATGGTGACGGCTGTTAATGGTGACTGTCATGTCTTCTGCGACGACAACACATTTCTCACACAAATGGTGCTTTTTTTTAGCACTAGAAGCACCACAAGACGGCTTGTCTCGTCATTCTCAACAACTTTCCACTAGCATGCAAACAAACGTTTTCTATGTCTTGAAGCAAAATGACGCCACTAGTTGACGGCATGTCGGGACTTATTTCACTGTCTTCGAACTCAGTGCTCGGAGATGGTCTATTCTTTTTCGCCGATGATATCCTGGAAAATACTCCACTTCTATCGGGCAGCTTTCGCTTCTTTGTCGCGGGCCCCGCGACAAAGGTAAGCGGGCAAATTCGGGAATATTCGTGGAACGCATCCTTCGACGAGGTCCCACTTTTCTCTTGCGATTTGTACCTTCTTACCATATGACGTGAGTCTTCAGGATGTCCTTTTCATGAAAGTGCATATCACACACACGTGAGGTGCTGAGGCAGTTTCTTATCCGCACGAGGAATAGCGTGGTCCCATACCTCTCGCTGCTCAGGTACACAGGGGCACAAAAGAAATGTCGTGGTCTCTTATTTCCTGTAGCTACTCTACAGCCGAAAACGCAACATCCGGGCATGATGAAAACACGCAACACATACAAAGCAGAACAGGGCGCTCTGAAGCACAAAACTGTTCACGCAGGAAGAAGCCTCCACAGATATCGACGCACTGCAACATGCACAGGCAATGGAGGTTACGGGAATGACACGAGCGATTATGCAGTGAGCGAATCCGGATGCGACAGTAGCGCCACATTTGTCGCTGGCAGCGGCGGCGCCGCGCAACACCGCTCAGTTTTTTAACTTACCTTGTTCTAGAAACGTTGGCAACAGCAAGGTGGCATTGCATATCTCAGTTGCCAGACTTTGCGGTGGTAGTGTCCAAACTGCCGCCAGATGTGGCATAGAAATTTGCCCCTGTAGTTGTGGCTTCCCCGTGAGAAACGGCCAACGTGGCACACGCGAACAAGTTCATCGCACATGCATTCGCGATATGCACGGCAGGCGACATGCACCACGGACGATACAAAGTTCTCACGGGGAAGTCACAACTACAGGGGCAAATTTCTATGCCACATCTGGCAGCAGTTTAGAAACCACCACCCCAAAGTCTGGCAACTGAGATATGCAACGCCACCCTGCTGTTGCTCCGTGGGCTCAGGATTCAAACGTGAGCTTTCGCGGCATACAGTCTCAAGTGTGTGGGTTCTTAAGTGCCACGCCTTCTGGGATGACTTAGCCGCTTGATTTTACTCAAAATGTGTATTTACCAAAGTCTGGCAACTGAGATTTGCAACGCCACCAACCCTTCACCTTGCTCCCTTCAGCGCTTACAGCCCTCCTTCGTTGACACTGAGCGCAGTAAGAAGACTTCTACTTGTAGATACAATGCGTGAGCTTAGCGGCATTCCTTCTTACTTTTAAACTATTCACGCTTCACATGCAATTGTCCGAAATAATAACACCCGAAAAAATATCGGAGCGCGACACGCAGATTACATACGCACTGCACACACCAAGCTGTGGATTGGCTTGGATTCGACAGAGTTGAAACAGTACCTATACACTACCGAATACACCTTTCCTTCTTCCGTGACCGAATAAATAACATCGTGATGATGATGAGTCTACGCACAAACATCGCGAATTCAAAGTACACTGGTGATACGGTGCCCGTGGTCGCGAAGTGAGGGGGAATCTGTGGATCTACGCACGCATTAGAAAGACGTAAGAGAAAACCACCATGAGACTAAGTACCAAATGCCTCCTTGGGCAACGTAACAGTTATTTATGAATGAGTATCAGATATTTGTGTGCGCATGTTTTTGCACTCTAAGCCTACGCACAAGTGTGCTGCATCTTGGGCTCCGGCAAAGAATTTACGACCTAACTGAACAATACATATTTATTATGCTCTGGCACGCAAGGAATAAAAAGAAACTACGTTATTTAACTACCAATAAGATTGAGAGCGCCCATGTGGGGCGCGTCTGAGTATGGCATGAGCTATCGACCACATGCTTGCCACCTCACCAGCGATTTTCGACATGGGCATACGTACCATATATCAGCTTTATTACTTCTAAAGCTAATCGAGCCTGCTGTCAAGTTCTACCTTTTGTTGC
Source organism: Rhipicephalus microplus (assembly GCF_043290135.1). Lineage (NCBI taxonomy): Eukaryota > Metazoa > Arthropoda > Arachnida > Ixodida > Ixodidae > Rhipicephalus > Rhipicephalus microplus. The sequence goes on from NC_134710.1 coordinate 69,320,265, forward strand.
TGTGAAGTGTTAGTTCACTACAAAAACAGTGAGCGACGCAGACATGGAAGTACGCGATCACTTGTCAAAACACTGTGGAATGAAAGCATTTGTGTTATTCTCGTACACTCTAATTCGTGCAACAAAACTGGAAGGTCTGAACACTAGCAGTCTCGTAACTCTCGTTGCATCAGCGCTGAAATTTGAATACTGTTCGACATAAGCATCGCCTCGCAAATGGTGGCCGTTATGCGACGCACACTGCATGCCATTCGAAGATACATTGCGGCTTTGATGGCTTGATCGTCAAATGATCAGAAACACTGCCTTCTCCAATGCTTCGCGCCACCGCGACACGATCCCTAGCGCAAAGAGCCAACGGTATGCTGTCCACATCAGCAGCAGCCGGATTGCTCGACCGATGAGAGACGTTGCTCACACTCGCAGAGTCCTTCGACCTCACAGCAGCCGTTGTTGCTTCAGACGTGAGCCGCAACACGAGCAACGTTTTAAGCACGGCAATTGAACAGAACGCTGCTGCGGCCTTGGATACGCTGGATGGCGAGCTGGCGGCACGCGGAAGTATTTTAGGCACCTGGTCATTAACCAGGCCGCGTCCTACTTCGGAGTCGCTGTATTAGGATGCTGGAGTTGTCGAAGAGCAAGATGAACGTCGCAAGAGTTACAGCCCACAGCATGATACCAATCGCGACGCCGTAGAGGATGACACGCGTCTTCATCGTGAGTAATTTCTTGAAACCCGTAGCAGTAGTTCTTTTTCTTCTTCTTGACCACAGCACGTCAACAGCCACACTTGATGATGATGGCCTGAATGTATGGCTCACACCCACTCTGGGCGATTAGCCAAGAAACAAATTAGATAAGGATCAAATATAATTGTAAATCTAATTATAAAATGGCGAGAAGCAATTAAATTTTACTAAGTTGGAGACTTTCAATCAAAACTGCCTTGATTCGATTAGAAATATTTATACAGCAGAACAGTAATCCCAGTGACGATGAGCTAATGAGGAGTATTTTAAGAAAAGAATATTAGAAATCATGAAGTCCAATCTAATTCAATTAAAAGCCACTGTAGGAAATAATTTTCTCAGTAACTTGAAGGGGCTACATGATAAAAAATAATGCTCGATCATTCTGCACCCCTCTTTGTTCTCATTAGCATGTGGCTGCACACAGCACGCACTGCTTGCGAGATCCCTGATTCTTTTCAAGTTTCAAGTTTTATTATTTCCAAAAACAAGGTACAAACTCCAAGATATACAGACGAGGGTCCCAGAGCCAGAGACTTTAGTGGGACCCTCGGTTTGTCGATACAAATCGACGGTAAAATTTATACAGAGCAACAGAAAATTCATAGAATTGCCATGTTTCATTTCCCAAGTTTTCGTTATCGTCTCAAAACACCACACGATTCTCAGCGCAAAGCGCGCCTGCAGTTTTCGAGAAGGTTCCGGACTGTAGTAGATCATTTCGATAAGTTCACGCCCACTGTGCGAACGGTACAGATTGTTCTGGAACCTACGCCACCGCCAGCGATAACGCTAGAACATTCGACAGCAAGAGTATTAATGCCGACGCGCTTCGCCGCTTGTCAGTAGTTGATCGAAGGCCGACGCTCCGTTCGCCGCTATCAGTCCAAGACTGCTATCTGTGCAAGACTGCTGCTGTAATTGGACTTTCCGTTTACCGGGCACAGGTTCGCCCAAATAAACAGTTAAATCCCAACACGAAGTCTCCTGTCTTCGGCCACGTCACGACCCCGTGACACAATATACGGACATCAAAATGCACTTTTATATCACAAATCAGGTCATAAACTCCTAAAGAAAATAATGTAACATTTAAACCACATAATTTATTGTTTTAATTGTTCGACGAAAATATATCTTCACAGGCAAATGACTTTGTGAGGCAGCAGGTGCGAATGCGCAAACGTTGATGCGCACCAAGAGTGAAGCCGTACGCACGGCACCCACCAAAGTGACCCCAGGATGGCGGCCTTTATATTGGTAGGGTTTGGAGAAAACGTAAACGTTTAGCAACATTGGCGTTTAGAGAATAGAAAGGGCGCTTCATTCTATGTCCCCACAAGTCAAATACGGAAAGAAATATGTATATATGCTGCTTAATACGTGTCCTTGTGATACCAGTTTTCTCAGGAAACTTCAAGATATTGACATATTTTATGGGAGATCAAGTAATCAATACTCACGTCAATCATTAATCTTACTTTCATTGAGATCAGTGATTTCCTATTTTATAATTACGCTACCGTTTCTATTCACAGAGCGAAACGATACATTTAAGCAGACTTGAGTATATTTACATGCACACACATGCACCATACACAATGTATGCTTGAACTTCACCCTGAAAAACATTTCTGGCTACATAGATATGAACAATCCCTCGTTTATTGTTTTCGAAATAAAGGTTGTGTGTTTGTCGGCTCACTCTAGCCAGTGAGACGACTTTGCTAGAGCTTGCACTACAGCGTTCTTTCATTAAAAAGATAGTAAAAATATCCTCCTTGGTTGGGAGTACACAGGCAGACCATGAGGCAACGGAGGGGTCGAATGGAATGTGCCGATTGAAGAGCGATTGTGAGGTCCTCTCAGAAGCATGCCCCTTGTCCCCTACTCAAAAAAATCCTGCATCATTGACTCCTGTCGAAGCCAGATGTTATATATCAGATCTTCTAGAAAAAAGTCACTGGAACCGTGTTGCCAAAATACAGAAAAAATTGATATCCATGACGTCACACTTGGAACTTTTCCCAAGGGCTTGTTCTTTCTTAGACACATCCCAAGAGACAATTAGGCAATCAAAAGCACCACAGATATTACTTGTTTTTTTTATCTGTAGTGCAGTAGTTATGAAGCAAACTGAAATAAATTAAATTGAGCGAAAAACTCCCCTTCCCGTCGGTGGCATTCAAACGCAGGATGCTCAGGTCCGGTGCTCCACCAATTCAGCTACGAGGGAATGTATTTTTTTGTCAACTACATTAGCTGTCACAGATCATCAATTGTTCAAGTTAGCAAAGAAACATACCCTTCGAACGATTCTCTTTGTTTCATTCATATATACCAGGCATTGGGTGCACGTTAAAGAACCCCAGGTGGTCTAAATTTCCGGAGCCCTCCACTACGGCGTCTCTCATAATCATATAGTGGTTTTGGGACGTTAAACCCCACATATCAATCATCAATCATATATACCAGGCACTTCACCCAAGCAAACACGAAAGCGTGTTTGCGCATGGCCATTCAATGTGCAAACCAATTAATCTGGCATGCATGGGGGTCCACTGTCAAGGCAATCGATTTCATTTTACGAGTTAATCGACAGCGGGCTCAAGCATATGCTGCCAAGTGGTCGTGCCTTCTTTCCGTACCATTGTTGTGAGCACCTTCAGTTGTTAGTAGGCGTTTGTGGTGTTCCGACCTCCCTCTTGTGTCTTTGTTTGCGCATCTTGTTTTTTTTAGAGTGTATGCATACTAACTAGGTCAGCTATGTTATGGTAATGACTTAGATTAGCAAGCGATTCTTTACTGGTCAGCTGCCGCCTCTCGCAAAAATCGTGCGCCAAATGATGTCCACTGGGAAGAAGTATTCCACACTCGCCACCTGCGCTACAAACAGTGCAGACCTATACTTCCAAAGATTACATTATCAAAAGTACCAGGCAAAGTAAATAGAGAAGTGTTCGGATGTGTAATTTGAAGGTCATGGGTTCGGACTACTATAGCAACGGAAAGGGCAATTTTTCATCCACTATATTTCATTTTAGTTTAAGTCACAATCACTACACTACAACCAAAAGACTGCCTCTGCACTTCTCCTGGCCTAAATGTATGTTATATTCATTTGGTTACGACATTGAGGGATTCAGTATTGGCACAAAAACTGAAAATGACTCTTCGACAACATTTTTTTCTGCAAAAATCAATTTGCGATGGCGAATTGGGTGGAAATGCCGCTCTTGAGAAGGAGTTTGTTATTTGGGATGTATTTTGTCACAGAAAAGTAATTGTAGGAGTTCACCTAGTCACTGTGGCTCACATGCACGGTGGAGAATAGGCCAAAAACTAGGTGGTTTTATATATTTACAAGAACAATGTCATAGAATAGAAGCTGAGGTGCGAGATTTATGTAGAAATTCAAAGGTTGATTAGAAGAAATGAAATTGAAACGAAAATACAAACAAAAACACATTTTACATAGATATACAGTAAAAGCTTATTTATTCAGAAAATCAAATAATTTTGTTGTGTTTAATGGTCCTGAACAGCATGTGTATTGCTTTAATGGCATTAAGCTCTTGTTGATTTGGTTAGAAGTGGCCACAATCTCGTTGATTCAGAAGATTTCGAGGTTGCGTTGTGTGCTCGATATGTGAGACATTAAGGAATAAAAATCGGTTCTCTGGACAGCGGAAACAGCCGCGAGTTTCGAAGAAGCCTTGGTCCCCACCCACAACCATGTTGTTTGTACACAATGAGATATCGACTCACAGCAAGTTGCAGAATAAGACGCAGTATCCTGTCATGTTTACATTGGGAACAATATTGCAAATGACAGAAATTGGGGCATTTGCACTGCTCCTATGCAAACTAATCACTGAATTTATACATTCCTCAAGAAAATGAATGTTTATGTCATATAAGTTTAACGATTATTTTGTATACTTTATATAATTCGGTATTACGATAATTCAGACCATTTTTCTGGTCTTGTGAAGTATGAATAAACGAACTTTTACTGTATGCTCTTACAAGAAAGAGGTTGAGTATCTTGTCGTTTGTAACGGAGTTCACTTAAAAAAAAAAACAGACTTACCAAATTTCCCGTCATGAATGTTATGCCACAGTAATAGAGCACAAGGTTTTTATAACCTGGAAGTGCTAAGCACGTGGCCACTGATAACGCAATGAATTGAAAGCAAGGCAAGAGACTTGTCTTTTTTTAATTTTATAATTAAAGCAAACTTTTAACAAAATCATACTGTTCAGTGAAACCAGTACAAAGAGTATGGCTTGCCAGCAGTTAGAATGCTGACGATAACAAGGCGATGATGATAAAAAAAGTAACCTAAAAGCCACACTTGAGAGCAAGGGAACGAATTGTTTAACTTGCACGAGCAGGCTTTCTTCTGGCAACGCCTCACAGCGCGAACTTTGGTGGCAATGTTGATGGTAATGCAGAAATGTTTTGACAAAGCTACTACCAAAAAAAAAAAACACCAGTCAAACATATTGCATTAGGATTTCACAGAATAGTACATCCAAGATCAGGCATCATAGCATAAGCGGTGAAGCAGGAGCCTAGGCAATAGTTTGCCTTGAGGGAGGCCTGATCTTCCAATATGTACATATACTCGTGTACTAATTCCAACACCTCTCCCCCCCTCCTGACTGCGTTACGCCGTCAAGCAATGCAGCAGCATTTCAGTTAAATGGGCAAAACGTTGAGTGCGATAAGCCACAGCAAGTACCAAGAGCGTAGCGTTTGCTTGCTTATGTATATAAGCACATACAAATGCACACAGAAACATACATAAACTATGGTTAAAACACTCCCAAAAAAATTTCTGGCTAAGCCCCTGAAAAGAGCTGACTTAGCCTGCAGTTAGACTGGCTGGACAGTCCGATTTCGAATATCGGTAACTTCATAACATATGCATTATATTTGTAAAATAGCAATAACATCATAGCTTGAAAAAAAGCAGTAACAAGGCGCCCTTGCAACCATCATTTGAGATTTATGATGAGAGTTTATAAATGCCGAGAATCGTGACATGTTGGCAACACAGACACACTATCACTTATATTGGCACACAAAATTTTTAACAAGAAGACTCTCGCAAAGTCACAGTGCGGGCATTTCTAGCACAGCATCACAAACATAGGGTCAAGTTTCCCAATCCGTTGTCTGTGCTTAGAAGATGTCTAGCAGTATGCACCATCAGCAGTTTACGACAAGGTTCTTATGACTATGGTGAAACACACAAAAGCTTTCAATGTAAATGAACAAAAATGTATTGATTCTCGTTAACTGTAAGCAATGCTTGACGTCATTTTCGTTCAGCACCAAGAACCTGTGCAAGATCAAGAAAGTGTTACTATAATGGTCAGCAATGCTACCATAATACTGTGACTATGAAATGGTTCTAAAAACCTCTTTTGACCCACTGCGCTCAAGATCAACTAGAGAAACACAAAGTGTGGCCTGTGCAACCCCTTGCAAACAGGCAGACAATCTTAGAATGCGAAGCTTTGCCCTGGCCCCTCAGAAAGTTGAAGAGGAAGAGCACACCTGGTAATACAGCAGCAACTTTCTCGGAACGCGAATCCTGGAACGCATGGCACGTGGTGCGGCTAGTGCTGCAGCCGTGTACCGCCGTAGCAGATGACACAGCTCAACACTAAACCCCTCCTCAGGTGTGTGTGCATGCGCAGGCTCCTACTGGCGCGCTGTACGAAAATGACGTCGAGCATTGCTTACAGTTAACGAGAATCAATACATTTTTGTTCATTTACATGGAAAGCTTTCGTGTGTTTCACCATAGTCATAAGAACCTTGTCGTAAGCTGCTGACGGTGCATACTGCTAGACATCTTCTAAGCACAGACTCCGGATTGGGGAACTTGACCCTATGTTTGTGATGCTGTGCTAGAAATGCCCGCACTGTGATCATTTTTGAGGCAGCGGCTGTGGCAAGTGGTTCTTGGATCCCATTCTGATTGCTTCCTACTTGCTCTGCAGCTATCTGGATACAGCTGTCTTTAGGGCACGTGTGCGGCTCATCAACTGTCAAGTCCAGTGGCCTGTGAATCGCCTACATCTACGACGTCATCATTCGAAAGAGGGCGCCTACTACCGTGACGTCACAAGGATAAATAACGACGCTTCCCGTGGAAGTGCATCATTTTTGAAACAGCGGCTGTGGCAAGTGGTTCTTGGATCCCATTCTGATTGCTTCCTACTTGCTCTGCAGGTTGGTGTCCTTCTTTCTGCTCATGTTAGTGTGTTCTCTTTTACCGCAGCTGCTGCCTCCCACTGCGTGTTTATCTTAGTTTGTGTAATTGCTGTCATGCCAACCAACGCAGAATTGGCCAAAAAAAAATTGAAGCACTTGTCTTTGGTTCGCTCTAGTCTTGATACCCTTGCAAATGAACTAACAGCTAAAATTAAAGAAAAGCTAGCACAGGAAGGACTCGGGGAACATGCGTTCCTCAGTGATAGTGTTCAATTTCAGTGTGACAGTTTCGACTCTATCAAAACAAAGCAGGATGAATTGAAACTAGCTAACAAGGAACTAGTTGCGCAAAATGAGGCACTGACTAGAAGGGTTGCGGAGTTGGAGCAATACTCGAGGCTCAATAATGTTGAAATCAAGGGCGTTCCGGTCCCTCAGGGTGAGTGAGGACTGTGCGGCCATTGTGATGCAGATTGGCGAAGCTATTCAGTGTCCTGTCACGCCCAGCGACTTTGACACAGTTCATCGCATTTCAACGAAATCAGATGAACAGAACATTGTTGCACGGTTCTGCTGCCGTGAAAAGAAAAACGACTTCGTTCGTAAAGCGCGTAAGACCCGTCCGAACACTTCTGATGTTGGCTTCTCCGGTAGCTCAAGTAGGGGCAATCTATGCCAATGATCACCTGTCTCCAGAGAACGAAAGATTGTTTGCTAAGGCCCTAACTCTGAAAAAAGCGCACAAATGGCAATTTCTGTTGATAGACAATTGCCAGATCAAGGTGCAGAAGTGTGGTGATGGCAGAGTATATCGCATTATCACAGACAGTGATCTTAGCATCTTTTCATAGCCACTGAGTGCTACGCCCATTTTTGTGCTGAACACTCGTTCACTTTCATCTTATCATCATGGCTTTGCTATCCCCTGACGAGGCTAAACATATGCTAGATGATAGTAATCGCTCCTTGGTTCATTTCAACGCGCGTAGCCTTCCCAAAAATTCGGATAATATTTATAACTTTATAGATTCACTCGTGCATTCTTTCTCCATCATTTGCATCTCTGAAACATGGCTCTGCACTTATGACGTCAATCTGTTTGGCCCGTCATCGTACGCAGCTGAGTACTGTCACCGTTGTTCAGACAGCTATGGTGGTTCAGCAATATTTATCGCCCCAGATCTGTCCTACACCCGCCGACAAGATTTTTCCTTAGGCATCTCGCATTGCGAATCCGTGTGGATTGAATTAGATCATTCTTTTTTAAACGATAACAACGTTATTCTGGGGTGTATTTACCGTTCGCCTTCTTCGAATATGAGGAATGCCATTTCTCGCCTGGATACCATTCTGCATCAGTTATCATCTGAAGGCAAGCGCGTTGTCTTAGTTGGAGACATCAACATCAACTCGCTTAACACAGACAATTGTGCATGCACAGAATATAATGACTGCTTCAGAGGATACGGTTTTGAGTCTCTCATTTTATCTCCTACTAGATGTCCTATTTCTGGTGCTGCTTCATTGCTTGATCATGCCATCTGTAATTTCTCGCCCTCTCTCTCTGCAGGAGTAATTGATGTGAACATCACTGATCATTATCCCATATTGCTTGCTTTCAACGTCGTGAAGCCATTTGACCCACCCACGCGTGTTACTTCCGTACTTGACCAGGAATTGTTTTTCAATGCCATTATCAAAACTGGTTGGTCCAGTGTTACGTCCTTATGCAATGTAGACCAGGCATTCAACAAGTTTTCTTCCCTTTTCCTTAAAGCCGTAGAAGAATGTACTAAAACAGTCAAATGTAAAAAGAGGTACAAATATTCTAAGAACCCATGGTTATCTCAGCGACTGCTAAGAAGTATGCGCAAAAAAGATAACCTGTACAGAAAAGTCAAAACACAACCATTTAATACTGCTTTAGTTTCACGCTATAAAAAATATTCGAATGTTCTTTCGTGTCTCTTGAAAAAGGCCAAGAAAAAATATTATGACGACCAAATATCTAGAGAAAAACATTTAACACTGCTTTAGTTTCACGCTATAAAAATATTCGAATGTTCTTTCGTGTCTCTTGAAAAATGCCAAGAAAAAATATTATGACGACCAAATATCTAGAGAAAAAAACAACCCTAAAAGACAATGGCAACTTTTAAACGATTTTCTAAATGGATCAATACATAGTTCACCTTTGCAGAAAGTCATATATAAAGGCGTTACACATGATAACCCTGAAAGTGTTGCTGATGCTTTTAGTAATTATTTTTCCGAAATTTTTAGTGAAAAACATAGCAGTTCTTGCTGTAATCTACAATGTTCTAATAATTTTTTTCTTTTTCCCGTGAGCCCTGATGATGTTTCTTCAGCAATCAAGTCTCAAAGAAACCAGCCCTGGTATAGATAAAATCTCAGAACGACACTTAAAACTTGCAGTAGACATTATTTCTGAACCACTTTCTATAATTATAAACCTTGCGTTCAAGCATGGCAGTTTCCCTACTTCTCTAAAAATAGCTAAAGTCCTTCCGACTTTTAAAAAGGGTGACAAGCAATCTACTTCTAACTATCGCCCCATCTGTATTCTTTCTTCACCGAGCAAAGTCATCGAAAAACTATTAATAACTCGGCTAAACAAGTACCTTAATAAATTTAATATACTGAATCCCTGTCAATTTGGCTTTCACGCTGGAAGTTCTACAAACCTTGCTATTCTTTCCCTATAAGACTTCATCAAGCACTCCATAGACGCAAGATTTGTGGTGGGGTCAGTTTTTTTAGACTTCACAAAGGCATTCGATACCATTAATCATCTCATTTTATCCAAAAAACTCGAATCATACGGTATTACAGGTCCATCCCTCAAATTTTTAAACAGTTATCTCCTTAACAGAAAGTATACTGTTTACATATCGGGCTCATTTTCTTCTATTAAAACAACAAATCAAGGGGTTCCTCAAGGGTCATTACGGGGATCGTTACTTTTTTTACTTTACACTAATGACCTTCCTGACATTATACACATGGCTCACTGCATTTTATATGCTGATGATACTACTATTTCCATTGCTGATAGATGTATTGACGTCACACATAAATTAAATGCTGTACTTTGTAGCGTGTCAAAATGGTGCCAGGAAAATTTCTTAATTATTAATCTAAATAAATCTAAGTTTATGGTTTTTAGATCAGCTCAACGCAAGTTAACTTCCTCACCACAGCTCACAGTTTACTCTCATTTGATTAATATCGGCGACAGTGTATCTTTTCTGGGCGTTCACCTCGACGCTAACCTTAACTTCGCTCTACATATTGCTCACATTAGAAAAACGGCAGCATTCAGCATTCGTGCATTCCTCAAAGCTCGCTCATATTTTTCTCATAAAGCACTCCTTTCACTTTACTTCGTATTCAATAATTCTCATATCACTTATGGCATTCCATCATGGGAGAATACTTACCAGTGTCATCTTTCATCAGTACAACATCTACAAAATCGAGCTATTCGCGCTAATTTTAACTGTTCTCGCGCAGAAGCGCCGCTACCCTTCTTCAATGCAATAAAATCTTAAATGTTAGCTATCCATTCAGGTTTAATCTAATTATGTTGCTGCATAAACAAATAAGAAATCAACTTTCTGCTAATTTCATTGATCCTAAGATTTTAGTTAATACTAACACAAGCAGGTTTGCGGCTATAATAACATTTTACTTCCTATCATCTTCTGTTTTCTTTACTATCACCATATGGAATAATTTGCCCACTTCACTAAAATGCAAAGTTTCTTTAATTTCATTTAAAAACTCATTAAAAGAGCACCTGTTAAGTATTTGATCTATCTTCTTTGTGTTGTTTTATGCTGTATTATTTGTTTTTTGATTTCATGACTTTTTGTTTTCATTCTGCTTTGTATATTTTTGTTTCTACGATTCTAACAGCTGCTTGTGCTTTTATTATTTGTAATCCTCACCTAGGGTCGGTCCCGTTGCAGGCGTGTACTTCGGGACCCTCGTCTGTATATTTTACTCCCTGTAACATCCTTTTATGACATGATAATAAACTGATTGATTGATTGATTGACTACAGTCTAAATCACAATGTCACACGCTCTGACATTTCTCCGTAAGCGTGAAACAGGCTACATTGTGTGTGGAGCTGTTTCAATAATGACCAGCAGTGCCTCCACAACATTGTTGCTTATGCTCAATTGACAAAGATTATGTTTCTACCGTCCCCAATGAAGAAGAGGTAAAGATGCTTTTTCAGCTATGTGTTCTTTTTTCGTCGTCTCGATCCAGGGCATTGACAATGCGCCAAACCTCGTGCTGTGCAAAGTTCATCTTCAGGAATTCCGCCGCGCAGGTCGTGCACGAAGTCCACGTCAGTGCCACATGCGGGAAGTAGTTCTGCACGCACAATCTAATGCCGTAGCTGTCCGTGCTCAGGCGTTTGAGCCTCGGCATCCACCCGATCAGCCTGCGAACTTCCTCGGGTACTATGAACAGCGCCAACACCGACAAGTCCGTGAGGATGGTGAGCTGCTCCATGGCCGGATGGATCGGCCGCTGGTACGCGGGGGTCCTCGGCCCTCCGATGTATGCCGATGCGATCCACTCGGCGTCAAGGTAGAGGTCGGTGAGGCCCTTTGCAACGTTGAGGGGGGTGAAGAACGCTTCTTCCATGATGGAGTCACTCAGGGCAAGAGATTTCAGTTTCGCAAACGAGCCGGGTCAGATCGTCTCGTCGCCGATGTCGCAGCCCAAGAGAGAGGCATTCGATGTTTGGGCAGTGATTGTTGATGGTCGACAGACGCACGCCTTCGAAGTATTTGATCGTCAGGTGCGTCAGTGACAGTATTCGCAGTACATTGCTGAGGTGAGGGTCGAAGGGGCACCATCCATTTTGGGGGCCGTACATTATGGAAAGGCGCTTGAGCTGGGAGAACCTCGTTATGCAGGCGAGAACCTTCTGGGATGAAGTCGTCAGCTGCACCAGGTGTTAAACAAAAGATTGCATAGTTGAATATCTCCGAAGTACACATCGGGCTTATGAGTGGTGACAAAGAGCGAGGCTTTGGATTGATCTGCAGCCCTCGATCGTTAACTGACAACTGCCCTGTAGGATTCAATCCTGGTCGTGATGGTTGCATTCTGACAAAGAAAAAATGCTATATGAATGAACACTTAAATTTGAGAGCACGTTGAAGGACCCCTGGCATTAAAAATTTTTATTAGGACTTTTTTAATGTAATATGTAGTTTGTTGTCTGGTGATCCTTAAAATTGACTCGTAAATCTACTTGTGTATAGTATTATAGCTAGCAATATTAAAAAAAGACTAAAAAAGAAAAGTTTCTGTCAGCATTTGTCAATGTTTAAGAAAGTTTAAAACGCCCATATTATCAAGAGCAGTACTCTACTAACCGAATTATTCAGGAAAATACCGTATTTACTCTTGAATGAAAGCACTTTGTTTCTAAAAAAAATCAAAACAAAGTTGGGGGTGCGTTTAATATGCGCGGCAAATTTTATGATAACTTTTTCGAGATGACCAAAAAATGTAATAAAAAAGTTAGGTCGCCTAGCCTTTTGCAACTGACATACACGTACACTGTTTGGAAACAGCTTCTTTAAGACTTCACTGATCTTCAGTCGTTCATGGCGCTATCTTCTGCAAGTTGTACTTGCGTCACCCGCGCACACCATAAAATCGTTTTGTAGCTATCTTTACTCCCTTAGTTTAACCACAACAGTGGTATCTGCTGTGACCTCGAGGGACGCCCAGAAGCGTGCACTACAATGCACTTTGCCAACTTCGTGGCGACCTCGCATGACGACCGTGACGACCTTATTGACATTCTAGCAAGTAGCCAACATTGCAGCAAGCTAGCCCCGAAACATCAAAACAAACTGCCGATTACCAGATTAATAACAAAGTACGGCTGCCCCCTCGCTGTCCACATGAAAAGTTACAGAAGAAAAGGTAGCCTATATCTTGCGTTTCTTGAAGTATGCGCATATAATAAGCATGAAGAGCAAATTGCAACAGAAGGGAGGAATGGGGGGGGGGATACTACGATGTTGCGGAAATACAGTAAAAGCTCGTTATAATGAAGCAGGATATAATGAATTAATGAATATAACGAAGCAATTGTAACTCCCCTTGAAATTCCCATAGACACCAATGTATTTAAAACATCGTTTTAACGAAGCAAAACTTTTCCCACAATAGATTTACTACAATAGCTTTTCCCACAATAGATTTACTGATTGTTTTGGTATACATCAATTCAGTATCTTATAGTGCACAACGGTTTACGTCTCACCACGGCTGCGGTAATTAAAAACTCGCGTCTTGCGCTTTTCTAGAGCCGCCTGCAAACGCGTGTGGGAGTGAGTCTTCCTACCTCCCCTTTCCTCTGGAACTAATGAACTCGCCTGCGCAGCAACTCGCGCGATCGTGCGCGTGAGCCAGCCTCTCCTCTCCTGTAGAACTCGTTGACCCGCTCGCGCATCTGACCTTCTTCTATCCTTCATAGAGTTTCCTAAAATTATCTAGAAGGGACTCTGGCACTGCGATTGTTCACCGACCATGGGAATGATGGGTAGTACACACGTTTGCCTAGTCTTCGTACTTGCGGGCGGCAAATGGTATTTGCGGCTTCGTTTATTGCTGGTTACGGTTTTGTTTTGAAGGAAAGAACAAACCCTTTTGAGCTTTGTGACCCGATTCGAAATGGTAAGACTAAAGGAATAAGGTTGTGAAGCGCAAACGCTGAACATTTGCTAAAGTTTTTTTTTTTTTTTTGTGAAAAAACATCTTTAAGCCATATGAACACACACGAAGCCAGAAGCAGGCCAGAAGTACGAAAATTAGACAAATGTGTGTACTACCCACCATTCCCATGCTCGCTGAAGCTCCGCGCGTTGCAGCTCCCATAGACACTAGCACCAGAGTTCCCTCGAGTGTATATTAGGAAATTCTATGCTCTCCTTCAGCTACACGCTGAGGCCTCGCGTGCCGCCGGGGCATCGAAGCTTGTGGCTTTCTTCCTTGGCGTTCGCTATGTAAGAGCAACACCACCTCTATCAGTGACTGCCGCCAGACACGAGATGGACAACGGCAGCGGCAAACGTCAGCACAAAAATGTAACCATCGAGCAGAAGTCGGCAATGTTGAAAACCGTTGAATCTGGAGTCAAGAAAAAAAAGTGAACGAAGATTTTGGCGCTGTCGCCAGTGGGTGCCGCGGCCGACCAGGCTATGGACCAGACGCCGTGGGACGCTCTCTTTGAAAGGCGTTGTGCCTCACTGCGTCACTTTCTGCATGCACAACGGTGCCGATACTGACGTGGTTGTAACCGAAGAGTTATCATATGCGAAAATTGTGCCCGCGGTGACGGGCGTGCATGACGACAGTGACGAATGTGTGAACACCTTGAAGCCGAATGTTAGCGAACCCGACACCCACGCAAGCGCTGCATGCGACAGACCTGCTGGCCGCTTCTTTCGTGCAGACGATGTTGGCGAGGGTGGACTCGAAATAGCAGCTGAAAACGCAGTCATCCGCATCAGGAAGAGCCGGCAAAAGTCTGTGAAGGATTATGTTTCTTCGAAGTAATCTTCCAGCTGGTGTCCTCAATTTGGCAGAAATAAAGTGCATTGTTCTTTATTATATTGCTACTTTCTTGCCTTCCGATGGCCGTTTTTCTCTGTGCAGTGGGCTACTGTGGTATTTGTTGGTGAGTATACTTTTGCTTGCTGGCTAATTGTCGGTAGATATCGATATTGGCTATAACGAACTAATGCAGTGATCCCACTGAGGTCTGCCGATTTGGAGCAATTTTCGGAGCAGTCAAATTTTAGTTTTGGAGCCCTTTGGAGCTAATAATCAGGCAATTAGGAGCACCTTGAAGCAGGAAAATTTTACCTTTGGAGCATTTTGGAACAGGTAATCTTACTATTAGAAGCATTTTACAGCAGTAAAATTTTAGTTTTAGAGCAGGTAATCTTATTATTAGGAGCACTTTGGCATAGGTATATATTGATAATGGAGCACTTCTGAGAAGAAAGTACCTCAAACACTTCAACACTTTCGTGACCGCGAGAAATTTAGCTGTTCTAGAGTAGTCCAGCAAACTTTATTTTTTTTATGGCACGCAAAGTTACTGATGTTAATGTTTATGGTGTCAAATTGTACAGCTAGGAGTTATCTTTCAAACACGGTCAGTTTGAAACCACAAATCTATTAACAATAGTACGAAAAAAATCATCAAACGAAAAACATTGTAAATATGAACAGATAAATTTCCTAGAACCATCAACACTACTCCGAACAGCCTAAGCATTAAAAAATCAAAATATACATTTTAAGCACAAGGAGCACGCACAAATATCCTGTTAATATAAGTGCTGTAAATACAAAAGTTTTTGTGTACATAAAATAACACTACACGTAGTGTCTTTCATGCCAACATGCTAAGCAGTTTCGCGATGCGGTAAAATACAGGTTAGCTACGCATATTTAACAGAACACTTGCTTTTTGTTCAACTTTTTTTTGTTCATAGCATACTTTACAGTTCCTTTTTTTTTTTTTGAAGGCGCCGTTAGCCTTGAGGAGCGTTTCGTGTAGGAGCATCAAGATAGACTGTGGGACCTCCAACAACCGTCTCTCTCGCTCTACGTCGACTTCTGAAAAATATGCGTCAGACATATTTATTTGTGCTTTTCCATAGCTCTCCAATAACTTGGACAGTAAAAAACAAAAAGTCGACAACGCTCACGGAGCGCCGCGTGGCACTACGTAACGCAGTTCCAAGGTTCACTCCTAGCTGCCTACACGTTTGAAACTGCACTCTCTGCGCTGCCGCCGGCAAGTAGTTTCGCCCAAAGAAAGTGGACGCCCTGCAAACAAGAGCCCTAACCTTCAGAACACATCGAATCAGCTTACACTGACGCACATCGGCAATAACGCGACCCGAGCACAAAGGTAAACTCACCGGTGGACGACCACTGATGTTCCAAGGCGGTTTGACGAACTCTCGTCGTCCGCGCTGAAATCGGAAGTGTCAATGTCGTCCTCCGAGCCTGTGCTGTTGTCATCATTTGAATATTTCAGCCCAAATTCACGAGAATCCTCCGAAATTCGCCGTTTGAATCAAGCGGTCACAGGTGCACGGAAAGCCTTTTTAAATCACTACATGGTGAAAAAAAGAGAAACACAAAAACGAAACTGATAAACTGCTTTATCTTTTACACGTTGGATAGCGCAAGGGGTCCAAAAGCGTTCGAAACAGGGAAAATATTGAAATTGTAAACATCAAAAACATACCATCGATGAAGATAGGTGCGTTCACTAAAGTGCTAATATTACATGAATGCTGACCTAGAACAAAGGATCTTTTTAGATTGAAAAAGGCTTCAAAACTTACACGTCGTCCTTTTTACCATCTCAAGTTTATTAACAGCGGAGAAAATATTGGTAATACATTTATAAATTACATATTACTGAATTTTGTGCTGAAATCTCTGCACATGATGCCACAAATTTAACGCGCATTTTTTTTTTTTTTTTTTGCTCTAGCGATATTCGCTCAAAGTAATTTCCCGAGACTTAGTACGTTAAGTCTAGAGCAATCTCAGAAGTGAGTTTACATTGTTTTTAAAACTTAAGAGCTATGTAGGACCTAGTAAAAAAACGTCAAAATTTATAATGTCATGGGAACCGATCCATTATTGCAACTATGTGAAGCCACTCGAATTTTTTTTGCACGTTTTCTTGCTTACCGAGAGAGTTCTCGTGACAAACATGATGATGGTGGAATTATGAAAGCGCAATTTACTAATCTCGAGTCTCATTAATTCGAACACGCTTAATTTGAACTTTTGGTTAATTAGAACTGACGCTGTGGTCCCGTCAAACCTGTAATTGGCCCTGTATTTTGAAAACTCCCTGTAATCTGAATGCGCAAGCACTTGCGACGGTTAATTCGAACATACCACGCCCCGAAAATGTTCTCAGCGCCACGCCCAATCCAACGGAGGCACCTCCGACATCTAAACGCTGCGTGCGAAAAAGGAAAATAGGAAAAGGAAAGGCTGGAGCGGAATGTTGATGCGGGCAGTTTCGTGATCTTCGCTAGCTGTGTGCTTATCAGCTGTGATGTCTCTACACTCGCATCGTTAGTGAACCTTGCTGTGGCACATAGATAATTAAAACGAGTGGGGACGTGCCCTCCGCAGATAGAAAAAAAAAACCATACGGCACGCGGAAGTGGGCGAAAGGGGGGAGGAAGCGAGTTGAGGTGGCCGAGATGGGGCAAGCGTATTAATAACAAACGGAAGAGATTCAACGGGCAAGGAGGCGTCATGTGTCAGTTAGCAGGACTGCAGCGGATGAATGTAGAAGGTGCGCTTATTGTGCGTAAAGAAAGAATGCACATTTTGACGACTGAAGTTGGGGGTGCATTCCTCGTGCGGGTAAATACAATATAGAAGACGATCTTCCTCAGCTGCGGGGCATTTTGGTATAAGTTTGATGTTAAGAGCCTCAGGTACAGCAAGTTCACTAGTACTCAAACTACTAAAAAAAATACGCTTCAAAAGAAGAGAATGTCTGGGTGTGCTGCTTGTTCATCGTTTTTCATAACGGTGAAAACGTATGGTAAAAATTGAAATAAGGTGGGTCCTCTGGTATGTGTTTTTAGGGCATGACGTACAAAAAAATATGTGACATGAGTGCTAACGACAAAATGTTTATAGAAAAAAATGGCTGGTGTTAATAACAATAAGAATAATATGTGGGTTTTGACTTCCCAAAATCACGATATGACGACGAGAGATGTCATAGTGGAGGGCTCCGGAAATTTTTACTGCCTGGTGTTTTTCAACGTTCACTGCCATAGCACAGTACACATAATAAAAACGGGAAAGACCAACGAGCAAGGAGGCGCCACGTGTTCGTATGTGGGACTGCAGCAGATGGATGCAGAGGGTGTGTTTGGTACATGATAGAAAAAAGAATTCCAAATTTTGATGACTGAAATCGGGGGTGCATTTATTATGTGAGTGCGTTTATTATGCGAGTAGACACAGTAAACTAAAGATAGTATCAATAGCTCTGCATCACTAGAAGACGTACAAATTAACATTATAGAACTACCTTAGCTTTTTTACGACAAAGTGCTCAGCGCTTTGTAATGATTTATCAGACAATTGGCTGCAGTCATGAGTAGATAATTAACACGTTTATATGTAACTGATGCTCTGAGTACAGGTTGTGCAACTGAGGCACGATTTACCTGCAACCACTCCAGCTTCGGATTCCATTCGATCGCCTTCTCCATGCATGGCAGGGTGGTGCTGTGCATCGTGATGACATTTCGGCATGGTCGCCGTAGGTACGAGCCCAGTGTCAGCTCCCGACGGTCGCCGAACAGGGGTGGGAAATGCG